>NC_051067.1:77937644-78237644 GCF_004664715.2 Peromyscus leucopus
TTTCTGTCCTGGCTGGGCTCTTTCCCCAGACAGCATTCTGACTCGGCAGCACGACTGCTTCAGACACAGTTCAGCTTTACTGTTTTCCCAGAAAGGTCCTTTCTGATAGGAAAGCTTTTCTCAGATTCCTTTTTGCATTTGTGGACCTATCAACCCCGGGACTTGTAGGAAAGTGGACAACTGTGCCGTTCCCACCGGCTTTAGCTTTGTTCCTTAGTAATCTTTCCCTGTGTCCTGCACCTTCCTGCCTCAGCTCTGTGCTCCAGGAAGTTTACCAGTGCAGGAGCCCTAGTATCCCCAAAATGCACTCCAATTCAGAGATGCTGGCCAGTCGCCCCTAGGTTTTTGGTCAGAAGCGAGGATACAATGCTAACAGTTTCAGGGAATCTTTGCATTAGGACAATTAGGAGCACATTTTCATTCTGAAACGCTCACTCAGAACCTTTGCTGCCTCAGCTCGGCTCTAACTGAAAAGCTTGGCTTTTTGCTTTTCTCAGGTAAAGTTTCCTGCCCTTTTGGGCTCTCTGTAGCTTTTCACCCTTACTCTCCCAAGCATTTCCCTCAGGGTACTCTGAGCCACTGTCTTTTACTAGCTTGAAGAGACAGAGCTTAGGAGAGGTTTTTAGAAACTTGTTCTTGCCTCCTGCATTGCAGGGAGGATTGTTGAAGCTTAAAAGAGAACTTAAAGGTTTTGCTGTCTTAAGAGGTTTGTTGTTTTCTCTTAGAGCTAATCACAGGTGGTCCCCATACCAATATCTTCAGGTGATTCTAATTTTTGTCCTCTCTCAGGACAAATTTAGTTTTTAAGTTTAAGAGCTTTTGAGAAAGATTAAGGCTTTTTAGAGTTTTTCCCCCCAAATTTTCCAAGAAAAGCTTTATAGTTTAAGAGAAAGATTTTTTTTCCCCCCAGGAGAAAGACCAACTTTTCCCAAAACTTCCCAACTTTAAACTTTGACTTCTTACACCCTCATTTTTGCCTCAGGGAGAAAACACTTTCTCCTGCCGCTTGGACTTAGCATTTCAGCTGTCCCCAGGTCAAAAGCTTCCATAGGAAACCTATTCTTCCCCATAAGCTCAAAGAAGAGCTTTTTTTTACTACCCGTAAAGCCCAAAGAAAGATTTTTTCCCCCAGTTTTCTTTCAAAGCCCCCAAAGTTAGAAAATTGAAGAGTTTTTCTGTCTAGTTGCCTTACTTATTTTTTTCTACAATCTTACACTTCTAAGTTTTTCCTAAACTATATTACTACCCTATACCTTATTTTTCACAGATAGAATTTGAGAAAGGGATAGAAGATAGAAAATTTTGACAGAAGAGAATTTCGCTGCAGCATCGGACATCCTTCCAGTCCGCTTTCCTTTTCTCTCGAGGATAAAACCCCTGCCTCACCAAAAAAAATATATATATATTTTTTTCATAACACCGGCATGCCTTTCCACTGGCAGGGCTGACTCAGCACTTTCACCAAAAACTCTGTAATAAAACTATTATTTTCCTTTATCTTTAGTCCCTATTACTTTGTCTTTAGTCCCTGTTCATTTGTCTTTAGTCACCCCTTTTTTGTTCCTTTTTCTTCAGTCCCCCCCTTTTTTTTCTTTTTTCTTTAGTCCCTGTTCATGGTGCCATTCTGTGGGGCGCTTACCCACCACCCCCACAGCTTCCCAGAGTTTTCTTGAGTGCGAGCAGCAGGAGATATTAGATAGAAGGATTTATAGCAGAGAATCTTGTGGAGATAAACAGATAGAAAATAAAGGATAGCCTCGAGAGGGCCTGGAACCTATTCCAACGGGCCCCGACTGTCTCTGGCCCAGGGTTTTTATAGAGACGCCAAGGGGTGGAGCAAAAGACCTCCTCCCCCAGCACAGCCAAGTGCAGACCATCTCAGACACCTGCACTCAGGCCCGTGGTCCTGATCATCCTCTATTCGGACCTGCTGGGTAAAGCCACGAGGAACCCCAGAACGGGCTCCCACAGGTCCCCCCTTCTTAATATATACTAAGAGACTACTTTTAAAGTGTGTAAAGAGTTTTATTAAGAAACTGCTTTTGGATGTTTTGCTAAAAGTTTTCAAAGTGTTAATGGTTAGATTAAAAATATTGCTTTTCAATATGGGTTTGTAGGAATTGTATAAGTTTGGGTTCCTCTAACTAGGTTTGAGTTTTTGTTTAAAAATAATGTGGAGTTGAGGAAATGTTTAAGTTGATGTGAATACATCGAAGTTTTTCCTATGTTCTGTTAACAAGAAAATTCAATGACTGAGTTAAAGTTGTAAGACGGAGAAAATTGTTAACAGCTGTCACTTTATAACACGGCCCAGCCTGGATGCTAACCAGCCACTAAGAAGTCGTTGTGTGTCAAATGGCCAGAGCTTTGGACATAAACACAGAATGAAAGCCTTTTACATGCAATGCTGCCGAAGTCTGTGATTCTGATGACTAGAAAGGCACGGGCCCCTCCTTCCTGTTCTTCATTTGTGTGTATTTCCCTTCCAGAGCACCCAGCAAAGCTGTCAGCTCAAGAACAGAGTGCTGACCCAGCACAGCATCAGCGCTGTAGACATTTTTTTCCTTGACAATTTCACCAGTGATGGCAATGGACCAGCGGGCCTCAATGCCACAGTTACCTTGATGCCATGCCACACCACGCCACACTGGAACTGCTTAAATGAAATAATACCCTTTTCAGAATTGAAAATCAACGGCCAAGCGAAATTCACACGTGAACTTTCCCAATAGCTAAGAGGTAGAAACAACTCAAGAGGCTATCAGTGAAAGAGTGGATGCATGGACTAAGGCATAGTCACCCGTCTGGTGGAGTGTTACTAAGCCATAAGAAGAAGTGAAGGCTGATGCACGCTGCCTTGAAATCGTTGTGCTGGGTGGAAAACTGAAGGCCAAGGGCAAAGGGACAGTGCTGTGGGTGCTATTTATATCAAACGTCATCAACAAAAAAAGCCAAAGAAACAAAAAGTCAAGGCTTGCTTTCGGGCTGATGAGAATGTTCTAGAGCTAGGCAGTGGTTGCATGAGAAAGTGCTGGATGTCAGCAATGGCATATTTTCTGTGATATACATTTTACCACAAAAAATTTTCCTAGAAATCAAAAGAAAAAAATTCTAGGAAAACTTTTTGTGGTAAAATGTATATCACAGAAAATATGCCATTGCTGACATCCAGCACTTTCTCATGCAACCACTGCCTAGCTCTAGAACATTCTCATCAGCCCAAGCCATCAGGCATATGAGGGCTTTATCCCAAATTAATATTTACCCCTCCTTCCCAAAGAGAAAATTAACCAATTAAAGTGTTAATTGTACAAGTGTATGTTTGTCAGAACTCTTTGACTTATAACATTTCACTAAATTTTACCTCAGTTAAAAACTGGCCAATCAGGGCTTGAGTTGGCAGCACAGACCCTAAAGCCTGAACAATGTGTTTAGTGTGACCCTTGCACAGAGGTGACATAAAAAGTTCCACATTGCAAAAAGGAAAGAAAAACAACAGCTGATCGAGGAGGGGGAACAAAGGAGAAACTCTGGATCTGTGGAAATGTGATCTTTCTTGCCAGCAGGACTGGGGTGGGGGGTGGGGGGCAGGTCCTCTGTCGACTGTGCTCTGTCAGGTCTGAGAAGCACACCACACTCACTCAAACCACCACAGAGTTCCAGAGGGATTCAGATGTTGAATTGGAATTGGAACAGATGTTCTGTGACAGAGATCACAGTGTGACCCCATCACACTGTGTCCATGTGTTGGTGTGGTCAAGGGCTTACTTCCCGGCCCCAGGAAGCTTGAACATAATTTCACTTAACAGTTTTTAAGCTGGGTGGAGTGGCAGAGGCAGGAGGATTGCCAGTTTGAGGTCAACCTGGGCTCTGGAATGAGACACTGTTCTACCCCTCCCTTCCACCCAAGCCCTTCATGTTCTGCTGTTGAGCAGCCAGTTACGACTAATACCCATTGCCAACAGCCGTGGTTAAAGCACAGGCTGGAGGAGATAGAAACCACATCACCGACTGGACACACGACCTCACATCCATGCTACCGCTGTCACCGAGAAGTGTTGAAAGCACTGTGTGTTTGATAAGTGGAAAGGAAGGATTTTTCTTCTTTTTAACTTAGAAGTTGGTTGCTCCAGGGCTGTGGCAGTCGGGGATGGGGAACAGAAGCTTCCACTAAGACTATTCCCAAACCCATGCAAACATTTCACACCCTTGACAATCTTGATTGACTGGTTGATTAGCAAAAGAGGCATAGACTGACAGGCAGTCTTAGAACTTGACTTTTTATTCCTGATCTGAATCAGCTGGGTTCCTCGGCATTTCTCACATCTAATCGAAGTGACAAGCCTCCCAGTTGCCAAGGACCTTTGTCTACTTTTAGCTCCCATCCCTCCCTTTCCGATCCTTCACACCGGATAGAAATGGGGCTGTATGAACGAAACGGTCCAAGACAAGTGGGGGGGGGGAGTGATTTGAAGCTCCAGGGGTAAAATGTAAACAAAAAAAGTAATTTAAAAATATTCTACAGTGAGCCGGGCGGCGGTGGCGCACGCCTTTAATCCCAGCACTCGGGAGGCAGAGCCAGGCGGATCGCTGTGAGTTCGAGGCCAGCCTGGGCTACCAAGTGAGCTCCAGGAAAGGCACAAAACTACGCAGAGAAACCCTGTCTCGAAAAACAAAAAAAAAAAAAAAAAAAAAATATTCTACAGTGAACGTATAAATAACAAAATGCTATCAGTTAAATCTCAACCTTTAGAATCTACAGTACGGGCTGGCAGCCCTGGGCTGTTGAGCCCTTGCCTGCCACGCACACGGCCCCGAATTTGACCTCCAGCACCACATTAACTGGGCCTGGTGCCTCATGCCTGTAATCCTAGCATGTGGGAGTGGAGGCAGGAGGATTAGAAATCCCAGGTCATCCTCATCTACACAGTGAACTTGAGGCTAGCTTTGGATTCATGAGACCCTGTTTCAAAAACAATACCCCCCCCCCCGCCCCCGCAGAAAAAAAGAGAAAGAATCAAACCTACCCACCCTCCACACTAAGTAAATACATTTTATTTTATTTTATTTATTTATTTATTTATTTATTTATTTATTTATTTTTGGTTTTTCGAGACAGGGTTTCTCTATGTAGCTTTGCGCCTTTCCTGGAACTCACTCTGTAGCCCAGGCTGGCCTCGAACTCACAGAGATCCACCTGTCTCTGCCTCCCGAGTGCTGGGATTAAAGGCGTGCGCCACCACCGCCCGGCCAATACATTTTATTTTAAAAGGTTTTTTTGTTATTGTTTTGTTTTGTTTTTAATGTGCCTAGGGGCTGAGGAGATGATTCAGTGGGTAAATTGCTTGCCACATGAGTGTGCGGGCCTGAGTTTGGAAGCCCAGAACCCACATAAATCCAGACACGGTAGCACACGTGGATAATCCCATCACTCCCACAGTAAGAAGAGAGGTGAAGACAATAGAACCCCCAAAGCTGGTCAGCTGACCTGGCTCACTCAGGGAGAAAACAAGAGACTCAGTCTCCCACAGATGGGAGATGAGGCTCAAGAGTCAAGGTTGCCTTCTGACTGCCACACATGCTCTCTGGCATGCATGTCTCTCCTCTCCCTCTCCTCCCCCTTTCTCTCTCTCTCTCTCTCTCTCTCTTTCTCTCTCCACACACATACACACACACACACACACACACACACACACACACACACACACATTTTAAAAATCTACCCAATTTGCCAAATCACCCTTGACTAAAACCCACCAGATTAGGCTAATACCATGTACAAGTCAGTACATTAAAAATACCCCTAGAAGACACAGGCAGGGGTGAGGGCCCGCGGTCTGAGTCAATGGTATCAATCCCCTATGTCATACAAGTGTCTTGGCTTCCCATGTAGCTATGTGAGGTCATTCAACTTACACAAGATTGAAGTGGGGTTTTGCTGGGGCCGATGGGAGAAAGTCTGAAAAGCTTACAGTTTAAAAAGTTTTAACAATTTATTTTATTTTTTGTTTATGAGTGTTTTGTCTGTATATCTGTGTACCACATGCATGCCTGGTGCCCTCAGAGGTCAGAAGAGGGCATCAGATCCCCTGGAACTGGAGTTTCAGGTAGTTATATGAACTACCATGTGGGTACTGGGAATTGAACCCAGGTCCTCTCCAAGAGCAGCCAGTGCTCTTAACCACAGAGACATCTCTCCAGGCCCCAGAGTACAAGATGACGTGCATCCTGTTTCTTTCTCGTTTCCTTCTTCCTCTCTAGTATGTTGAAGTGATGGCTGGAGCTGCAGCAGCTTTTTTGTGATAGGAAGAAGATGCCCGTGCACATAAAAGCTAATCCACAGGAGAGCAGAGAGGAGAGAGAGAAAGCCTGGTGGCTTCCTAGACGTTTCTGACAGCTGCACTAACAATACAAGGACTTATTAAGTGACAAAAATAGCTCCTGTGTAAACCCCTGTGCTCAGGTTTCTGTAATTTGAGAGTAGAGCAATCACAACTCCTGAAGTTACAAGCATAATGAAAAGAGGAAGTTAAAATAGGTGCTTTATCCTGGGCTGGGTAGTATTATCAGCCTGATACAAACCCAGGCATACCCCACAAGAGGGGACCTCCACTGAGGAATCGCCTCCATCGGATTGGCAGCAGGACTTGGGTGCTGTCTCCTGCCCTCAGAGTTCCTTGCATAACCAGAGACTGGCCCTTCCTCCCTGCTACCTCACCTCTGCTTCCTCTTCCAGGACTCAAAGGGATCTGGCAATGAACCCACTGAACACTTCCCAGCAGCATCTGGCTTGCTGTCTGGAAGGCACAGACTCACGGTGCAGGTGCTGTGGCTGAGACTCTGCAGTCCTGCTTTTCACACTGGCCCGAAGCAAGCATCGGTGAGCAGCCGCCAGGAGGCAGGCTCGTCTGTTCGTTTGCCAGCATCTGCCAAAAGCAGTTTCCCTTTCCCACAGTTCAAAGCAACAGTCTTAGAACTGAAGCCACGGGCCGCAGCCTGAGTCAAGTGCTCATCCCTGCCCTGGTCACTGTGGCCAGAGGAGGGTTGCAATAGGTCAGGCTTTCCATACGCCTGCCTGAGCAAGAGGGACCGACTGTGAGGCAGGGAGCTCAGGGTTGTCCTGGTCCACAGAAGGTGTGAGCATATTCCTACAATCCCACCTAATGGGAAATGAAGAGAGGACGCTCACAAGTTCAGAGGCCACATGAGTAATTTAGTGATACCCTGTCTCAAAATAAAAAGAGGCTGGGACAGGAACAGAGGGCTCGCCAGGACGTGGGAGGTCACGGCCTCGCAGAGATCTGCAGTGATGCCCAGCTTTTTGTCATTTTGACACAAGCTGGGGCCATCTTGGAAGAGGAGCCTCAGTTGAGAAGAGGCCTCCATCAGATTGGTTTATAGACACTCTGGGGGGGGGGCATTTTCTTGATTGATGATTGATGTGGGAGGGTCCGGCCCACTGGGGGTGGTGCCATTCTCGGGCAGGTGATCCTGGGGTGTGTAGGAAAGTAACCTGAGGACCAAGCCAGTGCACAGAGTTCCCCCATCATCTCTGCATCACTTCCTGCCTCCAGGTTCCCACCTTGCCTTACCTTACCCGGATGACAGGCTGCTATATGCTGTAAGCTAAGTAAATCTTTGCCTCGAGTTTCTTTTGGTCATGGTGTTCAATCAACAAGCAATAGAGAGCTGCTGAGGAACAAGGGATACCGGCCCCCCCCCCCCCCCCCCCGTGTGCCTTACTGAATCCTCACCTTCACCTAGAGAATCAGCCAGGCTCAGAGGATGGAAAAGTGTTATCAAGAACACATGCGGGGAGGGCGGTGCTGGATGTTTCCCAGGTTAAAGGCATTCATTGGCTGCTCTTCCAGAGGACCCAGGTTTGATCTCCAGCACCCACACCAGCTCAAAACCTTCTATAACTCCAGTCTCAGGACTCTGACATCTTGTGCCTCTGTGGGTACCAGGCATACCCGTGGTACACAGGCATACTTGCACACAAAACACCCATACAAAACTTAAAAAAAAAGAAGACACAGTTCAGACCTGTCCCGTATACTTCTGTACAACACACATGTCTTAGCTCGCTGGCCCGCAGTGGGCTGGGCCCTCCCACATCAGTCATTAATGATGAATATGCCCCACAGACACGTCTACAGGGCCGTCTGGTGGAGGCAATTCCTCAACTCGATTTCCCTTTCACCAGGTGAGACTAGTTTGTATTAACTTGACAAATTAACCAGCACGACCCCTTTCCCCCCACAAGCTACACTTGATCGTCCTCTACCTTGCGTGGTCAGGAAGACTTTGGTGGCCAGGTGGCTCCTTTGGAGAAAGCAGCACCCCATGGGCTGTTGTCTCAGGAAGAGCATTTATTTTTTGGCCAGACACCAGCAAGCCCTTTGGTCTGGGGTTTTCCAGGTGACTTTCTCACTGTCTGGTCTCACTATCTCACTCTCTGTACTGTCCCCAGCTCCGCAGGGCAGGTGATGAGAAATCGTTCCGCCTGGTTCCTTTCAGGGACAGCAACTCCAAACCTCCACTCTGACTTCCTTCCATTCTGTAAGTGGAGATGAGGGCCCTCTCCAGTTAGCCCCCCACCCCACCCCTCAGGACCCCAGGAAACTGCACCCTCTATCCCAGCTGGCCAGGTGGGAGGTGGGTTGGCTTCCAGGAATTCAGGCCATCACCACCTGTGACCCTCCTACCTCGGTGCTGGCTTCTCGTTGTACTTCCCTGTCATGTTGCCTAAAGAGTGGTCCCACAGTCAGCAGAGGTGGCTGTCCCAGCAAGGCCTGGTGATGCTGAAAGGTGACAGGTCAGGTGCCTCAATCCCACCTTCTCTAAGCAGGTACTCCAAATGCTCTAAGTCTGCAACCCTGGGACCATTACATGCCGCAAGTGGAAGATTAACTAGCACTTGGCTTCATGGAGTTATTGAACACATTATATAGGAACCATCTCGGGCTATGCATTTCAGGTGTGCATGAAATAAATTAATTCCATGTTTACACTTGAACCCTCCCTGAAGATACCTCATCATGTATTTACAGAATATTCCAGATATAAAACTTGGAGCATTTCCGGTCCTAAGTATTTGACTAAGGTATCCTTAGCCCAAGTGTCCACCCTCCTTTTCCTCTGGGATATTTGTGGCCAACACAGTGACTTAAACAAATAGAATCAGCTAAGAAATGTTTACTGAATATCTACTATGTGCCAAGGAATCTTGCTTTCAACTTTTCAGCTAGATTTGGGAACAGGAGGTGGAGAATGGGCGGCCCTTACACACACACACACACACACACACACACACACACACACCACCACACACACACACCAGCCCAGCTCCACACCCCAGCCAAAGAGTTTTCCAATGGGCCATAGCCCACTTTTACGCAATGACTTCCAATAGCTCCCCACTTATGTAGGCCGAAGTCCAAATCACTTTGCATGAGTAGGCAGCTCTTCCTGATCATGCTGACCCTTGAGAGTGTGGTTTCTTCTGTGGAGTCTCCTCCCCAAATGTGGCCTGAGGTGTTCCGACTCCTCATCTGTGTCCTAGATGTGGCAACAGGAAAGGTCTGTGCTGAGTGGGTGGACCTCATAGGTCCTCCAGACAGCCAGACAGCCAAATTCCTTAGGGATTACGCGAACCCATAAGGAGGTGTTGGTGGCTGAACTGGGGTGGTAGGTGAAGGAGGTGTTTTGTCTCAGTCTGCAGCTCAGGTCAGAGGCAGGAGGAGAGGCAGATGGCCCAGGTCGGGACAAGACACCTAGAAACTAGTGAGCATTCCCAGGACCTCTTGACCTCTTGATCCATACACAGCCTGGCAGCTTCTGCCCCCCACCCCCCACCCCTGCTCTTGATCCACACTTAGTGCAGCAGCGTCCACTCCCCCCATCCCCACCCCTCACCCCCACTCTTGATCCACACTCAGTGCAGCAGCGTCCACTCCCCCCACCCCACCCCTGCAGCAGTTGCAGACTGAGACAGCTGACCACCTTCCCCTCCAGGAGCCTGGTCAGGGGCCATAAGATGCTGAGTAGGAGGACGAAGCCTATGGAGACTTGCAGGGAAGCGAGGATGGAATGTTGCCAGGAATAGCTGAGGTCAAGGTCCTCAGTGGGAGCGATGGAGACCAGGCTTCCACTAACACTGACTTAGATTCCTACAGACCCTAGAGTGATCCTTGGCTGGCAATAGAAGGCTCTGGATCTCTGAAGCTGTGGCATCTCAGACTTCTTGTGTGAATGCAGAGGGTTAGAGCTAAAAGGACCCACGGACTCAGGGCAAAGACATTGTTCAGGACACTGCAGGAAGCAGTAGCTGAATCCTCCCAAGACTGCGGGGTTGTCCTTCAACTACCAACAGGTTGCTTTAGCCCCTCTGAGCCACAGTATACTCATCTGTAAAATGGGAATAAGAACACCCAGCTCAGATGGCTGTTATACCAATTACATGAGCTTTTCCTTCTATTTAGCAATGACTACTCTCCCATTCTTGGAAATTAAGGCCCAAATTTTAGTTGAGAACCTAGTCACACCAGAATGGTTATGTTTTATCCATCTCTAGGGTGTCTGTGATGGTCAATGTTGAGGGGTTTGAGTGAAGGATGCCTCTGTTGAAACCATCAACATTTCACTTATGCCTGTACAAAATGTCCCATGGGGGACCTCTACCTCACCTCACATAAATGCCATCCTTTTCTGAATCAGTGATCTGTGAGAGCTGTGAGGTTTGAATATACAAGCACAGGTCACTGGCCACATCACTTCCTTTCAGCTCATGCTCTGCTCCACAAATATCCCCAAACCCTATCCTCAGGCTCAAGGCAAATTTGAAACCTGGTCTCTGATCTCCATGCCTGGCTGGTGTAATGATTCATCTTGATTGTCAATGTGATTGGAGGGAGGTCTGCGAGATTAGTAAAGCATCTCTCTGTATGTCTTTGAAGGTATTTCTAGAGGCAATTGACATGTAAGACAGTAACTGGCCAGGGGAAGACCCAGGCTGAACGTGGGCGGCTCCATCCAGCAGCGTGGGAACTGGGATGGAACTGAGATGGACCGGATGTGAGAGAGAAAGCCAGCTAACACATACAACTCCACTGCTCCACAGAGAGCACGTCGACAGTGCTGCTGTTGCCCGTGGGTGTCACTTCACGCTTCTCCAGCCTCTCAGCACAGTCCTGTAGCAGTGGTTCTCAGAGGCCTCCGGCCTTCATCTTCTGGGTGGGGCCACATCACCGACTTCTCTTGTTCCGATGCCTCGAGAGCAGAGCAGCTACTAGATGCTTTGGTTTCCCAGCCTGCCAGGCTAGGAGACTGTCAAGCATCTCCTGCTTCTGCATGCTACTCTAATAAACCCCCTTTTGTATCCGAGGATTTGAAGGCAAGAAAAAAAGGATGGAATTTGGACATGGAGGCTCATGTCCACAATCCCAACACGTAGGAGGATGAGGCAGAAATGTGGTGAGTTCCAGGCCAGCCTAGGCTGTACATTGAGTTTCAGGCTACAAAGTGAGTCTCCATTAAAAAAAAAAAGAGAGAGAGAGAGATGACTATTTTATGTGAGGAAATTTCCTCTGGCAAGAAGGACATGGCACGAAGAAACAATAAAAAGCGATTGGTGGGGACAGTGCCTGGGTGAAAGTGGCTAGAGAGCTGGCTTGGTGATTAAGAACACTTGTTGCTCTTGCAGAAGACTCAGGTTCAGTTTCCAGCACCCACATGGAGGCTCACAACTGTCTGCAGCTCCATTTCCAGAAGATCTGATGCCTTCTTCTGGCCTCCCCAGACCCTGCATATACATAGTGCACATACACACTGTAAGAATGATGAGCGGTGCTGTTTACCGGTGCTGGTTACCACATGGAAAGGTCATAGTCACAACTACACCCAGTATCGGTATCAGAGCTTTATTAGGAGGAAGGGGGGCGGGGCAGACAAGAGAACCAGGCCTGGGGAAGGAGCACGTGCAGAGAGAGAGAGAAAGATGGTTGGGGGAAGAGATAACAGAACAGAGAGAGAGGGTAGGGTCTAAGTCATGGCTCTTTAAGGTGCAGGTGGGCTTACAGAGCTATGCCATGCATGCCCAGATTTCCGTGCGTATATAATCACCAGTGCACACTGATGACGTAAGACGCAAGACCCCTTGTCTAGTGCCTGAACTGTGCATGTGCAGTCATGCAGCTGGAGCGTGACAGAATCCTAACACATACAACTAGGCAGCACTTGTACACATAAAAATATAAGAAGACACACAGAGAGAATGCCTATTTGGAAATGGCGGAGAGGAGAAGGGAGGAAGGGAGAGAGGGAAAGAGGGAGAGGGAGAGGGAGAGGGAGAGAGGGAGAGAGGGAGAGAGGAGAGAGAGAGAGAGAGAGAGAGAGAGAGAGAGAGAGAGAGAGAGAGAGAGAGAGAGAGAGAGAGAGAGAGAGAGAGAGAGAGAGAGATCTGCTATGGTAGTTGTGGTCAGAGAGGGGACAACATGTTTTAAGGACAGACTGGGCCAGGCCAAACAGGCTACAATGAATTCAGCCTTCTTGCTGAATGGGAGACTGGGAGGGAGCCTTTAGAGCAGTGAACAGAGGGGGGAGCTGTAGAGTCACAGGCAGCCTTGCTTCCCGCCCCGTCTGTGCTTTCTGACTGGCAGCCATGTGAGCAGGCAGCCTTGGAACCCTCCCACCCCGGGCAGGATCTAGTTGCTCTGCCATGTCTCGTCTGCCAGGACGGACTTTATCCCCTGAATCACCAACCAGGATACCCGCGTCCTTGAATTGCTTTATTAGGTATTTGGAAAGAAACTGACACCGTGGGTCCTGAGTCAGGGTTGAGGATTCAGGCCCAAGGGGACCCCAGCGTTCTGCTCCTCTGAGACGGTCCCCTCAGAAGGGGCCCAGGACGCCCTGTATCTTCCCAGCTGTCACGGCTTGCCAGGTGTGTCTGTTTGCTTCTGAGCTGTGTGGCTGTTTCCTGTTTGCTCCCCGCCTCCCTGTCTGTCTTCTTTCTCCCTTTTATTTTATTTTTAATTCCGTGTATGTGCAGCGGGTAGACTGGGGTAACCCCAGGAGCTGGACTTACATGTGGTGCTGTCAGGAGAGTGTGCGGAGCATGGGCTCTAGGAACTGAACTCGGGTCCTCTGTGAGAACACATGCTCCTCAGCACTGAGCTCTCGCCCCAGACAAAAGAACAAGAGATTTTTTGTTTTTAAGGTATAAAGATAAAAATCTCTAGGGGCTGGAGAGATGACTCAGTGGTTAAGAGCACTTGCTGCTCTTGCAGAGAGGACCCAGGTTCAATTCCCAGTATCCACATGGCAGCTAACAACCACCTGTAACTCCAGTTCCAGGTAACCAAAGCCCTCTTCTGACCTCCTTGGGCACCAGGCATATGCACAGTGCACACACACACACACACACACACACACACACACACACACACTCACACACACACACAGGCAAAACACTCATACACATAAAATTTTAAAAATATAAAAAATTCTAAGAAAAATAAAATTAAAATCTCTAAACTGTTGCTATTCCTGAAATACCAGCCTTTCTGTGATCACTTGATTCATCAAAGTGTACATTTTTTAAGTAAATACTTGAATTTTGAGGATACACTTAGATCTGCAGAACATTTGCTGAGCTGGCACTGGTTCCCACGAGCCCTCTCACACCTTCTTTCCTGTTTTCAAAGCTCACATCACTAACGAACCAAACTTGTGCAGGTTTCCCATAGGCCCTTCTGTTCTAGGATGCAGCGTGTGTCTTGCAGCTCCTCGTGGCTGCTGGCTGAAAGACCCCCCACCCCCAACTCTGTGTGTGTGCTAAGTTGTTTGAAATAGAGTCTTGCCTTTGTAGCCCATCATGGACTTGAACTCTGTATTATCCTGACTTAGTCTCTGAGTCATCATGACCTTTCACCCTGCTGTTTAGTTTTTTGTCAACTTTGACACAAGCTAGAGTCATCTGGGAAGGGAGAACCTCAATTGAGAAAATGCCTCCATCGGATTGGCCTGTAGGCAAGTGTGTGGGGATGTTTTCTTGATTAGTGATTGATGTGGGGTGGTCTGTCCCACTGTGGGACAGGGGGTCCTGGGCAGGGGGTCCTGGGTTGTATAAGAAAACAGGCTGAGAGCTAGAAAGAGTAAGCAGTAAGCAGGGCTTCTACCTCAGTTCCTGCCCTGACTTCCTGATGAACTGTATCTCTAAGTTGAAATAAATGCTTTTTGCCTCAAGTTGCTTTGGGTCATGGTGTTTATCCCAGCACTAGAAAACAACTAACACACTCCTACTTGTTTTGATGATCTTCCTTGCCCTGGGAAAAGCTCCTGCATATCATTGACCAGGGCAGGGTTTCTCATCATTTTATGGGTGTGGGACAAGGCCTCCCTAGAAGAGGAGGAACCTAGTAGGAGGGGGGACAAGCCAGATCTGAGCTCCCCCTGGAGAGAGGGCTCATCTATCCTTCCCCCACCGTGCCTCCTAAACCTGGCAGTGGTCCAGGATAGCAGAACTGCCAGGTTGGGGTCCCTGAAAGTAGCTACCACCCTCAGGCTTCTTTCTTAAATGGTTCAAGTTCATGGCTAATCATGGCTGATTATTAATAATGATGTACGCTGCCCTTGAAGATCACAAAAGACCATTATTAATGTCATAGTGCCTCACAGCACAGTGCTGGGCAGTGTCAGGTCCATTGTCAGCAGCCTTGGATGGTGCCAACACCATGCCCATTTCACAGACTAGGAAGTAAGGAAACAGACTTACCCTAGTCCTATCTTGAGGCGATCCAAGCTCCCACTGTTACAACGGTCTGCCTTGAATTATCTTATAGCCATGAATCTCCTTGTACAAATGAGGAAAGCAAAGCTTGAGAAGGCAAGCTGCCAGTCCTCTACGAACGGTTATGATGGTCAGCTTTAACTGTCAACTTGACACAGCCTAGAATCACCTGGGAAGGGAGCCTCAGTGAAGGATTTTCTATATTGGGTTGGCCTGTGGCCATGCCCATGGGAGCTGGTCTTAATTAAATTAATTGCTGCGGAAAGACCCAGCCCACAGTGAGAGACCTGACTGTATCAGAATGCAGAAATCAAGCAGCGCATGGGCAAACAAGCAAGCCAGCTAGCTGGGCCGGAAGCATACATGCATTCATTTCTCACTGCTCTTAACTGCGGATGTGATGTGACCAGATGCTTCAAGTTCCTGCCACTGTGACTCCCCAGCATGACGGACTATAACCAGACATTTGAAGCTGAAATAAATCCTTTCTTCCCTAAGTTGCTTTTTGTCAGTATGTATGTATGTGTATATGTATATATCAAAAGAAATGAAACTGAAATAGTGATTCAGTGAGGGGGTCCACTGGCAACCAGCTCAAACAGATGGCACCCACAGACAGGTCTGTGTAAACGGAGCCTTTCCTCAACTCTGGGGCCCTGGGCCACAGACCCTTAGCTTCCTGCAGGGGTAGCTGTGTGGACAGTCCTTCCAGAGAAACCTCAGCAGGGGTGTGGAGACCACACAGCCCCTCACAGGGCACTGCATAGTCTGTAGTCAGCCTACATGAAGCAGGATCCCAGGCACGGCTAAGGAGCGTGCAAAGCCACCAACTCCTCCTCTGTCAGGAGGAGACCCCCTTTCCCACCGCCAAGCGCTTCCTTTTTGTTTTGAGCTGTCCTGCCTCTCGACAAAGAGATTCACTGGGTCCTACCTCTTCCTTCTGACTTAGTTCCATGTCCTGGACCACACAGGATGGGAGGAGTTCCCAGTACTTCTCTTGTGATGCTCAGGTGAGTGCCCTCCACCCCCAAGTAGCCTCAGGGTCAGTTCACCCACTGCCTGACTGTCGATGTTAAATCTGGCACACCTCACCCCCACAGACTCACCTTCTGAACACTTGTTCCCCGGGAGCAGATTCTATGGTGCCTCTACGGAACTTTAGGAGGCAGAAGTAGGTTCCCTTAGTCAGTGCTCTATTGCCGTGAAGTGAAGAGACACCATGACTACAGCAACTCTTATAAAGGAAAACATTTAATTGGGGCCGGCTTACAGTTCAGAGGCTTAGTTCATCGTCATCATGGCGGAAAGCATGGCGGCATGCAGGCAGACATGGTGCTGGAGAATAGCTGAGAGTTTTACGACCAGCTCTGCAGCCAGGAGGCAGAAAGAGACACTGGGCCTGGCTTGAGCATTTGAACCCCAAAGCCCACGCCCATGTCACACTTCCTCCAACAAGGCCACACCTCTTAATCCGGTGGTTCTCAACCTGTGGGCTTCGACCTCTTTCACAGTTTGCAAATCTTCATACATTTACATTACAATTCGTAACAGTAGCAAAATTACCCTTATGAAGTAGCAACAAAAATAATGTTATGGTTGGGGGGTCACCACAGCATGAGGAACTGTATTAAAGGGTTGCAGCATTAGGAAGGTGGAGAACCACAGAACACAATATAAAATCCCTGTCAAGTAGCCCCACTCCCTCCTGACCAAACATTCAAATCCAGGGCCCCACGGGAGCCCTTCTTACTCAGCCAGCCACATAAGTCAAGAGTGAGCCTTTGGGGCCTACACTCAGCCCCTGAAGCCTGTCTTGGCATCCTAGTGCTTAGGAGGCTGAGGCACAAGTATGTGGGTACACGTATCTTAAACTAACAGGCCCAAGAGAGGGCTCAGCAGGTAAAGGCATGTGTGCTCAGCCTGATGACCACAGGTTTGATCCCAGGGACGTGGATGGTGCAAGAAAACTGACTCCTGCAAGTTATCTTCCAACCAACACACACACACACACACACACACACACACACACACACACACACTAAAACAAAAGAGAAAACAACACCTAACTCCTGCCTCACTCTCTGTTTCCTGGCCCCTGTGATGTGAGCAGCCTGTCACATGGCCCTGCTGCTGTGAACCAAACCACCTTCTGGTGTCTCCCCCACCATGGTGGCCTGAAACTCCCCCTCCCTTAAGTTGTGTTTGCAGGCACTCTGCTCACAGCAACAGTTCAGAAGCAATGAGCCAGCCCAGACCACTGTCCCCAGCCCACACCACTGTCCCAGCCCACACCACTGTCCCAGCCCACACCACTGTCCCAGCCCACACCACTGTCCCCAGCCCACACCACTGTCCCCAGCCCACACCACTGTCCCCAGCCCACACCACTGTCCCAGCCCACACCACTGTCCCAGCCCATACCACTGTCCCCAGCCCAAGCTGTACGTCCACCCTCCTCCTTGCTTTTATTCTACTCTCTGTGGATTGAAATGCGGCTCCCTAAAATCTCAGAAATATAATTGCTGCAGAGGTGGTTAGCTGGGATGGTCGTTAGTGAGCCACTACCCAGTGACTTGTATCCTTAGAAGAAAAAGAAATTTAAAGTTGGGCCTGGTAGCCAACATCTGTAGTCCTGGATCTGGGGAGGAGGAAGAAGAAGAATGATGGGTTCGAGGCCAGCCTGGTCTACATAACAAGTTCCAGGACAGCCAGCTCCACACAGTGAAACCTTGTCTTGAAAATAAAATAAAACACACACAAAAGGTAGGGAGATTCAGACACGAAGATTTTATATAAAGGAGATGCTGTAAGGCTGGTGATAGGGGTGGACAGGGGGACGAGAGAGGACAGTTCGGGAGAGTGATCTAGAGCAGATCCTTGCCTTACTGCCCCACAAAGTCCTGCCCAGGGACACCCTGCCCAGGGACACCCTGCCCAGGGACACCCTGCCCAGGGACACCCTGCCCAGGGACACCCTGCCCAGGGACACCCTGCGGACTCCAGCCACCACTGTCAAGCCCTTGGCCGGTGCTGGGGATAAAGCAATAGCAAAAAGAAGGGATAAAGAGTCATTGACTTTTGGGAGCTTGCACCTTGGGTGGGGGCAGATAATGGCACGTGGTGGTGAGACCTATGAAAGGAGCAAGAGGCCCCCCTGTCCCTTGTCACCGCTGTCCCTGTCGATCCTTTCTGCCTTCCCAGGAAAGGCCTCTCCACCCTAAGCAGGACTCTTCTCACACCTGCTGTGATCAGAGGCTGGGGCGGGGCTCCATGCAGGCACCAGGGAGATCTTGGAAGGATGGCTGCCAATCCCCTCAGCTCTCCTGCACCCCTGAGCCTGGCAGCTCCTCTGCCCGGGTCTTCAGCCACCTGCTCACCCCTCACAAGCCCTGTCTTCTGCAGCCTCTCTCCTGCCCTCTCGGGCTGCAGGGCCCTTTCCTCTCTGAGGCAGGACCTGGCAGCTTGCCTCCTTCTGGACTTCTCTACCTGAGATCACTTCTTTCTCCCCTTCTCCTTGGAAAGTTTTCAAACTTGGAGCAGAGTTGCACTAATAATGCAACGAGTCCGCCTCTGTCTTTCATCTGAATTCCCCAGCTGTCAGCAGGTTGCCGTTTTCCGTATCTCAATGTGTCCGCACTTTGGGGAGTGTTATTTGTGGAGTCATTGGAGATTAAGTCAAAGCCTTGTGAGTCACCGGCCTTAGTTTCAGCTGTGTTTTCTAGGAACAGGACATTCTCTTACATAGCTACAATTTAGATGTCAATGAAAGAAATCGTATATTGACACACTATTTGTATATAAAATACAGTCCTATTTCAACATCACAGTTGCCCTTAAAATGTCCTTTTTTGCAAGCTTCTCTTCTGCCCAGGAGCCAGCCTGGGAATACATATTGCTATGAATCAGCATGCCTTGCTTCCTCCAGCGCCACTGCTCCCAGGCTGTCACTCAGTGAGATCCTGTCCCTGTTTCAATCACCAGTCCCCCAGAGATGGCTCCTGGCCCCTCCAGCCTTCTTTTGGCTCCTTCTCTCCTTTTTCTCCATCCCATGTTGGCATTCCTCCAGGACAGAGCCTCTAGTTTATATCTCCTTTCCCAGAGCCATGCCTGCCGGAGTCTGGGAGAAAGAACCCATGCCTGGAATCAGCCAGACCCAGATCTCAACTGTGGCTCCTCCCAAGCCCTGCCCAGTTTCTGCTTTTGAGACCACTGTGCTGCAAGTCGCTCTCAAGGATGGTGGGCTTTTCTGGCATCCAGGAGGATCCGATTGGATGCCGTCAGAATGCCTGGCTCCAAGTACACATGGGTGGAAGGAAGAGTGTGTATGGTTCCCAGCAGAGTGTATACAGCAGGAGGACACGGGACACCCAGCCTCAGCTCCTGTTGTCCCTTCCCCTGGTCTGACCCTCCGGAGCCTGATGCAGACAGGCCTCAGATTAAAAACACATTTAACAACACAAGGAGCCAGGCTGTCTGGGCCTGCTCTACATACCTATAATGCCAGCACTTTGCTACCCACCATCTTGTCCAGCCATTCCACAAACCTGACAATCACCCATAAGTTTGGCCAGCTAATAACCCCCCAACTGGCTACACCAGAAGTGCCCCCCAAAGCTCTGCTGGGTTTGGGTGTCTGAGGCTTCTGTCCACCCAGAGCAGGAAGGACCAACCGCCTGTGGAGTGCTGTTGACATCAGATTCCTAAGTAACATCTGGGTCCCATTTAGCAGCAGAATATTGAAAACCAGGGCTGGCTACCAGCCAGCACCCAGCAGGAGGGGCAGGGCCACCACTCTTTTTCCAGGGTGGTAGAGTTGCCTGAGCCTCTGGAGGTCTACCCAGTTTCCACAAGAAATCCTGAGGAGAGGAGGGGGAGCAGCTTCTGCTGACAGCCCAATACTGAGCTCCCTCAGGAGTCATCCCTGCCTGCCTCTCGGGTTTTCCAAAACAATAGAGTGAACGCTATGCTGACACGATGGCAGAGAGCTAGGGGGCGCTCTGCCTGCACGGGCTTGGAGCTGAGGGTAGCATTGCCACCTAGTGCAAAAGGTCAGGCAGGCACAAGCTGTCTGTCACTCACCAGCACACTGTGTACATGCAGACAAAAGATTTGCCTTACCAGGTCAGAGTCCGTCAGAGGCATAGATCACCCGTGTCTCCCCATCCTCAGACTCTAGAACCGCCCCTTCTTGCTGCAGAATACTATTTTAAGGTGTGTTACTTTTGTTTATGTTGCATTTGTTTAACTCTGTAACTCTATTACTTTGCCTGTCTAAAGCACCTGATGGTCTAACAAATAATCGAACGGCCAATAGCAAGGCAGGAGAAAGAATAGGTGGAGCTGGCAGACAGAGAGAATATATAGAGGGAGAAATCTGGGAGGAGAAAAGAAAAGAGTGAGAGAAGGAGAAGGATGCCAGGGGCCAGCCACCCAGCTACACAGCAAGACACAGAGTAAGAGTAAGATTTACAGAAGCAAGACAATGGGAAAAGCCCAGAGGCAAAAGGTAGATGAGTTAAAGTTAAAGCTTGCAAGACACAAGCCAAGCTAAGGCTGGACATTTATAATTAAGAATGAGCCTCTGTGTGTGATTTATTCAGGAGCTGGGTAGTGGGACCCCCAAAAAAGTAAAAACCCCAACAACATTTTGGCATACCAATGTGGCACTTGAATTTCCATAGTACCTGAGAAAGCTTAAAAAAAAAATAGGGATATGGCTCCTTTAAGAGTTTTGGCTGGGCAGTTTCTATCAGACCGTGAGCCCTTGAGCAGCAAGTACATTAAGTAAGAACAAAAACCTAAGTAACAATGCCTACCACAGTGCAAGCATTGGCATTCCAGAGCTCTAGGAAGGTTGAATGCAGTTTCTGGTCAGACAAACCTCCGACTGGCCTCCAATTTCATGCTTGGTTTTCACAACTGGAGAAGTGGGCAGAGTCAGCTGAGAGCCTGCTTGTGGAGGATCCAGGGTAGGTTGGCAGGATGAAAGATATGTGAGAGCTCCAGACTGAAAAGCCTCTAAACAGGTTACAGTGTATTTTAACAATGTGTGTGGGCTTAAGAAAAGAAAAAGGTATAGTCATAGAAAAAAGTGAATCGTTAAAAAATAATAAAGTCTTTAAAGAGAGAGTAAAAGTAATATAAAAGAGAAAAGCCACATGAGATGGGAAATACACAGGGAGTCTGGATCCTGTATGTTACTGATTTTGAATTTTTTGATTGTTGAAAAGCAAAGGACAGCTGCAAAAAGACCTTGAATTGAAAGAGGGACTGTTGAAATAAATCAGCCTACATACTTAAGGAAAGCCTTAACTTTTAAAAAGTCAGAAAATAATTTGTCAAATGGAAATAAAAATATTTGGAGTTTTTTTTCCCCCACAGGAGATGAGAAGCTGTGGATTCCTTCAGGGTTTGATCAGACGAGGCCACCTGAAACCTGACTGGTGATATCAGCAAAGGTTACTGAAGGTTGGTCTTCCCAGCAAGCCACAGAGTAAGAAATAATGAAAGGTATACAGAAATAGAGAAAGATAAAAGCTCAAAGGCAAAAGCTAGATAGGATACTTTTAAGTTAAGTAAAGCTGGCAAGAAACAAGCCAAGCTAAGGTTGGGCATTTACAATTAAGAATAAGCCTCTGTATGTGCTTTATTTGGGAGCTGGGTAGAGGGCCCCCCAAAAAGAGTAAAGAGTCAAAAAACAACCAACAACACCTGCTCTCAGTTGGATGTAGGCCAGCAGGATCCCTATGGTCTTGAGGGAAAATGTCTATACTTAGCATCCACATGAGCAGCTTGCAAGGACAAGCAAGTGGCTGGAAAGAGCATGTTGGATTTTGTTTCAAAAGAATGTGTGGGAAAACAAGAAAGAACAGCCTTTGTCTTGGAAGCTGACAACTGAAACTAAGCAAGGTCAGCTCTACCTGGGCAATGGCTGTCTGTCTGCTGCTGATGCAGTGCCTGCCAGGCCAACCCAGCAGGTATGCCGATCTGACTACAGGTTCACGCACAAGGAATCAGAATAGCAGGGATGGAGTAGCCCTCCAGGACCAGGGAGGCCACCTTTCCCTCTACTATTGGCACTGTCACTTACGAACACATGACAAGATGATTTCCTGAGCCATGTAACTTGGGGATTGCAGGTTGCAGAGGTCAGGCCTGTGAGCCCTTTAAGGTCAGGGGGAAGTGAGTGACTTCTTCAGGCAGAAGTCCTCAGAGAGGTGCTGTGAGCATGGCACCATTGGTTGGATTGCCCTGAACAGCTAGCAAGGAGAAGGTAGACTGAGCACAAGGAGCTGGCTCCAGAAAGATGGGGAGATCTAGAACACATTAACCGGCATGTGAAGGTGGCTAACCTGGGAGTGGCATGGGGTGAGGTGTTCTGTCTTTGGTAGCCTGCACAATAACTGCTGTGACCCAGAGATACTGTCTTCTTGTGACCTCTCTAGTCCAAGCAGGAGCCCCACCAGAATACCTTTGCTGGAAAGTGGGGCCATGTGGAGTGTGTGGGTGGCAAGGTCATGGTATCCTTGAATAGCCCCAGGCAGAAAAAGCCATGACAAGTGTCTTAGTTAGGGTTTCTATTGCTGTGAAGATACACCATGACCATCGCAACTCTTATAAAGGAAAACATTTAATTGGGGGCTGGCTTACAGTTTCAGAAGTTTAGTCCATCATCATCATGATGGGACATGGCAGCCTGCAGGCAGACATGGTGCTGGAGAAGGAGCTGAGAGTCCTACATCTTGATCCATAGGCAGCAGAAGTGACTGTGTCACACTGGCCAGACTTGAGCCTATAAGACCTCAAAGCCCACCTCCACAGTGATACATTTCCTCCAACAAGGCCACACCTCCTAATAGTGCCACCCAATATGGGCCAAGTACTCAAACACATGAGTCTATGGGAGCCACACCTATTCAAACCACCACAATAGGAATATAGCATGGGTCTCTGTACACTTGACAAATAGGGGCTCCAGACAGATTGAATTTGATTAAGAAAAAGCAAGAAATATGGTATATAAGTGCTAAGAAACACAGCAACCACTTACTGTGCCTTGGGGGAGTCTGGACTTGACACTTTTACAAACATCCCTCAACAAATCACACAGATTTTAGGGGGTAGGGTGGGTACAGGCTTTTGTATATACATCCCCTCCAGCCTTTCTGGGAGCCTTCCTCATGCCAATAGATGTCTCAGCCCTTTTTCTGTTCTCAGACCATGTGGGGTATGCTATTAGAAGGAAATTTATTCAGTTGGCTTACATAGTATGGTCCAAGCAGTCCAACCATGGCTGTCTCACCTTGGAAAAGCCAAGAATCTGGTAGTCACTCAGTTTACAAGGCTAGATGTCTCAGCAGTCCCAGTAAGGTATTGAAGGCCTGGTATTCTTGGAGAGCTGCTGGTACTTTGGAAACCTGAAAAGGTTGATTCTAATATCAGTGAAGAAATGCTGCAGCACCAGGGTGTATGAACTTGCCAGAAGGAGCGAAGGCAAGCAGGCGAGTATTTTCCTTCTTTCATGTTCTTTTATATTGGCTGCCACCAGAAAGTGTGGCCCAAATTTAGAGTAGGTCTTTCACCCTCAAATCATCCAGATTGAAGGTGGGTCTGTCCACCTCACATGATCCAATCAAGAGTGATCTCTCACAAGATGCGGGGGTTTCAGTTGATTCCAGATGAGGTCTAGTTGACAAGCAAGATTAGCCATCACAAGCCCGCCCCTTGCCAACTTGGCACAACCATACCTCTTAATGTTATGTTTAATTTCCAAATATAAGCAATAACCAGGTCCTAGGTATGCCTAAGATGATATAACTATCCCACATACAGCTGCAAATGCAATATACATCTTAGAATAAGTGGCAATGTATCTTGAGGGACATTCTTTTAGTGTCTCAGCTTAAATATGATAACTGATGATATTATCTCAATTGATGCTACATTATAAGATAAAGACATAGAGGAAACCAAACACAAAAATCTGCACAAACATATTCTTTTTTTTTTTTTAAGACGGGATTTCTCTGTGTAGCCCTGGCTGTCCTGGAATGCCTACCTCTGCCTCCCCAATGCTGGGATTAAAGGCATGCACCACCAACACTTGGCACAAACACATTCTTAACAAAATATGACAGAAATACTCATGTTAACTATAGTCTCACTTTCTGCAACTGGTCACATGGCCTTAGCTGATGTAACTACCTTCCTCGTCTACCCATTCTGTATTTCCTCCACCCTAAAAAAGAATTTAGATAGGTATGTCTCAATTTTTTTCCTGGAGGAGTGACCCATACCTTCATTCCTGATGGATCTCTGCCCTTTGTCATCCTGCCTGGATTAGGTTGTTGTAGTTTCCCATTGACTTTAATCACAGGACACAGTAGCACCAAAAGATGCCCCTAAAGGATCTGCACTCCAGACATAATCTTTCTAACCTCCATTGTAAGGAAGAAATCTAATTTCTCCTTGATAATCTGAATCAACCATCCCTTCCAACACTGTCATCCCTTTCTTAGCATTTTTTGATAAGAACATCTAAGGCACCAGAAACCCAAAATGAGGGGAAAGTCTGAGTGTCCAGTTCAATGGAATGTTTGTTGTGTCCCTGGCATGAGTGATCACTCATCTGGAAACAAAACTTCTAAGCTAGCAGAACTTAAAGCCTCAGGATCAGGAAGCAAAAAATTTCCTAGTGGGTAACTAAGAGTAATAGTGAGTGGAACCTACCCCATTTCTACCCCTTGATTCCTGGACTCGTGGATCCTGGCTATTAGAAAAACCATACTGTAGCAGTACTTTCTCGTTGGGATGGCCAGCTCACAAATAATGACACAGAGACTTATTATTAACTATGAAAGCTCAGCCTTAACATCATTCATTACCATGTACTGCCCATCCTGCTTCCTCCATGTCTGGCGGTGACTCCACCTTTCTTCTTCTTCACAGAATTCTCTCTCTGCCTGGAAGTCTCACCTATACCTCCTGCTGAGCTATTGGTCATTCAGCCTTTTATTATACCGATCACAGCGACACATCTTCACACAGTGTACAAATATCCCACAACACCATATCATATATTTGACATTGAGTCAAAGTTTATACTACCTTCTGGAGAATCCTATTTCAACCTTCTGGGCTAACTGTCATCCAATTGGTGTTGCAACTATGTCTTCCAAAGGCCTTTTTGTCATTCTCTCAGGCCAGCTGCCCCAGGATGGTGGGGAACATGTTAAGACCAGTGGATTCCATGATCGTGGGCTCACTGTTGCACTACCCTGGCTGTGAAGTGAGTCCCTTGGTCAGAAATAATATGGTGTGGAATACCATGTCAGTGGATCAGGCATTCTGTAAGGCCATGGAAGGTGGTTTTGGCAGAAGCATTATGTGCAGGAAAGGCAAATCCATAACCAGAATAAGTATCTACTCCAGTAAGGACAAAACATTATTCTTTCCATGGAGAAAGTGGTCAGTATAGTCAACCTGCCACCAGACTGCTGGCTGGGCACCTGGGGGAATGGCGCCATATTAGGGGGCTCAGAGTTAGTCTCTCTTGCTAGCAGACATGACATTCAGCAGCAGTTGCAGCCAGATCATCCTTGGTGAGTGGAAGTCTATGTTCTTGATTCCATGAATAACCAACTTCCATCTCTTCCACTATGGCCACTTGATATATCGGTCCATTGGGCAATGACAGGGATGGCCAAGGGAAGAGGTTGGTGGTTCATATAACAGTACATCAGATCTATTCCTCTGCTGAAGTCACCTTTTGATGAGCATTTACACCAGACATGAGTGTCTTCCATCCACAAACTTCTCCAAATGTCTTTCTCATCCATTTTTCAATCATGCTCTTTCCAAGTTCCTGCCCATCCTGTCAGTCCATTGGCTACAGCCCATGAGTCAGTGGACTCATCCCACATCTGGCCATTTCTCCTCCCAAACAAAATATATGACCATATGTACTGCCCGAAGTTCTGCCTACAATGAAGATTTCCCTTCACTAGCATTTTTCAGGGTTGTCCCAGAAAGGTGTTGTAATGCTGCAGCTGTCCACTTCTTGGTGGTACCCACATATTGTGCAGAAGCAGCAGTAAACTGTGCTCTAATCTTCTCTTCCTTAGTCAACTGATCATAGGGCACACTGTGAGGTTATCGGTGCCTGCTTGGCAGTAACAGAAGGATAAATAATAGGCATTTTGGCCTATTGTTTCACGTAATTTGCTCATGCCCTGAGCACCTCCCTGAGCTTGATCACATCTATATCACTTCTATTTGATCCTAGATTACTGATGTGCAGATTCTACTTTATGGCTTAGTGGATCTGATAATACCCAATTCATGATGGGCAGCTCAGGTCACATGGTAACTTAGTGGCTCATTGTCAAATGTTCAGTTTCCACTAAGGCCCATAGCAGGCCAAGAACAGTTGTCTGCAGATGATGGTAGAGCCTTGCTCCCAAATCCCAAAGGTCTGTTCTGTGATCTACCCACAGTTCTGTGATCCATCAAAGGCTCCAAAGAGCATCCTCATCTGCCAATGACACCTCAGGTACCACAGGATCTGTGGGATCATATAGTCCAAGTGGTAGAGCAGCCTGCACAGCAGCCTGGACCTGTTGGAGAGCCTTCTCCTGTTCCAGGCCCCACACAAAGCTAGCAGTTTTCTAAGTCACTTGGTATGTGGGCCGGAGTAACACACCCAAGTAAGGACTGTGCTGTCTCCAGAATCCAAATAGGCCCACTAAATGCTGCGCTTCTTTCATAGTGGTTGATGGTTTTTTTTGTGGCGCTCTTGCCCCCAAGGAAAAGTCATGACACACAGAGAATCCACTAACAAGAGTTTTATCAAGACAAAGAGAAAGGGATAGAGGTGATCAGGCCTGTAGAAAGACACGTGCGAGAAAGAGAGTGGGGGAACATAGGGCCTGCCTTATAAAGGCCAGGACACACCTGTGCACACAGGCCCACGTGGCTATTCCACGCATGTGCATAGATCACGTGGTCATGTCCGCGTGACTATGTGACCACGTAACCATGGGGCATGGGTCACACAGGACGTATGACCCGGAAATGACTAGGCGGAGATGACTAAGCATCCCGTCAGGCACGCATGACCATGGGGGTGTGGTTGGAATTCCTATCATGCCGGACTCTTTGTTTTTATAAAAGATGGCAAACGAGTGGGTATGGGGTGTTGTTTCTCCCAAAAACTGCTTCCAGCTGACTTGGTGGGAATTGGTGGGCTCTTGGGGGGAATAGGGAGGGAGGTCTTCTGAGGTAGACAGGCGTCCTGGGAAGGGGCTGTCCTGCTGCCCTGGCGCTGTCCATCCCTCTTGGCGTGGCACCCTGGCTGCTTTTGTGTCTGACAGGATGCTGGTGAGACAGGAAAAGCCTGAAGTAGATCCGACCTGTCCAGATGGACTTAAGCTGGTTTCTGGAGCTTGGGAAAAATTTTGAACAGGTTAAGAAGCAGCCATGAGAAAATTAGTGATCATTTGTAGTGTTTAGTACTCTGCTTATACTGGTTAGTGTTAATGGGAGAGACAGATTGGAACATGTTTTTAAGATTTATCAGAGACAGATTATTTAAGGCACCTGTTTTCTTTACTAGTTTAGCATCCAGGAGACACAGGTGATCAATTGTTGAGAGCATTTAACAGTAATAGATGGTTATATTAAAGTCTGTTTTGTAAGAACCCAGACACTTTTTGATCTTGGGGTATAAATACCTTTTAGCTGTTACAGTTTCTTACTTGATGATCTCTGGACTCCAGTTCTGTGGTGGTCCTGTACCATTAGCAAAACAGTGAGTTAGAACAGGGAACTGGGAAGAGAAAAGCTTGTGGTGCAGGAGAACTTATTTCTTTGGAATTAGGGACAAGGCAGAGATCAGGGCCCTGACTGTGTCCTTGTGCATGAGGAGGAGAAGCACTTGTGACAGTCTGGAGTGAGGCACATGGAGGGAGCAATGAAATGAAAGCTCCTACCTTAGCTGGAAAATCTTTTCCCATTAAGTAATCCTGAGAGTACAATTAAGTCTGGTGGGGTGGGTAAGGCTGTCCTCCCTACCCCGACAATAGGGAAACAAGGAGAGATAGGACCCCAAAACTCCCAAGACCAGGTCAGTGGCTCTGGTGTCCAGAAGGAAAGAAACGGATTGCTTCCATGCTGCATTCTGGGTTCCCTATGAGCCTGTGGGCAAGCCTAGGTCTGCTGGAGGTCTTAGCTTGATGTTCCCATGCCATCTTGGAGCCTGGGGGCAGTCAGCTGACTGGTTGTCTTTCTAGGTAGCACTTTGAACAAGGCTCAAATGATGGCCTGGCAGGGCACTCACTAGCCCGCAGTGGCCTTTTTTCTTTTTGCACTTAAAACAGGGACCCAATGGCTTTTGGGAGCCTGCATGTGCCAGCACTTGGCAATTTTGTTCTCAGGCTTTTTATCTCTCCCTGGGTACACCTTAAATGCCACAGATGAAACTTTCACCTGTGGGGTCAGGAGGAGCCTTGCTCTCCAGATGCTTAAGTTTTAGTCCTATGTCAGGGAGGTCTGGGAGACAAGAGACAAATTTTATTCCGTGTCTTGAATTTTTTTTTTTTTCTTGATGTCTGTTGGCTTGAGGACAGCTTTAGGAAGACCTGCCAGGAGGCAGGCTATAAACTGATCTCTGGCTAAAGAGCCATCCTGATACTGTGATCCCCATGTGGGTTTTGATTGTAAGCTTATTTGCATGGATCCTAGCCTGCTTCCAGACCCACCCGCCTGTGCTTCTCACAGCAGCTTGAGAATGAACGGGAGGAGTTAAGGTGAGTTAGGGTGAGAGCCAGCAGAAGCGGCCCACCCAGCACTGGAGAGCCTGCCCATTCATTCAGGAGTTAAGGTGAGGTGCGTTAAAGCCAGCCCAATGCCGGAGAGCAGAAAGTGGAAGTCAGATAGACAGAAGTGGTTGCATGTGCCAGGGGACCGTAGGGGGAGGGAGAAGGGTTCAGAGCTTCAGTAGGAAGCTTGGGGATAAGGTAACTCTTTTCATTTGCCTATCCACTGGCAGAAGTTCCTGTGAGGCCATTATGCAGCCAAATTTACTGGTATCTGCCCCTATGCCCCATGGCTGCAGCCGAGAGAGAAAAATAAAAAATTAAAATAGCAAACTGGGATCAGACTCCAATCCCAGGCGTCCCTGAGGTAGGAGAAGGATCTATGAATCAGCACAAGTCACACCACCCCCCAACCCGCTCCCCCCCCTCCCCCTCGCTTCCTCAAGGACGGGTAAGGGGTGGGAGCATATGAAGCACGTGGACCGCCTGGGAGGGACAGCATTGACCCCTTGTCAAGGGAGAGAATGTGTCCTTGCCAGTGCAGCCTGAGGACCCCCCCAGGGCGGGGTCCTGCACAAATAATATACCTCAGGCTACAGCCATGGGGACTCACCAATCTTGGGGAGATGCGGCAGTGGTGGCGGCGGGAGCCAGGGCGGCAGCAGGACGCGGCTGCTCGGGTGGCGGTTGTGAGTCCCATGGTGGCGGCAAATGCATAGTGGGCAGAGCAGTCGCAGGTCCTTGGTTAGGCTTCTGACATTCAGCCCCAGGCACTGAGAGCACAGAATTCCCTATCTGAGTTCACAGCACCAAACGATAGTTAAACGGCGCTGGTTGGTGGCGCTGGTTACTGTCAGAAAAGTCATGGGCTATGGCAGAACCCAATGTTAGTTTTTAGAGCTTTATTAGGAGGGCAAAGGGGTGGGGGTAAGGAGGACCAGGCCTGGTGAGAGAGAAGATGGGGGAGGGAGTGGAGCAGATCAGAGAGGAAACAGAGAGAAGACACAGAGAGAGGGTGCGTCTGGCTTTTTAAGGTGGAGATACAGTGACCATGCAGTGGGTATATAGTCGCCAGTGCCCGCTGATGATGTAAGACACCAGACCCGGAGGAGTGAGGGCAAGATCCTAACAGTGATGGGAGGGGCCGGGTGCAATAACTTCTCCTTCATCTTAAGGAATTTCCCTGCAAGCCCCACAGCACAGGGCTCCTAGAAATTACACTGAGGTAGAGGCCCTTGAATTTTGGTTGGATTTATTTCCCATTGTCTTAGGGTTACCTATTGCTGTGATGAAACACCATGACCAAAGCAACTTGGGGAGGAAAGGGTTTATTTGGCTTACACTTCCACACCACAGTTTATCATCAAAGGAAAGCTGGGACAGGAACTCAGACAGGGAAGGAACCTAGAGGCAGGAGCTGATGCAGAGGCCATGGAGGAGAGCTGCTTCCTTAAGAAAATGCCCTACATGCTTGTATACAGCCTGATCTTATGGAGGCATTTTCTCAACTGAGGCTCTGTCTTCTTTGATGACTCTATCTTGTGTCACGTTGACAAAAAAACTAGCCAGTACAGCCATCCTCTGATGCATATGTGTTACCAACAAGTCGGAAGTGGTTGCTAGCTCCTGCTCACTTGGTCCAATCAGCATAATGCCATCAATATAGTGGGCCAACGTGACATCTTTAGAAGAGACACATGATCAAGATCCCTTTGCACAAGTTATGAAACAGGGATGAAGAGTCAACATAACCTTGAGGGAGAATTGTAAAGGTGTGCTGCTGGCCTTGCCGTCTATAAGCAAATATCTTCTGGTGGTCCTTGTGGACAGGTGCGGAGAAAAAAGCATCTGCTGGATTAATGGCTGCATTCCACGTACCAGGATGTGTTCGCCTGCTTGAGCCAGGTAATGTCTGGCACAGCAGCTGCAATCGGAGTCACTAGCTGATGAAGTCTGTATAGTCAACAACGCTCTTTCACTGTGCTGGTGCTGATGCCCCAGTACCATTTTCTGCCTTAGAGGATTAGTGAAGAGAGTCTTCTGGGCCTTCCCATGTGGAGGATTAGGTTTTAAGTTGGTTTTTTTATTTTATGGTTTATTTTTTATTTTATGATTTTTTTATATATATGAGTATTTGCTTGCATGTATATCTGTGCCCCCTGTGTGTATGCCTGATGGCCACAGATGCCAGAGGGCATTGGATATCCCAGAACTGGAGTTATGGATGATTGTGAGCCACCATGTGGCTTCTGCGACTTGAACTTGGGTCCTCTGGAAGATCAGGCAACATCCAGCATTACAATTTCCCTGAGCCTTAAAATCCCTTCATTAACACGAAACCAAGGATACTGGGTATCCCCAGCTCCTCCATAAGCCATCTGTTGACAAATGCTTCAACCAACCAACTGAATAAACTTTTGGTAGTGTTTTTTAAAACTGTGCAAACTTCCATATTAAACCTAGAATATCCAGTGGGTCCATATCAATAAACTCAGTCCAAACCAGTTTCTTTCTCCATTATCCCACACCCTTAAAATCCATTCCCACGCATATTCCCCAGACTTCCGCTTGAATGAATTAGCAAACTTGCCAAGTCCTTTAAGTGTGTAGTTAAATTTCTCATGGGCCACACTTTCTATCTCACTTCTAGGGACTCGCTTGGCTTTGGCTGTAGGTCTAAGGCAATGGTTGGTGGGCACATAGGGACGTCAGCATTGTCTTGCCTGACAACTCCTTCAGGGGAGGTCATTGCAGGTTCTGCAGACAATGCAGGATTAATTCCCTCAGGCAAGGACAGAGATGGCAGTTCTTCAAGGAGTGGGGATGTATCTTTTCTAAGGGTGAGGACACTGCTTCCTCAGGTGAGATAAATTTAATACTCTAAATTAATATGTAAGTCCCATCTCCCCAAGGACCAGCTAACTTCCTGGGATTCTGGGAGTTGTAGTTCTTAAAAAATAACAACAAAGCCCTATGGGAAAGTATGGTGGTCTATGAGTTTTGTCCATTTAAGCCCCAACACGTGATTCAGAGCCACTCAGCTGGGATGTTTCCAGGGAGTGGTCCTGAAAGTCTATCTTGGTCAGTATTTAATATTTTAATATAGCTTGCTTCAAATTTGGCCCAAACTGGTGGAACTGTTTTTTTTTTTTTTTTGTTTTTTTTGTTTTTTGGTGAATCTCAGGATTAATAGTAAACCTTTCAAAATTTGAGAGTTCAATATTCTCAGCCTCATTAGGGGCCTCTCCACATCTCTGCCAGGTTACAGACTCCCATCCTCTCCAGTCAGTGCTCTCAATTGCTGGCACCCTTCAAGGCTGGGACTTAAAATTGTGTTGTAAGTCAGCCAATCATATAGTGAGGGCTAGAGTTTGGTTTTTTGGCAACTTGAGCTCCACGGCTGCTGGAGAACTTCTTTTCCAGGACACACTCAGAAACCTCTAGATTGTTCATGTGCACCTGGAACTGGCTAATTTTATTATGATCTTGTCCTTTGTTACCTTATCCAGAGATGCTAGAGGCAACCAGCCAGCCTGATCAGCAGTTTCATGGATAAAGTCACCAAGTTATCTGGTTCTCACAAGAGGTGAATCAAGATTGGCAAATACATTTCTCTTTTGTAGTTTTTTTTTTTTTTTTTTTTTCAAGACAGGGTTTCTCTGTGTACCAGTGTAACAGCTCTGACTGTTCTGAAACACACTCTGTAGACCAGGCTGGCCTCAAGTTCACAGAGACCCACCTGTCTCTACCTCCTGAGTGCTGAGATTAAAGGTGTGCGCCACCACCGCCCGGCTTCTCTTTCATAGTTCTTTAAATAGTTCATGGACTTACAGTGTTCTTTGTGCTACCAAGGGAGTTTTTAGTGACTATTGGTTTCATTGAGTTTGAGAGCCACTACAGCTACCACCAAACCCTCTAGAGAAATCCATCCATGCTGAGTGGTGTAAGTTTGAATCCAACCTGGTTTACAGTGTTCCAGAACAGCCAGGGCTACACAGAAAAACCCTGTTCCAAAACAATTAAAATTAAAAAAGAAAGAAAGAAAGAAAGGAAGGAAGGAAGAGAAGGAAGAAAGAAAGAAAGAGAGAGAGAGAGAGAGAGAGAGAGAGAGAGAGAGAGAGAGAGAGAGAAGAAGAAGAAGAAGAAAGAAGAAGAAGAAAGAAAGAAAGAAAGAAAGAAAGAAAGAAAGAAAGAAAGAAAGAAAGAAAGAAAGAAAGAAAGAAAGGAAGAAAGGAAGGAATCCTCACAATTCAGTTTCTCTAGAACCCAGCCTGGTACCAATTTCTGTGTTCGTTGCTTTTCTGTGGTTGTGATAAAATGCCATGACAGAAAGTGACTTATAGAAAGGAGGGCTTATTTCGACTTAGGGTTGCGGAGGGAAAATCCATCATGGCGGGGAGGCATGGCAGCAGGAGCAGGGATCTGAGATGTCACATTTCAACTGCACACAGGAAGCAGAGACCAAACCGGAAGTGGGATGACGTTATGAACTCTTTTAAATATTTTTTTAGATTTATTTTATTTTATGTGTATGAGTGTTTTGCCTGCGTGTATGTATGTGTACTGTGTATGACTGGTCAGAACAGGGCGTCAGATCCCCTGGAACTGGAGTTACAGATAGTTGTGAGCCATTGTGTGGATGCTGGGAATTGAACTTCTGTCCTTCGCAGGAGCAGCAAGTGTTCTTAATCATTGGGCCATCTCTCCAGCCCCAAGCCACAAACTCGAAAAGCCTGTTCCAGTGAGGTATTTCCTCCAGCAACTCTCCATGCCCCAAAAGTCCCACAGCCTCCCCAGTTGGAATCATCATCCATGTACCAAATGTTCACAAATTCACAAACCTGGGAGAGCTCATTCATATCACCACATAGGGTGCTCAGCCCAGGAGGGACTCGTGCATCTGTCTCCGTCGGTGCCCTCCTTAAGTGGAGAATGAGAGGCTGCTATATTCTCCAGGCAGCAGTCAGAGAGACTCTGAGACCTCTGTCTCCCCCTGACTGGCCGTTCTCCACTCAGGTTCCGGATGGAACCTCTTAGAACACCTGTCGGGTAGTTTGAACTGCTGTGTGGTGAAGAAGTAAGTGGATGGTGGCTCTGTGTCTGACTAGCCCTCTCTCTACCTTTTTCTGTCTTAAGATTTATTTTTACTGCTATGTTTCTGTCTCTTTCTCTGTCTGTCTGTCTCTGTCTCTCTGTGCTTGTGTGTGTGCGCATGCATACGTGCGTGAGTGGTGTGCGTGTGTGTGTGCGTGTGTGTGTGTGTGTGTGTGTGTGTGCCCCAACATGTGCAGGTGCCCAAGGAGGCCAGAAGATCCCTTGGAGCTGGGGTTACAGATGGTTGTGAGCTTTTCAACATGGGTTGTGGGAACTGAACTCATGTTCTCGGAAGAACAAGTGCTCTTAATTGATGAGACATCTCCCCAGCCTTCCTCTGTCTTTTCTGCTTAAGTTTCAGTAGACTTGGAGATGGTCAATGGCAAGACTCTTCCAGGCCTCTTAAAGGTTTCCTACTACAGAGAGCTGGCTTCACAGATCACTGTAGGCCATGTTTATCAGCATCTGAGATGTAGGACAAACAGTCATGGGCAGGGAAGTGCCACCACCACTGGGCACAGCAGAGCCCTCCTGAGCACCTCACCACAGAAGGTGCCTGAACAGGAAACAAATCAAGACTTAAGGTGAACGGCTGTCACAGCCCCTTGCTCTCTGTGGGGACGAAGAACTGGATTCTTATCAAGGTTACACTTGCTGTGGTGGCATGGCTCCCCATACATCCACAAAACTCTGACTGGGAAGAAGAAAACAGGAGGCCAGCTAAAGACTAGGTCCATCCCGTGACCAAGTGTTCTGAAGCTGGCCAACATGGTAATTCCAATGGGCTATATTTCTGTGAAAAACGTAACTTTGTCCTTTGTGATGATCTCTGAAAACGTTGGAAGTTTGCTGTCTTGGCTAGGGTTTACTAGTGCTGGGAGGAAGCACCATGACCACAGCCACTCTTATAAAGGGAACATTTAATTGGGGTAGCAGCTGACAGTTTCAGACGTTCAGTCCATTGTCACCATACAGGGAGCATGGCGGCAGGCAGGCCCATGTGGTGCTGGAGCTGAGAGTGCTACATCTTGCAGGCAACAGGAAGTCAACTGAAAGTCACACTGAGTGAAGCTTGAGAAAAAGGCCTCAAAGCCCGCCCCCACAGTGACACACTTCCTTCAACAAGACCACACCTCCTAATAGTGCCTCTCCCCCATTTTCCTTCAAACCACCACATTTGCTTAGCCTTCTAGTCAACCTTCCTGTCTGTATTTTAGTTTTAAACGTATTTATATGCTGCTGTGGCTTCAGAGAAGTTGTTCTGAAGTAGGATGTTTCATTGAGTTTGACTGTATTTAGTTACTTAGGAACAGTATGTAGACCTTGTTGGTCTTGCTTTGTAGAACAAGCTGGTCTTCAACTTGTGATGTTCCTGCTTCCGATTCCCAAGTGCAGGGATTTAGTTGTGTATCACCATATTGACTATGTTTTTGTTTTGTTTTGTCTTTTGAGACAGGGTTTCTCTGTGTCATTTGGTGCCTACCCTGGATATCACTCTGCAGACCAGGCAGACCTCGAACTCACAGAGAACTGCTTGGCTCTGCCTCCCGAGTGCTGGGAGTAAAGGCATGTGCTACCACTGCCCAGCCATATTGACTATTTTTAATAAACCAGATTGTAATGTGCTGCTGAGGTCAGTTATCAACTCTTGGTTTTGTCCACTCTGATTAATAAGTTCAATGGACTATGTGTGTGTGCTTGTAAAGCATGTGTGAGATTCTGGGTTCTATCCTTAGCACTGTAAATGGAAGAAAGAGAAAGAAAGAAAGAAAGAAAGAAAGAAAGAAAGAAAGAAAGAAAGAAAGAAAGAAAGAAAGAAAGAAAGAAGGAAAGAAAGAAGGAAAGAAAGAAAGAAAGAAAGAAAGAAAGAAAGGGGAAGGAAGGAAGGAAGAAAGAAAAAGAGAAAGAAAGAAAGAAAAGAAGGAAGGAAGGAAGGAAGGAGAGTTAATAGTTAAATTAAAAGAAGTAGCAAACATCCACCAGATCAAGTCACTTCCTGGACCCACAGAACCTCAGGCTAAGGTGTCATCCACCTCTGGCCTGCAGGGTGCTGTGCAGCCCCGTTCTACAACACTCATCTTCCTGTGGGGGTACAAACAGACCCACTTCTCTCCCATTCCAGGTGTTCTCACTGCCCAGAATGCTCTTCCCTTGTACCTGGTCCGTTCTAACTCCTGACAGCTCAGTCCAGAGCCATGGGAGCAAATGGGCTTTCAGACAACCCCAGAACCTTGCCTTCAAATCCCGTCGAGTGCCACCGTCACAGAACCAGGCTCCTCCCACTGTGCTCTTCCTGTGTTTCTGAGCCTGAGAACCCTTGAGAGTTAATGGTGGGGCTGCAGATGGCTCTGTGTTGACAGCACTGGCTGCTCCTTCAGAGGACCTGGGTTCAATTCCCGGCACCCACATAGCAGTTCACAAACATCTGTAACTCCAGTTCCAGGGGATTTCATACCCTCTCTGACCTCCAAGAGCAAGGCACACATGTGGTGCACAGAAGGCAGAAAACAAACAAACAAAAAACCCAACCCATACACATAGAATACACATAAAATAAAAATAAATATTTTTTAAAATGAAAAAAAGAAGTAAGAGTGATTTTGTTGTTTGCTACCTTTGGGGGTTGTTTGTTAGACAGCATTGGATATCCTAGCTGTCACCCTCTTCTGCCCCAATTGTGTGTCCATGGAATCTTCTTCGTGGTCATCCGCTATTGTTACACATACTGATTCATTTGAGAAATATGTCATTCTCCCACAAAGACAGATGGACACAGGCTAGAGGACAGACGAACACTCTTTCCCCCTATTCTTATGGTCTGTATTCAATTCACACTTCCTCTCCCACGTTTCTCCTCCAGGACGTCTTCCAGGATGAAGCCCCTCATGTCTTGGGTTGTCTCAACTGGACTCAGGCAGTATTGGTCAGTAAGCAGCGTGACATCCTCAAATGAGTATAAGTTGGCAGGAGTTCATGGGAAATACTGCTCCCCAGCACCAAACTTTGTCCTTGGAAAGCTTTTCACAACGCCCTCCCTGTTGGACTCCCGCTGTGACTGTCCCACCGTTCATTTCCCATCAACAGTCAGGAATCTTACGAGATGAGGTACAAGCCTCTGCTGCCGTCTGTCCTCAGAGGTCCCCTCAACACCCAGGTCACCCCAGAGGCTTCCCCTGAGGTTGGGATGCCCTCTGCTGCGTCCAGATGACTGGACTGGGTACTTGGCATAATGTCTTTCTGCCTCTCCTCCCATTTCATATGCTAGTTTTCTTCAGTCTTACTTGCTAGTTTGATGAAAATATTGGCATGCACGTAGGGCCACAGAACAAATGCATTCAGAGTTCTACGAGCCCAGAAGAGGGCATCAGATCCCCAAAGCCGAAGTTACAGGCAGTGGTGGGCTGCCTGATGTGGGTGCTGGGAAGGGAACTCAGGTCCTCTGGAGAGTAGTCGTGTTCTTAGCCGCTGTCCATCTCTCCAGTGATCCGGAGAGCTATCTTGTATTTCTGAAACTGTCTCATGTTTGAACTTTGGAGGAGTCTGGCCTCCAGCCCACTCTGTCTCTGACCTCAGCTAATCCTTCCACTGAACTTAGAGGCAAAGCCTAAGCAAAGATGAGCAAAGTAGATGAGCAAAGGGAGGAAGACCCACACATCTGACCACACAGCACTCAGCAGGGTCATCGTGTCTGATGCAGGTTCAGCACTGCTGTGCACCTCCCTTTCCTGGGTGCCCAGCACCTTCCACTCACCCCTTCTTCAGTTTCAGTAGACCCCTTCGCAACTTCCTCCATACAGGCTGCTTAACGTGAGCCGCCATTTCATTGGCTTCCTTAACAGTACCTTATCCCTCTCACACACGCACAAATTCTTGGGCATTTAGTCCACCTGGAAGCCCATGGGCCCTGGTTGTCAGCGATGAGCCCAAGCTGGGCTCTCTGGATCTTACTAGAAAGGGTCAGGCCTCAGGAGCTTCCCACACCCTCTTCTACCCCAATACTTGCATTTACAGTTAACTTCAAATTTTCTCAGATGGGCTCCCTGCTCAGCTGTTAGCCTTGGTAGCCTCGTGGAAACTTCTGGTGGGGGGCACAGGTAGTTAGCCTGTGGCCCTCGGCTCCCGGGGCGGCAGAGACTGAGAAGAATCCTTGCTCATGTGTGTATCACAGAGCCTATCCAGTCCAGGGGTCCTCCCACTGCCTTGGCTGGGAGGTGGCTATTGGCAGGTACTCCACCACTGAGCAACACTACCAGGAAGTGGCTGTTGCCTGGCCATGCACAGAGGTGGGAAGTGACCAGATCAGGACCCCACTGAAGTGGGACCTGAACATGCAGCTGGAAGCAGGGGACAGAAGGGACTGGGGATGCCGTCAGAGGTCCTGGTGTCAGGCTGCCGCCACTTGATACGTCATGATGTGGTCTGAGTCCACTGTACCATACTGGTGCTTTCCTTTCCCCTCCCTCGCATAGTGCCCATCATGGTCTCTACCCATCCATGGTGCCCATCTTGGTCCATGGTGCCATCTTGGTCTCCACCTGTCTGTCCATGGTGCCCATCCTGGTCCATGGTGCCAATCTTGGTCCATGGTGCCATCTTGTTCTCTACCCATCTATAGCACCCATCTTGGTCCATGGTGCCATCTTGGTCTCCACCTGTCCATGGTGCCCATCCTGGTCCATGGTGCCAATCTTGGTCCATGGTGCCCAACTTGGTCTCCACCTGTCCAACTGAGTCTGTGCTCAGGGTTTTTGTTGTTTTCTGTAAGTTTACATTAGGCCTATGATTCATCCTGTGCTAATTCTCTATCTGCTCTGAAACAAGGTGGAGGTTCATGTTTTGTGTGGTGTATGGAGTGTACTGGTTTTCTGTGCCACATCGTAAATGACCGCACTCTTACTCACTTGATAAACACACACTTGTCATCTTAGTTCCTGGGGGTCAGGAGTTTGAGTGGCCCAGCCTCTCCGATACCACCACCAGGGTGTGACCACGCGGTGTTCTCCTCTCCTCTGAGGCCCGATGACGGGGAATCCACTTCGCAGTTCACTTGAGTTGCTGGCAGAACTTGCTTGCCTGCAGTTGTAAGAGCAAGGACGCAGCTTGTCCCAGGCCACCCTCTGCTCCCACAGGCTCCTCACGGACCCTTGTTTAATGAGCTTCCCACACACACCTGTTTTCTCATCAGCCAGTGAGTAGCCTGTGGCAGCTGCTTAGGACACGGTGCATTATGTCCTTGGGAACGGTGTCCCTGCCACAGGACCCACTCCCACTCAAGGTGTGAACCGCCAGGCAAACGTCACCATTCCTTTAAATCTCCCTGCCATGGGGACACAACACCGAGTGTGCACCCATTTCTAATCCACCTGCCCGGATGTGTATCTGTTAGCTAAGAACATGTGGTCCGGATGACTATTTTAGACTAGTCATCTAACTAACCAACTTGAAACCAGGCAAAGTGAGCACTCCTTTGTTTTTGTTTGTTTGTTTGTTTTGAGGGTGGCTGGGTTGTGATAGGGGCTCCCCCTGCAGCCCAGGCAGGGCTCAAACTCAAGATCCTCCTGTTTCTGCCTCCTTTGTGTGAGCTACAGTTAGTTTAATCCTTTGCCAATCTGCAAGAAAAGACTCCTCCAATCAAGCAGGCTTAGAGAGCAGTAGTTTTCAAAGATTGGCCCCTGACCCCATCCTGGGTTGGGACAGCCTTCTGGGGGCTTGTCCACAGAAGTCCTGTGAGGCCTTGATAGGGTGGGAACTACTCCTGGGCTCTAGTCTGGCCACCTAAATGGCCAGGCATCTGGAGAATAAACAGTAGCCCCTTTCCTGGTGCTGGTCCTAGCTCTGAAGATCTGGGTACCCCTTAGAAATCTGCTCTGCCCTCAGCCAGGTTAAAAGGGTGTCTGTTCAAGCAACCAGCAACCAATTTTCTCACAGATACATCTTGTATCCAGCAGCTGCTTCCTGCCATCAGGAGTCAGGGAGGTGCTGGCCAAGTAGGTGGCCAAAGCCACTGCCCACGAGGACAGGACTTGCACACTGCTCTCGGCCAAGCGTCCCCATGGCCCTGCCAAAATCTATGGCTGAAGCAAAGGGCAGTGACTTTGCCCCAGGGGCTCACAGCCACCCAGTCCAGCAGTAGTGAAGACACTCACATGTGTCACAGTCTGAGGCACCGCACCCACAGAGGGGAAGAGTGAGCTCAATGGAGTCCATAGCTGAGCTGGAGCCAGGACTGGGGTGGCCTTGAGCAAAGAGGAGATGGCTTGTGAATGACAGGCAAGGGACTTTCTACTGCTGGTGACCTAGTCATTCTTCGGTGACCAGAAGGCACCTCTGGGCTCTGGAAGCAGGAGGTTCTACTCTGGACAGATGGTGGCAATTACTGTTTGGGAGGCCAGGGGAAGAGCAAGCTTGCTGGCTGGATGCTGCAAAGGGGCCTGGAATGTAGGCTTGCTGGATGTGACTCTCTAAGGTTCCAAGTTAAAAATATAAAACCTTGTATACATGTGTGCGTGAGTGTGAGTGGGTGGTGTTGGGGCTCAGTCCCACATTCAAATCCTTATGCACGATAGGCAGAATACAACCTTCTTTTTGTTCACTTTCTCTGGTCTACCAAATGGGCACATGGCTCGAAAACCCTTTTTCCTACGGAGCTATGGTGTTGGCTTTCTGTAGGTGAGCTCTCAGGAGGTCTCTCTTGGGGCTACATGGAAGGTAAATCCCACTTGGCCCAGGGGCCTGACGTCCTGCACAGGGGACTTCTGGCCTGCATTGACTGTACTCTGCCTGATTCTTTTCCTTTTGTAGGGCCCTTGTCAGCCCTGTGTTGAAGGAGCCAGGAAAGGCTTCAAAGCCTGGTAGAGGAGCAAGCTCATGGGTATCAGGGCAGACGTGAGAACTGAGGGGGGTGGGGGGACGGGACTCTGGCAGCTGACAGTCTTTCTTCTGGGTGTCACAGATGCAGAAGGTTGGTTTTGACAATTTAGCAAGCCGTGTGTTTATGAGCTGTGTTCTTCCCTATATGTCAATCATGTGTGCACAGAGTTTACCAAAGAGAAAAAAATTCGCCCACATTGACATTTGGGCTTTGGGGAAAATAAACTGACAGTGTTTTTTTGTTTTGTTTTGTCTTGACTCGCTCTCTTTCCTTCCTTCCTTCTTTTGTTTTGTAAAAACAGGTTGACCAAGTAAAAGATGAGAAACTCAAAGCTCTGAGTGATTAAGGGGACTCTTTAATGGAGGCTATATGTTATGCCAATAGAAAAAAAAATCAATCTTTGTCCCTAAAAAACCCCTCATTTGCTCTCTCTCTCTCTGTGTGTGTGTGTGGTGTGTGTGTGTGTGTGTGTGAGAGAGAGAGAGAGAGAGAGAGAGAGAGAGAGAGAGAGAGAGAGAAAGATAAGACAGAGCTTTGCGCCTTTCCTGGGAGGTAGCCAGAACTCACAGAGATCCGAGTGCTCGTTACTTTCTAGGAATGGATCTGATCCCAAGACCTTGTGTATGCTCTCCAACAGATAGACACCACCTAGCTTCACCAACAGGAACCATGCATTTTCCCCACTAGGAAGGAAGGCCTTCAGATTGACTGGCCATGGAATGCACACATGGAGACTGGTGATGGCTCCCTGCAGGGGTGATCACCTGTAGTGGGTAGTCATTCCAGCTTTGATCTGGACTACAATCACCCATGTCAGGGGACTTGGAAAATGCATCTCTGTTATCTGGTCCAAGGCACCCTTGGGCCACCACACACTACTGACAGGCCAAGTCACTATGAATGCTTTCTTGAAACTCAGCAGTGTACGTTGGGGAAGCTACCCTGGCACTAACCCTCAACACATGCTACAATGGAGGTGGTTTGGCTGGAAACTGAGGCCATGCTCCTGTTCCTGCATCGGATGACTCCAAGGTGCAGAACAGGGACCTGGAAGGATTTCTCAAACTGTAGAACTCGGAGCCTGCTGCCTTCACACAGGCCTCCACCTGAAGAAGGAAAGCAAGCCACAGCCAGGTCCTCTGCCCTGATCTCTCCAGCCTTGGAGCGTCTGAGCTCTTTGAACCTCCATTGCCAGGACAGGTCTCTTAGGCAGTGCCTGCCTTGCCTAGCCTGGCTCCTTCCCACATACTCCATCCATCCACTTTCCTTATCTAGACACCCATGGGGGCACACACCACGGATGTTTAGGCTTAGGTATTTGTGGAAGGTTGCTGACATCATGGACTGACTGATGGCTGGCTTTGACCACCGGCTATGGCCCAGGCCCATTCAGTGAGTAGATACAATGCTGCTCTTGGAGCATGGAGACTGAGGCATGGGTGTCAGCTCTGCTGTCCTGGTTCTCACCTGCACGAAGAACTATTTCTGCTAACCCTGCTCCTCTGGTTACTGCAGAACAGGGTCACTATGAGATGCTGGGCAGTGCTGGCTGGGCATGGGGAGGACAGTAGAGGACACCTGAGCACAGAGGCCTGGGCCATCCATCTGAGGAGCAGCCGTGTGGGAAGCCGAATGCTTCATGGCCGTCTGGGTTGGAGCTTGCTCTCAGGCCCTGGATCCATGATGCTGATTTCTCTGGTTATCTGTGACAAGGACATGGGGCTGCCATGCCTGCTGGGGTAGGTCAAGCTAAGGATACAGATGCAAGCCTGGGTCAGGATGGGAGCTACCTATCTCGGCCAAGGCCATTTCTACAGCAGTCCAGGGCCTTTCCCCATCAGCACTCCCCAGTGTCCCTGTAGCCAGGGCTCTGGAACGGCACAATTGCTCTCCACTGTCCACCCAGAAATGGTTCTGGCTGCTTCTGTTCTTGGAGGTTCTGAAGGCGTCTGACAATGCAGAACACTGGAAGGGAAAAGCCACCCTCATCTTCTGAACAAATGGGGGATAAAATGGGAGTTCACGCCTCGCCTTACCTGATGGCTGGTGGCTGTGGACAGCCAGAGCCAGCTGGGCCTCCACACACTGTGAACGATGGCTGAGCAAGGTAACCGGCTAGTTTGGTGAAAAGACCCAGCTGTTCCTTCCCTTGTTTCTCTTTCTCCAGAAATTGTCCTGGATGAGATTAATCGTTTCTTCCAGGAGGTGGGGACACAGGGTGGAGACAGGGAGCAGGAAGGGCATTCAGTGGCAGCCAGTCAAAGCAAGTGCTGAGGGGCCAGCTTCAAGGTTTGACACTCAATCCCGATCGCATTGCCCCTCCCCCATTCTGTCTTTTGAGACAGTCTCGCATTATAGTCCAGCTTGGCCTCAAACTTGAGGCAATCCCCCTGCCTCAGCTGCCCACGTACCATGACTTCAGGTATACACAGCCACAACAGCTTACAGTAACAATTCAGTAGGACAGCGGAGATCAGCTCTGAGGATAGGTTGGGATCTATGGGGGCTGACAACAATATCCATGTCATCAAGCCTCCCCGAGAAACCGGGGAACTTTCTCAAGGTCACACAGCACTAGGTGCGTTAGACCAGGGCCCACACACTCACCCTGGGGCCCTTCTGACTGCCTCCTTCCACCCTTCAGCACTGTCTCTGTGATTTCTTTAGTGCAGAAGGGACTCAGGGGACAGATAAAGCAGAAGTATCCAGTGGGGAGGTGGTATTGGGGCTGTTTTCTGTGGGTATTGGGGCTGTATTGAACCCTTTTCAGAGGGTCCAAGTAAGTGCCTTGCTGGTATAGGCCCTGCGGATGGGACAGGCTGTTTCCAGCTCCTCTGGACCACTCAGGAGGACCCTTCTTCCTGCTGCCTGTTTTGGGTGGTTGCCACTTGAGCCTGATCCACGAGACAGGCATGGCAGAGCAGTGCAGGTCTGATCCCTCTGCTGGGAGCAGTGATAGAGGATGGGTCTGACCTCCAGACTGGGTTCCAGACTGGGGCTGAGCAGGGCCAGGTGGGGACCCAGAGAGATGGCAAGCAAATCCTTAGAAGCGGCAGTCTGCAGTGGAGAGTCCTGGGATTTGCAGCGAAAGCCGCCGAACAGGAGGAGAGGTGATTTCAACCCCTGGGCTGCATCCCTGGCACTGGCTGAAGAACTCTGGCTCAGAGGTTTCCCCAGAAGTCACCCCTGGCAGCACCTCGTGTCTGGAGAATGGAAAACTGAACTGCTTTGAGTTCTCAAAACCTGTGGAGCAAGGCATGGTGGCCCTCACCTGTAACTCCAGCACTGGGGAGGTTGAGGTAGGAGGACTGCCATGAATTCAAGGCCAGCCTGGACTAGAGAATGAGATTGTCTAAGAACAAACAAAAGCACAGAATCCTGCCAGGCATGGTGGCACAAGCCTGTAATCCCAGGCTTGGGAGGCTGAGGCAGAGAGGCGGGAGGATAGTGTTCAGGGCCAGTTCCAGGCCATTCTAAGCTATTTAGCATAACTTTGTAAAAACCAACCAAACCAACAAAACAATGTGCTTCCCGTCTCCTCCCACAGCAACAGTGCTGGGTGTCTCCCCCAGCACAGGACAGTGGAGGCATTTCCTTCCATGAAAAGGTGGAAGAGGGGTGGGGGTGGGGCAGCAGGAAGCTTGGTGGGGGCAGGGCTCTCCCGAGCAGGACACAGACTGGGTACCCATCCTAGTGTGCCTTTGGGACCTTCCTAAACATTAAGCTGGATGTGTCCCATCCAATCTGCCATGCTCTGCTAAGGACAGTGAGGGCCTTCACTCAGAACAGACGCCAGATTTCTAGGGATTAAGTCCAACATGAAACTGCTTCAGCAACAGGGGGCACTTAGAGAATCCTGGGTCTGGTGATATCTGAGGAGCACTTCCTTGACAAAGGAAGCTCAGGACTCAGGGCCAGGAGTCTCTTGCTCATGCTTCTTCCCCATGGCAGAAAATGGTGCTAATGGCTGTGGATGGATCACCTCATGGCACCCACCCACAATGGGGAAAAATCTCTGAGGAAGAGTAGTGTGTGCCTTTGGATGTTTCCATCTGGTCAGGATTCCAGGTCTGGGCATCTCTGCCCAGGATACTGTGCTGAAGCCCCTAGGGAAGGGGATCCCAGTGAATCAGGCAAGCAAAACCACCCCTAAACCTAACAGAGGTGGGTCGTATCTCTGAAACATGATCACCAAGGTTCCCCCAGGGACCTGCTGCTGAAGCCACAGTCAAGAAGACACCATCTTCCAATTCACTTGAACAGACATTTATTGAGCACCTACCAAGTGCAAGGCACTGTTAGGTGCCACAAGAAATACAGAGTGACCATATGGTCCCTGCCCGCGAGGAGCTCACAGTCTAGAGGGAGGCAACACAGTACACAGTTGGCTGCAGCTACACCTGCCAGAGTGGCAAGAGCCAGAAGCGAGACACCAAGTGCTGTGGGGTCACAGAATACCACAGGGCTGCTTCTGTTCAGAGCACAAAGAAGACTCAGGGCTGGGCCTTTGAGGAGGGAGGCTGTAGGGCAAAAGGGCATTTCTAAAAGAGAAATAAGCATGGATAGGGCCCACTGGCAACCCAGAGCTGGGTGGCTGGAGTGAGCATCATGGCAGGGATAAAGTCAAGTATAGCTATGGGGCACCAGCCATGGACACTAGGCTCAGAGGGTAGGAGCTGGCATTCTGGTCGCAGCTGTAGGAGATCACTGAAGAGGAAGAGGATGACGTAAAATGGTCTTCTAGATGAACTTGGAGCCCTGTGGAGTCTGGGAGAGGGGAGAGCTGTAAAGTGGCCTAGTGTTGAGGGACCAATGAGGGACCAGTGTTATGGGGGATGGTAGGAAGTGGTGGGCAGCAGCAAGCCAAGAGCCACGAGGGCTGTAAGGGACCTCTCAGGGATAGGTGAGAGAAAATGACAGAATGGAGGCCGAGGTTCTGAGAGTCAGGACCCCGCAGGGCTAGTGACAGGAGAGTGTCACCACAGCGATGGCGACATTAGGGAAGAGTGGTGACTCCTAGAAGTGCAGCTTCTCAAAATGCAGTTCCAGACCACCAACTGGGAGCCACTCAGGGTGTGCGGAAGTGACAAGGCCCCAGGCTTTCCTCTAGAGCAGAGTCCACACCTCAGGGTGCTGCTGGGTAACCTGCACCTTAGCAAGGCCTGCCCTTTCCACTGTGAATCTAAGGGTGGCCCAGTCCAAGAACCACCTGTTGAGAAACTATATGAAGGACTGGCCTTCAAGAAGAAAGGAATGAAGAAGGAAAACGGAAGAAATAAGGCCAATGGCCTCACTGTCTGTAGCTACTATATTAGCAACGAAACAGCAACCAGTGATTTCCAGGCTCCTCTCACGTGGTGGACAGAAGCCAGGTTTGCAAACCGGGGAGTGCAAACGTGGGAAGGCAGAGTGAAGCATGACCACCCAATGCAGGGTGTTTTAACCGCAGCATCAAAGGTACCGGGGACTAAGAGGGAGGCGGTAATGCCAGTGAACAGTGCAACCGATGGACCCAGCTGAGATGGCTCAGAATGTGAGGATGGGGCAGCATCGGAAGAGATAGGGAGGCAGGCTAGGCCCTGGCTGAGCCTGGTGCCCAGGGCACAGGGTCTGCACAGTTGCTCCTACCGGGGGAGGGGCTAGGTACTTGGCAGTGGCAAGAAGGGGTGGAGTCCTCTTTTCTTGTCTTACACATTCACAAACCTATACAGACACAACTTCATCCTGTCTCACAGCAAGACCCAGGAACAATGCTGCCACCACACTGGACCAGGACAGCTACGGCAACACACACACATGCACGCATGCATGTATGCATGCACGTGTACAGAGACTGTAAGTTCATCAGCTACACTAGTTACTTATCCTTTCAACCTCTGTAAGCATCAGACACCTTGACCAATGACCAAAATTATCAGCCTCAGCTACGCTGACCACCTCATCCAAATGTCAGGATACACAGGAGGCAGAGGCACTCCACATAGGAAGAACGCCAAGACACTCCCAAGTTCACTGTGGAGGCACTGAGGGATGGAGGTTGAGCATCTACAAGCACCTAGCGCAACAGAGCTTGGGATGAGGCAGAGAAGCAGGTTGTGAGCTTCCTTCAGTGGCTAGATAACTGGGCTTTAAATGCTACACCTAAATGTGATGGATTTCACAAAGAATCTAGAATTATATTCACATTATAATCTACAAAGTAATTAATGCCTCTCGGTTTCCTCCAACTTCTTCTTCCTTCCTATATGGAGAAAGGGGAAATGGGCAGCTATCTCAGAAACAATACTAAGAACACAGAGGCGCACACGACTCAGTCAGGCTGCCTGTGGAGCTGAGGAAAGCCTGTGCTCTTCCCTGCCAGCATCAGGATGAGGCACCTGCGGAGCACCCCAGCTCTCCTGGTTCCCAGGAATGCTGAACTGGGACTGAGTAGACCAGGAGGCCAGGGGGACAGCCCCACCTTGGCACCTTTGCTCTGTTCCGAAGCTAGGGCCCAGGGTGGCAGGCTGGGGTGGGTCTCCTCTTGGACCTTGCCAAAAGTCTTTTGTTTTCTACTCAGATAGGCTGCGGGTCTCAAACCCCCAGGCGACAGATGATACACAGCTCCCCAGCAGGTTGTGTCATCAACAAGTTCCGGAGAACATGACTGAAGTCTAAGTGTGTGGCCACCTAGAAAGCTCTGTGTTCATCTCCTGAGGGATGCAAGGATCAAATGAAACCAAGATACATACATGGTGACAGCATCCTGTGATCTACACAGTCCCTGCACCACGGAGAACAAACCAGCACCAAGTCCTTGGTTACTAATTGTGGGACCAGGAGAAAGACACAATCTACAGGGCAGCGGGGTTGATCATGAGGGCCGGGAGACAGCACGGATGGAAAACACAAAGCCCTTTAAAGGTCTGGGCGAGAGTCAAGATGCTAAGAATGACCAGGAAAGGTTTCTCAGACACTGAATTCAAGCCACATTGAGAAGAGACAATACTGAGTAACTGGTTCTGAAAGACTCAGGAAGAGCTGCTAAGAGACCTCTAGAAAGACAAAAGAGGGAGCTAGCAGGGCTTTGAGACCCCTTCTGAAACTACTAATGCTATTTATTGGCTTGGGTCATCCTTGAGAATAGAGAACTTTTTGGCAAAGCTGTACAAGTCCACATGGGGTCTTTCCCATACTTGTGGGCTGTGGACTCATGCTGGCCACAGTAAGGGATTCCACACCAGATTCGCCAATCCTGCCTCGCCTTCTGAGGCTCCGGTAGCTATGGAGTCAGGCTGGGCGCATGGCGGCCTTGGCTGGTGAGTGCAGTAAGGAGCTGGGCCAGTCGGAGTGTGCTGGGACTCAGTTCCCTTCTCTGTCCAGTGGAGGGGAAGGAGATGGGGCCGGATGGACTCTGAGTCGTCCCCCCCCGCTCTTCTGAGTCGGCTTTTGTCTTGTCACTCATTAGTCAGGCACCGAGTGCCACCTGCGGCTCCACTTCTGCGCTCTCACAGTGGCCTGCCCAGAAGACCCACAAGAACAAAGCAGGCCGACTCCAAGGAGGAAGGCAGGGGTGCACACACCATGGAGTGGACAGGACAGATCACCTCAAGAAAATATACTTTAAGAGGTCTGCTTTCCTTAAGGAAGCAACTCCTTTTTTTTTTCTTTTTTAATTTTATTTAGAAAGGCTAACCATATTCATTTGTCAATTTTTCTTCAGCTTTAAGGAAAATAGTTTAAAAAACATAAAATTGTAAATACACTCAAGAGTAACTGCTATGAAACAGTTCTGAACAGGCAGAAAATGTACTTTCCTTTACAGAAAATGTTAAATCTGTAATAGCAGCATAATTTATATATAGAAAAAAGCTGGCTTTGAAAATCCAGATTTTTGTATACATAAAACATCTTCCTTCCTCCTTTTCCTATCCAGCACAGCAATGTTCACTCTGGGAAGGCTTCTTCCCACTAAGGTACCTCCCAGAGTTGGCAGCTCCCTCTGGTCCCCAGCATCAGGGGGCTCTCAGGCCAGCCTTCAGTCCAATACCAGGGCAGAAAGGGCATTCAGGTCTTTCATGTAGGGATGAGCTACCAGGATCTGGTCGATCTTCAGTTTTTGCTCAGAGTCAGGGAAGATCTTCAGCAGGGCCTCCCTCAGCTCGCTGGTCTCCGCAGAAGATCTCTGTGCTGGCATGAGAATGTTCTGCTGTATACTGGGGAGGGTGACCAGGGGTGTGAAGTGGGGCTGCTGAGGAAGCCAAGAGCTTGAAGAGGCTCCCTGGTTTCGGGAAGGAGGCTGGTGGCTGGTGTTGACTACCTGGGTGTTGGGGCTCCGGAAGCCAGGGTCAAACGTGTCCACATTTGGCAGGGCATTGAGTAGTGGCTGCATGTCTCTGTGGATGAAGGGATTATGGTGAGAGAGGCAGGAAGAAACCCTTCAAAGCACCTATGGCTGACACTGAGGGGCTACACGCTAGTTCTATGGTTTCTGAAGGCCTGAGAGCTGTGGGGAGGTGAAACCAGCCCCCACAGAGTCGCCTATAGGGCACCGGCACCACTTCCAGACCCACGGGGGAACAAGCACCGTAGGGCGGACAGCCCCTTCCAGTCGGCTGTCTGAGGGCAGGCCCCAACTGCTGCTCCGGAAAGGTCCCTGCTCTTCTGCAGGTATCGACTGCGGGCAGTGTCAGCTGGCAGACCTGGGCAGAGGCAACTCCACCAGGCTCATGGAATCCCTGCCCCTGGTGAGTCTGGCTGGGGCATGTGTGCCCTCCAAGCATGTGCACATGGTGTTGTGTGTGCACCCAGGGGACGCCTGCCCCGCTTCAAAACCCACCGATTCTAGCTGGAGTTGAGAACTAATAGCGCCACTAACTTCAGAAGTTCAACAGGCTGCAAACCCTCCAAAACAGCATCCTCTCATGAGAGAGGGACGGCAAGTGCCACCAAGCACTCTGAAGATGACACTACGTGAGAGGGGAAATGACCAGCAGGGCTGACCCTGCCACCGGGCTACTGAAGAAACAGAACAGGTAGCGAAGAATCCACCTTTAGCTTGACCCAGGCCTCGGCTCAGCATAGGGCCTACGCAGCCTCAAACACAGGCCTTGAGGCCTGAAATGCTACCAGGATTTCCAGTGTAAGACGTGGGATTGAGGGATGAGCTAGACAGTGTCCAGCAGGCTGCCACTTCTGTGGTGTGGCCAGATAACCCTGTCTGAGTTAACACCTCAACTGTGTAAAAACCAAAGGCTCACAGAGAAATGATCACAAGATCAGGAAGCTCCAAGTGTGCTGGTCTCCATTATAGAAGATCCCTGGGTGGAAATCAACCCATCCTGGTGCACCATCAAGTTCAAACTGATGGTCCCAAAGGCTCATGCTATAAGTGACGATTAGCAGCCTTGAAAGATGGGAGAGAGTGTGCCTTCTCTTTTTAGGTACCCAGACCAACCCCATGCAAAAACCTGCCAGGAGGTCCACAGAAATATAGCTGATTTTGTTTTTAAAACAGAGAAGGTCTGCCACTGGGTTCGCATGGAGGAGGCTGTGGTTAACAAGGTCACCTGAGAATTCTGAACATAGAAATAACCTCTACCTGCCAGTGTCAGACAAATAAGCAGGCAGGCTTTCCCATTCAGTGATGGTAAACAGTAGCTGTCACCCCTCATCCCTACCCCCACCTCCCCGCCCCTGCACTGAGTTCTCAGCAGGACCCGTCAGCACTGCACACCCAGAACAAAGGACTGCAGAAAGTACATGGGAAAGAATCCTACACAGTGAACCCGGGCAGCAGTGATGGACAAGTTCTCCCCGGCTTGGAAACCAGCTTCTCCTGAGGCCCTCAGAATGTCTGTGTTCTTTTAGGATTAAAATGAAAAGGAGCCCCCCACACACAGGGCAGGCCTAGACCCCAGGCAGCAGGATCAGAGTTTAGACTCAGCCTGCCGACACAGAGGAAACAGTCTAAGGCAGCAGGCAGGCAGGCAGGCCAAACAAAACTGAAAAGACCACACTGAAGATTAGCCTTGGGGTGCTCGGCTGGCTTCTCCATCGGTCACATACCACTACGTCTAATTAAGGCTTAAAACAAAATTAAAAGCCATTTCTAGTTTTCAAGGACAGCATTTGTTCCAAAGCACATTTGGTTAAAATAAAAAAACCTTTGACATACAAGGGTACACAGAAATACCTAAGAAAGCCCTCCTTTCGAAGAAATTCTTCTAGCCGAGGTCCGTTTCTCCCCAGAGGGTCGTCAGGAACCATAAATATGTCCCCCACGAACGTGTACTGAAGCAGTCTACAACACAGAAAGCCACAGTGCTGACCATCAGTACCCTTCACTGCTGTAGGAAATGGAAACTCTCAAAGGAGTCACCCCATTGGGGGCAGTAGTCAGTCTAAAATTTCTGACTGCTAACTGAGGAGAAGCAACCCCATATGCAAGTGAATCCATTTTACTTCTGTTGTGGACAGAGTCATGCGAGAAGCTTTCCTCAGCTGCCCACAGATCTCCTCCAGATGCCAGCCAGTATTTTCTACCAGATGAGCAAACACGATTAAAGATCTTCTGCTTGGGACTCAGCAGGTGTGCCAAAGTGAAACTGAAAACAAGTGTGTTCACAGGCAAACCTCTGCTGTTTAAAAGTGAAAACAACACCCCAGGCAGAGAAACCCAAGGGTGATCCGGCATTCCTCATCCAGGACAGGGGACCTAGGCCTTCTCCGCAGGAAAGTCTTGCCAGGCACACCAGAGACCACGGGGCGGCGTCTAGCACTGTACAAGACATAAAGAACCGACTGGCGATGGTGGTACCTGCTTTTAATCCTGGGACTCCAGCGGCAGGAGAGGTGGAGCCTGCCAGAGCTACAGTGAGCTCCCGTCTCAAATAATGAATACATAAAACAAAATTCAATGAAAAACCCTAGTGTCTAGGCCTGTGGTGCACATTTTGGTTTCTGAGTTGCTTCTGTGAGGTCTGAAGCGATTGGGTTGGTTTGAGCCTCCTTGTATGTAGAATTGAGTCTAACACACACCACAGAGTCGGAGAAGTTCAGCAACTCATCAACTGTGCCCACCAGGTCAAAGGTCATCTCTCCTCTACCCATCACCAAGACCTTTTTAGCAACAAAGGGCTGAAAATGTCCGAAGTAATTCATTTTCATCCAACGTTTGCAGCAAACGTTCTCTTTCTCTTAACCATTTAGTGACACTGTTTTCTTATTTGTGTGCCTGCAACTTTCCTGAGCCCACTACCCTGGCAAGCCCACGGTGAGGTAGAATGCAAACAAGAAGTAAACAACAAACTTCCCATCAAAGCAAAGGAGAAAAGATTACCTTCTTGTAATAATTTCTCTCCAGGACACGGACTCAGTCACAAACTCTCTGAAGTTATCATTTGTAACAATGATACCCCCAGTCTTGTCCGCTAGGTGTAGCAGGAACCTATGGTAACAAGAGAGTTAGTTCAAAATGAGCAAACAGCATGCCTGGCTGAGAGAAGCTGTGCTAAGGAAATGAAAGGGTTTCCTCTTCTTAGGAAAACAGCCAGTTTAAACAAGGCGGGACACACAGAAGTAGGTCCCTGTCAACTGAAGATGGATAAATGATGAGTATCTCTGGAATTATAAGTGTGATTATAAAACAACTTTTTTTCATGCAATCTAATCATACAAAAAATGATTTCAACTATGATTCCTATATTTTCTATCAAAGATCCACCAATAAACTGTGGTAACAATGCTTGAGGACTTGAGCAGAGGACAAGTTAAAGGTAACAGCCTGTGAAATCTTTTAGCTTTCAGTTGCTCAGCTGGCTGAGTTTACTTCAATGTTAGTTGGCAGTCAGCTTTGCAATTTAAAAAAACAATTCATTTTCTGCTTCGCTTTAAGAAGACATCATCATTTTGGCCTACATAGAGACATTTACTCGGCGATGAAATGACATATGGTGATGACGTGGTGTTTGCATTTTTAAAACAGTTTTAGTCGTGCTGGGATCAAACTAGGGGCCTGGCAGCAGGCAAGTGTGAGTGAGGGCACAGCAAAACACCACCAAGATGGCTGCTCCGGGGCTGGATGGCAGGGGGAGGACAGCCAGGGGCATCTGGAGGAGTCCAGAGCAGAGAGAGAGAGAGAAGCAGACTGGCCATGATCAGGGCTATTTCTCAGATGGGGCTGGGGAGTAGGGGTCAGTAGAGATCTGACACAGAGAGAAGCTGGAAAGAACGAATATGGAGAGAGGGGTGGCTTGCCATTCTGAAGAGTGGGACCAGCGTGGGAGCTAGCACAGGGGAGGGGAGGGGAGTGAGTTTAACATGGAGCTCTGATGTTCATAACATGGACATGTTACTGGGGACTGGAGGAGCCCAGGTTAACTTGGGGTTTGCTAGGTAATCACGGGCATAGCCAAGGGAAGTGGCCCTTTCTGGTAGGCAGGAATGCTGCATATGTGAGCTTGTCTCTGACAGAAGTTCTTCTATAGTCCAGCTTGAGAGAGCAAAGACTGCCGTTTTGGGGTTACTCACTGCCTTTTGGAGAACTGGGGTCTCTTTTGGACTCTACCACTGAACTCCCAGCCCTGTGTTTGAGAGACAGGGTCTTAAGTCTCACAGGTTGGCCTTGAGCTAAGTAGGTGAAGTTGACCCTGACCTTCTGGTGCTGGGGTTACAGGTGTGTATCATTACACCTGGCTTACCGGGGGCTAGGGATAGAACACAGGGTTTCATGTACATGGTGACGAAGGAGTAAGAATTAAATAATAAAGAATTTTGTTTTGTTGTTGAAGATTATCCCTGTTTAAACCCTCTTAAAATCTTTATGAGTGCCCAGGCATAGTGGTACACACCTTTAAGACCAGCACTTGGGAGGCAGAAGCTGGCAGTTATCTGTGAGTTCGAGGTCAGCTTAGTCTAGATGGAGTTCCAGAACAGCCAGGGCTACATAGTGAGACTGTGAAGATACTGGAAATACTATTTCTAGACTAAGAACAAAGGTAGTGAAACAAAACATAGCTCATGGAGTCCAAGGTGAAATGGCTGTTCTTCTTAGCAGTGGCAAGGACTCCTAACTAGGACTTAACTCCACAGTTTCCAAGCTTAGGAACCTTGGAAAGTCGGTTTTGCTTTGGTTTATTTTCACACACACCACCTCCCACAGGAACTCAGGAATGTATTCCAGGGTAGCTTAGGATTCACTATGCACTGAGATGACTGTGAATTCCTGAGCCTTCTGCTTCTGCCTCTAAAATGCTAAAATTACAGGTTTGAGCCACCACACTTGGTTGAGTTCCTTATTAATGAACATTTCAGTTTATTTCTACAGGACATGAATGCCAATGTGCTTTCTGCCCAGACGTCAGTAAAAGTAGATAGTGAGGCTTCTCATACTGCCCACCAGGACACACAACTATGTTCTCTGAAACCCATGAGCCAAGCTGAAGCTTCATCTGCATGTCTATGCCTGGGTCTGAATCCCTGGTTGTGAGAAGAGAGCTGTGGTGGGGTGGTAGAAACCTGCAGGCTTTTCCTGGGCCTACTGGTCTAACTGCTTTTTCATGCGAGCAGCCCAGGGCTCCTGAGCTGCGGCAGTGCAGACAAGAAATGCCCTTCCAGGACAGATTCCTGGGACTGCTCCGAACTCATGTGCTGCCCTCTCCTAGCTCTTCTCACACCTGGATGCGCCCCATCTAACCCCGTCTCTTTCAGTGAGTGAATGTTGGTAGTGGCCCTAAGTCACCTCTGTCCCATCAACCACAGACCACCGTGGGTAACGAGTAAAGCAGTGCTCGAATTGGGAAGAGTGTGGAAATGGACAGGATAATGTAGAGAAGGAAGAGACGAGTCAGCCCCGGGGCCGCAGACACCATGCTTGTGACTACTTACATGGCAGCACCCGAACAGCTGTAAAACTACATAGCACTGGGTAAGCTTGGAATCAAAATTCCTCCTCTTGGGGGTGGGGATTTCACCACGTAACCCTGGCTGGCCTGAAACACAGACATCCACTCACATCTATGATCTACATAGTGAGTTCCAGGCCAGGGGCTGCATGGTGAGACCCTGTCTCAAAAAAAAAAAAAAAAAAAAAAAAAAAAAGGAAACCAACTACATGTACCTGCCTTTTCTCACCTCGGACATGCTTTATTAATTAAAGCAAACCACACCTAACACAGTAGTGGTTTGGTACCATTCCTAACCTCACAGAGTGCATGAGCCTAGAGTGACCTTGATCACGAGTTTGAAAACTAAGCCCAGCAGGTTCCTTCAGTATACACCTGTTTGGTGGCAGGTAGCTGCCTCCTCACCACCCCACTCCCACCTTGGGAAGGAAAACAGCCCTTCATACCTGTCATCATGAGAAGCAATTCTTTCTCCAAAGACCATCCGGGCAGGAGTTAAAGATAATATTCCAAGCTCCTGGAGCTGGGTTAAGAAGTGCTGTTCTGTTCGTGGAAGAAGTTGATATGTATTCAGCAAAGGCTATCTTCCCAGATGTGTAAATAAATGATTGCAAACCCAAATATTTAACTTGGGGACTTGCATAAAACCTTTTTTCCTACTGACTCAATTTTACTAACTCACCAGATGAAGAAGAAAAAAAAAATCAAGTAAGACTCAATACTCAGGCAAATTCTACTTATGAACCGACTGGGTAGTTTTTAAACAACCAACCAACCAATGTTAAACTCATTTGCCTATTAAGACTAAACCATAAGTCTGTAATTAATTAATCCTGCCCCCAAGAACCTTTCCAAAGGTAAATATTACAAGTGGAATACATAACAAGAAATGACAGGAGTCCCCCAAAGAGTGGGAGTGGGAAGGGGAAGAGCCCTCTGGCAGCAGAGGCAGCAGCAGGAGCAGACCGCTTTGCTCCAGTCACGGAAGGCTGTGTACTCCCCAGCCCGAGTGTAGCCTCCTCTCCTAATTACTCTTAGTTGTCTGTACAAGTCTTGACTGGTTGTCACAGGCATGAGCAGTGACAGAACGGAGGGCCAATGCAGTACTGTGGAAGAGCAGTCACAGGCAAGAGAAGCTGAGAGCTGATGCATAAGATCCCTGGGTTTGCATTTCCTACCCAAGCAGCTGCCAGTGACCTGAGCTGACCTGCCCAAATTGGGGGTCTCCTACTTCAGAGCTGCCCAGTGTGTATGCACTGAGACTTGGCTAGAAAAGGAGTGAATCTGCCTCGCTCCGTGTGGATAAAGGAAGCTGGGGACACTTCGGAGCGAAGTGGCTTCAGCGCTTCCACCTCCCTAGTAACTAAATGTCACTTCCTTTCTCTGTACTGATGAATCTATAACCACGTGTGTCGCCCCCTCCCCATGTGGCCTTGGCTTTCTAGGTGCCCTCATGTACCCTGCCTGCCACAGCCCTTTCCCCTTGTCTCTGTGACGGCCTAAGACAACAGCCACCTCACAGTTCTCCGGATGTCTCGCTGCAGTTCAAACCTTTGTGGGGGGCCTGCAGGTTATGCCGCGTGTGTTCAAACCTTTGTGGGGGGCCTGCAGGTTATGCCGCGTGTGTAGGGTACGGCAAACAGAAAGGACTCCTAGTAAGCCATCGGACTACTGAAAGGATGTATCTGGAGGCACAGAACTGACCAGGCAACTATTTAAAAATACCCTCTATATACTCAGAAGCCCAACCCAGTGGAGACACGCACTTTCTAACAGCTCCACTAGCCTTCCATCCTTCCTAATCACTCGCGTTTACACTACAACACTCCTCAACTGATACTGACTGACACTGCGGAGCCAAGGATGGCTCTGATCTTCCTGCTCCATCCTGAGTGCTGACATTACAGGTGTGGACCACCACACCGAGTTTTCAACTGCTATTTGACCAGACAGAACCAATTTAGAATCTCGTCATTCAAGCTGTTGCCCATGTGCAAGATTCTATTCTAAGAGTTGAAATGTGTTGAAATTTGAAGCCAGTTCATTAAATATCTAACCAGAAATATGGAAAAGTCACTGGGCCTCACCTGTGACATTAGGATCTCGCCTTGTTCTCCACTGTGGGACAAACACAGTGATGTTTCTGTTGCCAAGCTTCCAAAAATACTCAACTGCAATCGCTATTCCACGGCAGCTAAAGAACTTTTTCAGACCATGGCTGAAAGGAAACGAGGACAATTTCATTCAGGTTAAAGCATATGTAAAGCCCAAATTTTACCATAGATGAGAACAGTCACGCACAACAGAATCAGCACAAACATGCTTTTACTTTGCAAATTTGTTGTACGTTTGCTACTTTGCAAAGCCAAGTCGGATCCGCTGACTGAGTCCTTCCTGTATCTTAGAGTCTTAGCTCTTTCCTTGTACTTGACAAACTGGGTACGCTGTTTTGGTGGAGGGTGGCAGGCTTGCTGTAATCTTTGTTTATTACCATAGAGGTTTAAAGCACATCCTAGTGGAAAAAACTACTACTCTTTCTAAGTTCTGTCTAATCACTGGCCTCTAAGAATTTTATCTTTTTTTGAGTGTGGTCTTTGTATGTCATTGAAGCTGACTAAACCAAGTGACCCTCCTGCCTCAGCCTCTTGGAGTCTCACATTACTGGTGCATACTTCCACATTTGCCTAATGTGATTATGGAGTGACTATCCTGGTGGGGTTTTGGTGCTGTCTTGGTTTGCTGCTTGCTGGGTTAGGGCTCAAAGTCAGGGCCTCACACATGCTAGGTCAGCACTCTACCACTGGGCTTCACTACCAGTGTCCTTCTAAGAATTTCTTAGAAATTTAATCAACAAATTTGTTGCTCAAGCAAAGACAGTTCAGTAGCTGCGACAATGCCTGTGCTGTGCCTGCCTATTGTTGAGGACAGGAATAAAGATGTGACCCTACTGCCACCACCACAGTGTTCAATGTCGCTGCTACCTCTGGAGGGCAGGTGGGTGCACAACCCACTTTCCAGGGAAATGAAAAGCTCCAAGTTTATAACTCATAAAAAACAAGATTCAAATGAAACTATCTAGGACCATAGGGACATTCTGTACTGAATGAAGCAGAAAACAGGAAAAGGGTGAACATGTAAGAAACGGGCTAGAACCTGTCAATCTGTAAAGATCATCATGGTCATTGTCTCACCACTCAACTCTGCCCCAGCAATGTGACAACAGTCACAAACAGCTGTAGATGACAAATATGGCTGAGTTCCTACTCCTAAGGCAGAAATGGGGCTGCACCCAGCCCGGTGTGTGACTTCCTGCTCCAGAAGACACACACAAAAAGGTACCTCTCAAGTCTGGCAGTACATTTCAAAATACGAAAACAGAAACTGGCTGGAGAGATGGCTCCCACTTAGGAGCACTTGCTACTCCTACAGAAGGGCATGGGTTTGTTTCTTAGCACCCACCTGTGGTTCAACCCATCTGTTACTCCAGGGGATCAGAAGCCCTTTTCTGACCAGACAGACACACACACACACACACACACACACACACACACACACACACACTCTCACACATTAAAAACAAATCAGCTGGCTATATGGCTCCACAGGCCACAGTACCACACACGCACCATGGTGTGTGTGTTCCACACACACAAACACACACAAATAAGTAAATAAATACATTAAAAAATAAATAAATAACCCTTCATTTTTGTCTCAGGCAGTTAAACAGGTGGAGGAGAGACGTCCTTCCCACACACATCCTGCCAGGATTGGCTTCCAGGTCCCCTCCACATCTGACAGGTCAGAGAGAGCAAGCCAAGGCCAACTTTCCATAGCACACATGCCAGGCAGCTCTTGCTCTTGGGTGGTCTTGTTCCCACCCTCCTGGCTGCTAAGTCTCCTGGTGTACCTTCCCTACCAGCCCTGAGGGCTCAGTCCAGGCTCTGTGAAGCCCTTCCGTCTCTCACTTCCTGCCTTCTGTTGCGCAGTGCAGGACAGAGTGGCCTGTCCGGGGTATGCAGGCAGAGGGTAGATGTGCTGGAGCAGACTCACTGCCCACACCTGGCCAAGGCGCTTCTGCTATCCCACAGTATGGTGCCAACCCCATCTGCAGCCCTGACCCTGGAGAGCAGGAAGGGCTGGATGTAAACTGCCAAACTGTCAGGAGGTCACAAAGAGGAGCTCACAAGTTCTCTGTGCTAGAGGATAGAGCCCACTCCTTTTCAGAGACCATCAAAAGAAACCCGCAGCTGGGCAGCTAGCACACCCCTTTAATCCCAGCACTCAGGGGGCAGAGGCAGACCCAGGTCTCTGTGAGTTCGAGGCCAGAGCAAGTTCCAGGACAACCAGTATGACACAGAGAAATGCAGTCTCAAAAAAACAAAAAGAAAAAAGACAAGAAACTATCAGATCTTATCCCAGAAAACACATGCAAGCAAACAAACCTGCTGCGGATATGGTAAGGATTACCAGGAAGACTTGTTACTGGTGAAACAGAGAGAGTAACGGGGTTGTTTTGTTTTTAAAGAATAAGCTATCACTCTAACTGGTTAACACCCAGGACAGGCCTGGAGTTCAGGCCACCAGCCAATCCTAACATGAAGTACGCACATACGCCCCAGTTAACCTGCTTGTCCTCCTCTCCTTAAATGTTTCACTGCCCACAACAGCAGGTGTGGACAGTATAGAGCACCAAGCTCCATTTGCTGGGTCCATGAAGAAAAGGAGGCCAACACAGACGGGAGGAATTCTGCTACCCTGGGCATCTTATAAGCTTATGGGGGAGGGGGAGACAAATTGTTTAAAGCAATAGTAAAACAAACAGTTACACATCCAGAAGCACCAATGCTGTACCAGTTTTCAGTGTTCTCTACGGTGAGATCACAGCAGCTTTCACTCTGAAGACTGCAGAGTTAAAAACAGTGGTTCAGGATTCGGGTTAGCGAATATACAGATTTATCTAGAAAATAAACTACAGAAAAAGGAAATGAGGGCTGGTGTGACCAATATAGCGTGTGCGTGGTCTAAGTTTAAGTCGCAGCCCCAGGGAGGGGGAAAAGAGGAGCCAAACTGTTGTCATACTATGATGGTCTAGAAAGAACTCTACTTTTAAGCCTAATGCCCTGGCTGGATAAAGTGTGCTTAATCCTTGCTGCTTCTGGTCTAATAGAGAGGCTGGTGGACAGGGAAGAGCAAACCGGTGGTCTTCTCTGACCTAGAGAACATATATTCAAACGGCATAGACCATAATACCTTCTACTTTAGGGGCTCCAAATAGACCCCCGCTCCACATGCAGGAAAACACTGAGCCTGGAGGGTAGGTGTGTCAGCTCTCAGGGAGATTTGAACTTGTTCCATGCCTCGGGAAACAGGTTAAATTATCTGGCTATCTTTCACATTACAGCAGCTAGTCAACGTTTAAAACAGAGGAGGGCTAGGTGACAATAGCTAGCTTGCAATGGTTGTCAAACCAGGCAGGGCAGTGTAGGGAAATATTGTGGAAAGCCCTCTGACTTAACCAGGAAAGCATGGTTTCCTTCTAGCTTCTACTTAATAAAAATAGTCATGGGACCTGCTACAGAAAGACCAGCAAGCAAAGTGGATAGGACGTACAGTTCTGACAAGTGAACGGGCAAACCCCATCTACACAGAAAATCACCAAATCAGGTGCTCTCACGCTGGAGTTTCAGCCACCACTGTGATGTCGCGCCAGACACCGCAAACATTTCCACTGACTCATCACTTGACTCACTCATGGTGACGGGGAGTGTGTGTGTGTGTGTGTGGGGGGGTAAACTGAAAACACACATAACCAGCAGCATAAGGCAGGTATTTTGGAACTTTTCATGGTATATATGAGCTGCAGATATCATGCTGGACTGAATAAACAGCAACCCAGGGAAGAGTGGGAGGGGCCGCTTCAGGGTAGTTTACACCAACAGACACTACCCTTGCAGGCCGAGGATTTCCTTCTAAACTACCATAGCACTTAGCTGTGCCAAATGGGCGGGGGTCGCTCAGAAGCACTAATGTGTCCAATGACAACAAGGTCTTAACAGTCCAACCTCAACTTCTATGGGAAACACAGGCAGTCCAGGTGCTGAGGAAAGACAGGACCCTGAGTCTAGGTGTGACCCTGGACAAGGTTCTTGTCACTTCGTGTCATGTAAGTTATACTCAATTCTTGCTCCAAGAAACTAGTATGAAGATTGCATTACAAAATGATGATGATGATGATGATGAAGAAGAAGTACCAGGCTGAGAATGAAGCTCAGAAGCACAGCATTTGCCTAGTATATCTAAGAACCAAAGTTCAATTCTTACTGCCAAAAAACTTAGGAAATATTTGGTCTCAGTTAAATTGTAATCTAAATCGGTGATCAGAATGGCAGTCATGTCATGAAGTTACAAGTAGTAGCAAAAAGCCAGTAAAAAAGTGCTAGTCTTTTTCTCAGCAGCTCTTAGAGGAAGCCCACATGTCCAGAGCCCAGAGCTGAGGGTAGTTTGGTGGAACAGTCTAACTAAACTTACTCACTATGGAAACAGATGGTTTGTGTAAGAGCCAATCATCTCCACCTTTGGGACTGACTTTCTGAGATGATCCTCAGAACACTCAGTCTCCAGTGCCATGCAGCACACTGCCATCTGACCTCAGGACTTCCCAACTCAGAGTCAAGTCCCATCCCCATTGGCATTTCCTCTCTCAGAAAAAGAGTTACCTTTGATTACTAACTGTGGTGGTTTGAATAAAAATGACCCTCATGGGTCCATAGGGAGTGGCCTTGCTGGAAGAGGTGTGTGACTAGGGGATGGGCTTTGAGGTCTCAGAGGCTCAAGCCAGTAGTTTCTCTGCCTGCTTCCTGCAGATCAAGATATAGAACTCTCAGCTCCTTCTCCAGCACCATGTCTGCCTGCACGCCACCATGACGATAATGGACTGAACCTCTGAACTGTAAGCCAGCCCCAATTTAATGTTTTCCTTTATAAGAGTTGCTGTGGTCATGGTGTCTCTTCACAGCAACAGAACCCTAACTAAGGTGAATCTACATCTAATTAACTACGACTACGTCTTACGGTAACATCCCCCTTTTAACGTGTTGCTCTTAAACACAAACATCAGTAAATTGGAAGAAAAGTCAAATCCTCTAGAAATAATCAGTTTTCAAAACTAGTGAGTGGGCTGGAGAGCTGGCTCAGTGGTTAAAAGCACTAGCTGCTCTTTCAGATGGCTGGAGTTCAGTTCCCATCACCATCGTTAAGCAGTTCACAACCACCTGCAACTCCAGCTCCAGGGATCCAACACCCTCTTCTGACCTCTGTGGGTACCAGAACGCATATGTACAACCTCCCTGTACCCCCACCCATATACATAACTAAAAATAATGTTTAAAGTAATAAGGATAATAACTAGTAATAACTAGTCTCAGCAGTTTTATATATATATATATATATATAAAATTTATATATATATATATAAATACTTGCTGTTCTTAACTAAGTTCAGTTCCCAGCACTTATGCCAGGTGGTTCACAGCCATTTGTTACTCCATATAGCGCGTGCACACACACACATATTATATACACACACACAGACACAAACACACCCCATACAACAAACATATAAATAGATGCATGAAACAACTAAAAATATATACTAATAAAAGCTTGCAGGCTCACTTTAATAATCATTGTTTTTCAAAAGCAACAGCACTATATCCAAGATTTTCAGGAAATATGTGGTAGTCTTTTGTGTTGTCACGTGTCTGGGAAATGGACAAAGTGGAAGGGACCAGATATGTAAAACACCCTGTCATGGTCAAACAGCACCAGCACCGCTGTGCATTCTAATAGTGAGAGATTCTAGTTACTACTCCCAAAGTTGATGGATCAGTCGGTAAAGTGCGTGCTGAACAAGCATGAGGACTTGAGTTCAGATCCCCAGCACCCATGTCAAAAGCGAAGGTGGTGGCACACACTTGGAATCCCAGTACTGGTAAAGAGGAAAAGACAGGAGGAACCCTGGAGTCCCCTAGCCAGCTGATCTAGCCAAGTTGGTGAGCTCCTGGTCTAGTGAAAGACCCTAACTTAAAAACAACAAAGAAAAAAAAAACAAAAGCAAACAAAAAACCAAGGCGGAAAGCAGTAGAGTAAGATACCCAATATTAACCTCTCCTCTCTATATGCACACACATACACACTCATATACAGCATGCACACACAAACATTACCAGGCTCAGCCTTGGTTCTTCTGTGTTCTTATTGCTTGATCATCAATTTGAGAAATCTTTTCACAGCCTTAAACTCTGTGTCATCACTTAGCTTAAGAACTAACAATGAGGAACAGGAGCGGTCTTGGAATACAAGTACCCAAAAGGCTCTTACAGTTTTACTTAGATACATCTACGGAGCTGTGGGGCATTTGCTGGGTTTCCCCCAACAGAGCTGCCAGAATACAAAGAAAGACGATAATAGGCAGTACTGCTTAGAAATGAGGATACAACAGTTTCATTCCCTACCTTTACATTTTCAAACTCTGATCTTCCTGCCCTGCCCTTCTCAGGGCTGGGATTCAGGAAGGGGCCACCATGCCCAGTTCATATGGTGCATGGGACAAAACCCAGGGCTTCATGAATGCTAGGCAAGCATTCTACCAACAGAGCTACATGCAGCTCCAGCCCAAACTGCCAAACTTCTAATATCTAACATAGTGGCACTTTTAAAAAAAATTTTGACAGCAAAATGTAAACATATAATCAGTAATTTATTTTTTACAAAAGAAAAGCAAAATAATGCTTACACTTGTAAAAATCCACCCTGCTAGTCATGGTAGCACACACCTTTAAAGCCTTGCACTTGGAAGGCACAGGTAGGAGGATCTTCATGACTTGGGGGCTACATAGTAAGACTTTGTCTCAAAATAAACAGGCCAGGTGTGGAGGCACAAGCCTACAATCCCAGCGCTTAGGAGATAGACTGGATCTTTTGTGAGTTTAAGGGCAGTCGGTCTTCACAGTGAGCACTAGACCAGGGCTACATGAGACCCCGTTCCCAAACAAAAGATACACACCAAAAGCTGTCAGGCAGACCTAAAAGGTGGGCTGGAGGACGGCAAGCAAGCTTAAGGTACAGAGAAGACCAAACGGGGTCTTGCTTGCACTCTTGCAGCATGGTTCTACGCTACCCTATGGCTGTGGGCTTTACCATGGGCAAGGCCGGCGCAGCTGCTGCTGGAGGCATCTCACCGAGCGAGCGAGCACACCAAGTTCATATGGGACATGACCTAAGTGTGTGGCTTTGCTCCCCGCTCCCCAGTAACAGTGAGCTCTGGAGCTGCTCAATGTGGCCATGGACAAGCAGGTCCCAGAGTTCATCAAGAAAAGGACAAATGTGCATCCACCCACACCAAAAGAAAGGAAGAGGAACTGAGTGAGAGTCCTCACCACCATGAGGAAGGCACCACGAGCCGCCAAGATATAAGTCCCTTCTTTCCTCTAAGTAGTAAATAATTTCCAAAAACATGGAAGGTATCTTAGATATATTCTGAAGTACTTTCAGATGAAATATGTATCTGAGATTTCCTTTCAAGTCCACAAAGAGCTGGAGATGGAGCTCCGCAGAGAGCACGTGACTAACACTCAGAAGAGCCTGGCCTCCACCCCCCGACCACAGGGAAAATAAACAATACAACAAAAACAAATCAAACCACGTAACAGTGGGTTTAAAGTGGTAGGGAAGAGAGCAGACGGAACAAGACTGGTCCTGAACAAGCAATTGTTGAGGCTGAATGAGTAAATCCATGCAGAGTCACCATATATATTTATATTTCTTTGTAAATTTTAATGAAAGAAAAATAGCAAAATAAATAAGTAAGTAAAGCTGAGTTCAGTTCCCACATCAGCAGAGAGAGGCTCACAACTGCCTGTGACTCTGGCTCCAGAGGATCCGATGCATTTATCTGGCCTCTTCCAGCATCCGCAAACATGTGGAATGCATTCACACAAATGCACATGCAAATATAAAAAAGAAGAACAAATCGAGGTGGCTGGACAGATGGCTTGGCAGTTAAGAGAACTTGCTACTCTTGAGGAAGACTTGGGTTCAGCTCCCAGCACCCACACAATGGCTCACAACTGTAACTCTAGTCCCAGGGGATCCAATACCCTCTTCTGGCCTCCTTGGACACCAGGCATGCACATGGTGGGCATATGAACATATTTATTTCCATGCCTCGGATAGAAGCACGGGGGTGGGGGTGGGGGTACAGTAAGAGGACTGTGAGTCTGAATATAGCCTGACCAGTCAGCCTAGGCAACTTAGGAAGACCATCACAAAATGAAAAATAAAGAGAGTCCTGGGAGACAGTACAGTGGTGGGGCACTGGCCTCACTCATGTAAGGCCCTTGTCCAAACACGAGAACCAGAAAGAAAAGTCATAGGCATTCCTAAAACTTCAAGACATGAGTTGACCTTTTAGAATTCCTAGAAAGTGGTCATACAGACATTCAACAATAGAGAATATTAGTCTTAGTTAGTATCTATCTGTAGGAGTTGGGAGTGAGCTCAGCAGTTAAGAAAGGCTTGAATTCAGTTTCCAGCACCCCCATCAGATGGATCAAATCCACCTAGAACTCTTCAGCTCCAGGAATCGGACATGTTTTTCCAGCCTCTGTGGGTGCTGCATTCATGTTTGCAAATTGACTTTCAGACATACATATACACTTAATTAAAATAAGCTGGGTGGTGGCAGCTCATGCCTTGAATCCCAGCACTCGGGAGGCAGAGGCAGGAGGATCTCTGTGAGTTCAAGGCCAGCCTGGTCTATAGAGTGAGTTCCAGGACAGCCAAGGCTACACAGAGAAACCCTGTATGTGTATCTTGAAAAAAAAAAAAATAAAAATAAGTAAGTAATAGAAAGAAAGAAAGAAAGAAAGAAAGAAAGAAAGAAAGAAAGAAAGAAAGAAAGAAAGAAAGAAAGAAAGAAGCCGGGTGGTGGTGGCTCATGCCTTGAATCCCAGCACTGGAGAGGCAGAGGCAGGAGGATCTCTGATTTTGAGGCCAGCCCAGTCCACAGAGAGAGATCCAGGACAGGCACCAAAAGTCTCATGCGTTGAATCCAGCACTGGAGAGCAGAAGCAGGAGATCTACTGAATTTTGAGAACAGCCAGTCCACAGAGAGAATCAGACAGGCACCAAAACTACACAGAGAAACCTGCGAAAAAACAAAAAATAATAAAAATAAAAATAAAGAAAAACAATGTGTGTGTGTGTGTGTGTGTGTGTGTGTGTGTGTGTGTGTGTGTGTGTGTGTTTAAGATTTCTCACGGAAGCCAAGAGAAGAAGGACTACAAGTCAGCAGCTAGCCTGGGCTACAAGAGACTGTCTCACAAACAAAAGGCAGCAGCAAGCAGCCGCTCCACTCTAGTATTGGGAATCTAACAGCGACACAGATTTCAAAGTCTAATTCATTTACAACTGTATCCTATGTGCCAGAGCAAGGTGTAATGCGAAAATACAGTCTATACAATCTCCTACCCACAGGAACACGGTGAAGCAGAAGCTTAGAACTTCAGAAGACCAAATGCAAACCTTTCCAACCAGCTGGTTCTGTCTCGGGAAGAATACAGATCCACTAGAACACACAGAGCAGTCTACACACACGTATGCATGCACAGACACACAATTCTTAGAGAACAGGGAAGAATAACTGGCAGAGTGGACTTACGTAATTGCAACATTACTCCCATCTATAACAATATGCTTCAAATCTGCTCTCCCTGGTTCATTTTTTAATTCCAGCTTGTATGGTATTTTCAGGGTATCTCGAAATCTTTGAACACCCGTAACTGAGGAATCGATATGATCAGAGGATCCTGCCAACCGTGTATCAGTAACTGAAGGTAACAGCTGGGGCAGCGGCATCGGTGGGGAAAGTGGGGGATAATTTGGCTTAGGCTGAGGAGAGCTACAACAGCCAGAACGTTTTTCACTGGCAGACTTCATATTATTTGGAAGCAAGGGTTCTGCTTGCTGCTGAAGACCATTTTCAGGAAAAGCTGGGCTTCTCTGTTGGTGACCTGCGGCTCCCCTCGAAATGAAGCTGACTTCTTTAGGACTGGAAGAGGCAGCAGAGGGCGAGAGGCCATCAGTCTCAAGATCTACATTACAAGTGTAGTTCTGGTTTGAGCCCCACATTTCATGTTTCTGTCCTACTGGCACTGTTCTGAAAGAATTAATTCTGCAATTTGAGGTACACGGTTTGGGGTCTTTGAACGGTAACTGGGAAAATCTTTCCACTATATCTTGCTCTGTGTGGCTCTGTGTTTTCTTTGGAGTAGAATCTGTTGTGAGCTCATGTGTGCTGCTCCCAACACCCGCACTTCTGCTCTGCCCAGCATCTGGAGCCACAGTGCAAGGTGGAAATGCTCTGTCTTCTTGGAGCCTTTTGTTCTCTTTTTCAATTTCCTCTAAGAGCAATAATGGTTCTGTAGAAGGCCCATACTCCCTAATGACCTTCTCAACAATCTCTTGGGAATAGCCCATGGTTTTAAAGAAGTTTACAAGGATGTTGTACTCCATTTCTTCTGTAGTGTCTTTTCCATCAGGGCTTAGATTTGTAGAGTTAGAAGCAGCATCACACAGGTCAATGACTTCATTTCCAGCTGATGTTTTACCATCATGCAAAAGCTCCCCTTCTAGAACATTCTCTAAGGAAAACTGCTTCTTGGTATGCCTTTCTTCCGTATCAGAAGACCTCCTCTTATGACCAACCCTGTCTTCGGAAAGTGCATCTTCATCTGGACTTAGACCATTTACTGGAACAAAGAGCACATCTGGAGAGCTAGGAAAGACTGTGTCCATTTGTTTTGTAAGCTCAGAAACAGGGGTCCTAGCTCCACTCCTGGCATCTTCCTGTAAAACAATTTCATCTCTAGCAATACTCGGTCCTGTGGCAGCATTCTGCGTCAACTCTGGTGGCCGCATCTCTCCAATTTTAATGACTTCATCATCTTCTGTTTCAAACAGATTCTCTTCACCTCGTGTGAGACTCAGTAGTTCTTTCTTCAAGGAAGTAGGCAAAATCAACAAATCCATTGTATAATTGTCTGCATGGGCTTCAACAAACTGTCTGAATTCCCGTTTGATTTCCGACTCTTTCTGACTACTGGGCAGGTTCTCATTATTCTCAAAGAGCTTCACAAACTGCTGAATATGACTCCTGGCCATGACCACAGCCTCAGCACTTCCTCTAATGCCAAGAAGCCCCGTATCTAAAATGCAGAGGTCAGCACAAGTATCCTGAATTAGGCTCTTTAAAAATAGGCTCTGTGCCCCTACAAAAATGCAGTGCATGGCCTTCGGGTAGCATTCTCTTTCTTCCAGTTCAGGCTCACAGATCCCTTTGATATATTCCTGTAAAGAGAAGACAAAATTAGACAGATTTACCAGATTCCTTAGTACAAGGACCTACAATAGCCAGGTTGACTTTTTTTTTTTCTTTAAATCATTAAGCATATTTATAATCTGGAGTAAAATTCCTTGACTTCAATTAAAAAAAAATTACAGCTCTGAACTTCTGTGTGTTTTGGGATGGGGGGCTGTTCGTCTGTTTCACTCTAACTATTTAATCATCTTTGGAGGAACTGAAACTTTGTATAATCTACAGAGTGGGAATGCATAACCTTTTCACTGTGTCTTCCACTGTGATCTTAGGGGCTTGCCTAGCTACACACTGGATAATCCCAAGGCTGGATTCATTTACATCTAAAAGACATCTCCTGCTACCCAGTCATTTATCACAAGGGGGGCATAGCACCAAGATGAGATCATCAGATCAGTGAGTGACAAGAGAACACCACTGGTTTACAGATACAACAAAAATGATCACCCTGCTTCCAGGTTCCTTGAAGACATTTAGGAACAATAAGATTCAAGTATAACCAGAACACTAGTAGGATTTGCCCTGCTGCTACTGAAGAAGGCTTTAGTAGGATTAAGCAAGGGAACTAGTGAGATGGGTCAGCAGTGGAAGAACTCGCTGTCAGGCCTGATGATGACCTGAGGACCCACATGGTAGAAGGACAGAATCAACTCTGTGACCTCAACACACACGTTGTGGCAATGTACACCCCCACAGCCCCCAATCACCTCATAAATGTAGTAAAATTTTTAAGAGAATTAGTTTCTTTAGCAAGTGGGTTGCTACTAGAAACAAAAAATGAGTCAAGCAAGTGAACACACAAACACACACACACCCCAGTGAAACACATTTGTTAATATACCCACCAACTTTAGCTCTGGAATGTGTTGGTCTCAAATTCCAAAAATACTGCTGGTGTAGACTTGCTCAAGTTACCCAACCAAACGAAGCCTGGTTTCTTCAACAGCAGAGGTAAGAATAGTGCACTCATAGAGGGTTAGGGGAGTTAAAGTCCTTACAAGGCACCTTGTCACACGGCGAGACTATTACCCCATGATGAGTGAACTGCACAGACCCTGGTGAAGTAAGATCTGACCTATACTTTCAACTGAGATTAGAAAAGCGTCACAAAAGCAGCAGTATTTAAAAGCTCTGCCTGTGAAGCGCCAGTCAGGAGTTTTTCCAGCTTGAACTTAATATACACTTGCTGCTTATGACCACATGCCTTCAGTTAGAATCCACATTCAAATATATATACCTAATCTTTGTGCATTTAGAGTTTAGAATCACAAAATCTCTGAGTAGATGAAACAGTAGAGATGAGGAAATTCCCATGCAAATAGTATGATACATTTCCAGGCTTTCACTGCTCCTATGAGTCTTGACTGTACTGGGGTTTGTAGTCTTGAGGATGAAGCACAGGAGTCTTGTCTTTTTAATAAGCATGATTTTCTACTTTTGTTAACAAGACAATTTAGTTAAACCAAATAACCGATCATCTTATGTTGTGGGAATTCTGCCGTTCGGTACAATGACTAATGGAATGGTGTAGTTTAACCCAATAGGTGTGGTCTTCTCTGAAGATACTGACCCTTTAGGAACCCAAGGTGGGGGTCATTCTCTCTCTATTGGACTGTAGAGGGACTTGCTGAAGCCACAGAGGAAGTGAGGCTTGGTGACCTTCTCCATCGCCCATTGGGAGCAAACAGCAGGAGTAGGTGACAGATGTGCCCCAGCGGGAACAGCAGGACAGCTGTTACTCTGGTGGACTCTCCTTTCCGACCTGTAATCATTGTGCATGGATTCTGTCTATTTAATAAAGGTAGCACATTTCCCCAAGCCTCTTTCCATAGTTTTATCTTCCGGAATATCCAAGCAGTGCTAAATACTGATGCCAGCAGCCTTAGAGCTCCAAGTGGGGTCTGGGGATGTGGCTTAGCTAGTAGAATGCCTGCCTAGCATGAACCAGGGCCCGAGTTCAACCTTGTTACCATAGAAATCAGGCATGGTGGTGCATGTCTATAATTCCAGTACTTAGGAGGTTGGGGCAAGGGGACCAGAAGTTCAAAATCATCCTCAGCTGCACAGGGTAAAGGCCAGCCTCAGCTACATGAGACCCTAACACAAACAGTTCTCTTTCCAATTACTACAACTTGTTTGAACTTATTCTATATTTACATATGGCTTTAAAAATATTTTTATAGGGGCTGGAGAGATGGCTCAGAAGTTAAGAGCACTTGCTGCCCTTCTAGAAGACCCAAGTTTGATTTACAGCACTCATGTTGGAAGGTCAAAACAGCCTGTAATTCTGATTCCAGAGGATGGGACACCTTCTTCTGGCCTTTGTGGACACCTGCACGTACATTTGCATACACCCACCTCCCTACCACATATACATAGATTGAAAAATAAGTTCTTTAAAAGGAGAAATTATTTTTATAAGGCACTTTTACTTTATCTTCAGCTAATAGTTTCACAAGAACTAATTTTTTAAGGTAATATGCAGACTGCACTCCATCTAACCTAACCACATCTGTATGATGATACCATAAGAATCAGAACATCTGCATTGCATATGAACCCGCAGATCTAGACTAGTACATCACATGGTTTTATAAAACCATTACATTGTGTCAATGTTTAGAATTATTCTATTACCACAAAGATTGCCTTTATCTTGTTATGGTCACACTTACCACTCTACTTTCAATCTCCTAATAGTCATTCATTTGCATTTGTTTTCAAATTCAAAGTTTTGTGACATTATTAATGCTATGAAAATGGAATTATACAATATTTGACTTTAAACATTTCAGCACATGTAAAGTACTGGTCTTTCAGTGCACAGGCCTCACTGGCCCCCACCACCTTTCTTACTGTAGCCCTCTACCCCCACTGGCCTCTGCCCCCCCCCCACACGCCTGTTTAAATCCAGGGTCGACATGAGAACCTGTGATATTTATCTTTTTACCCACTTGCTTCCTAGCCTCCTCTCCTACCAAGCTCCCTTAGGTCCCTTACTCTCCTCTCACCCCATGGCCCTAGGTCCTTTCTACTTTCCTATTTTAAGGTTGGATAAATGCACCCCATTTCCTCTATCCATTCATCTGTTGATAGGCACCTAGGCTGGTTCCATAACTTAGTTATTGTGAATTCTGCTGCAATAAGCATGGATGCAAGTGTGGTGATGGTGACTTTTCACTCAACATGATGCTCTTAAAACTTAAGATGTTGCATCTGGAAGTGGTGGCTCATACTAGAGACTGCAAAGAAGGGAGACCAAAGCAAGACTGTCATGAGTTTGAGGCCAGCCTTGGCTATACAGTGAGACCTTTCTCAAACCAACCAAACAAAACAGCATAAAGAAAAATAAAACTGCTAAGAAGAGTCATGTTCAGGTTTTCATGTGAGCTTCAGCTCTCTAGGATCAATGCTGAGGGGACATGGTAAACACGTACTTAGTTCCCAAGAAGTTACCCAACTAATTTTAGTTTGCTACACATTTTACAATACCTCCAAAATGTATGAAATCCAGTTTCCCCCAAAACTGTCCATTTTTAATAGTGCTAGTTTCTATTTTTGACATCTCAGTAAGAATATGGTATACCTTATCTCAGTTCCCATTTTCCTCCTGATTAGTGACCCTGATCATCCTGCCTCATGCTAGCTGTCCTCTCCAGTGAAATGTCTTATTCTTTTGTCTGTCTCTAATTGGACTGGTTTTTATCATTAAGTTTTGAGACTTCTTTCAACATTCTAGTCTTCTGTAAGAAATGTGGCTTCCAGGGGCTGGAGAGATGGCTCAGAGGTTAAGAGCACCGACTATTCTTCCAGAGGTTCTGAGTTCAATTCCCAGCACCCACATGGTGGCTCACAACCATCTGTAATGAGATCTGGCGCCCTCTTCTGTGTACATAATAAATAAACCTTTAAAAAGAAAGAAAGAAAGAAAATGTGGCTTCCATCTGTTTTATAGACATCAGTAGTCATCTTCCCATATCTTCTCCACTTTGAGACAGGATCTCATGTAGCCTAAGCTGGTCTCTAGCACACCTGGTCTACATGGAGCTGGAAACGGAACCTATGGTTTCAGGCATGCTAGGCAGAAACTATTAACTGAGCTACATCCACACATTCTTCTTTCCATTATCTATGAATTAACAGGGTGCTTTGTGGTTGCAAAAAAAAAATTAATTTTTAAGAAAGCGCCATTCATGTCTTCCTTAAGCTCCAACTCGCTCCATTTCCCCTACATCATCTTAAACAGGTTTTATATCTGAGAGCCGAGGCTTTAGCTCAGCAACAGCATGCCTGCTGAGGCAAGCACAAAGCCCTGACTTTCCTTTTCAATATTGGATGAAGAAGGAAGGGATTTTTTTTCTCTAAAGACCACACACACACACACACACATACACACACACACACACACACACACACACACACACACACACACAGAAGTCTGGACACGAGCTGCTCCTCCAGGGGACCCAGGTTCAGTTCCCAGCCCCCACCAAACAGCCATGTTACTGGAAGGTGTTTACAGAGCACTCTGTCCAACAGCCCAAGTAAGTTCTTCTCAAGAACCCACAGAACTATCAAGATCAACCTTATGCTGACCGTGAAACAAATATCAACAAATTTAGAAGAGTTGAAATCATGTAGAATGATCTCACCACAAAATAATCAAACAAATCAGTTACAGACAAGAAAAATTCCCAAGTGATTGGGAATTAGAAACTAAATAGCACCCTTCTAAGTAACTCACAGGTCAGGGGGATTTCCTTTTTCTGCTCCTTTCTTTGGAAGGGTTTGCATCTTCCAGACGTGAGTTCGTTTTTATCGTGCTGGGATGAAGCCAGGGCCTTAGTCATGCTAGGTAAGTGTTCTGCTACTGAGCTGCACCACAGCTCCCATAGGGAAGTCTCTCGGGAATACACTGAACTAAATGAAAAAATATGAAATATCAAGGCACAACTGGAGCAGCACTGAAAGGGATATTTATTTATATTTCACTGGCTTTTCCAAGAGTCTCAACACAGCCCTAACTGACCTAGAATTCACTATGTAGATCAGCAGGTGAGCCTTGAACTCGGTGATCCCTTCACCTTTGCCTTCCTGATGCTGGGATGACAGCATGGACAGCCAGGGACAGCCATGCCAGCTTGAAAAGGAAATTTGTAAGACATAAATGCACATATTAGAAAACAATAAAGATCGGGTATGGCAAACTCACACCTGTAACCCACCTTAATGCAGCATTTAGGAGGTAGAGATGGGGGACAGACATGAATTCAAGGACAGCTGGGGTATAGCATGAAACCCTATCTCTGCCTCCTGAGTGCTGGGACTACACTTGGTCTCCATGCCTACCCACCTTTTAATGGTTCCCAAACTTAACGTAACTAAAGCTCTAGCCACTGAGCCATGTTCCCATCCCCCACATGTATAATTATAATATGCCAGGATAAAGATTCTTGTTTTGTTTTCTTCCTGCGCTGGGAACCAAAGTGTGAGACTTGTATGCATTAGGTAAGTGCTCTACCACTGAGCTACATTCCCAGACTTCATTTATTCTTAGATCCTTTCTTCTCCCACGTTTTCCAACAGCTTCCTCATATTCCATGTGCATCATTAAAAACCCAGCATATGATACATACTTTTTGTTTTTAGCAATCAAACTCAAGTTGAAGAACTCAGGAAGAACAGGTGTGGTAGTATAATCCTAGTCTATAATCCCAGCACCAAAGAGGCTGAAACGGGAATTTCGAATTTAAGGCCACACTACTAGGCTATACCATGACACTTCACATGAAAAACAAACAAACAAAACACCATAAAAGGAGAAAGTAACCAACTGCATTTACCCAGGCGTTTACTACTTCCATGGAAACTTTAGCAACTTAGAATTTCAGCAACTTCTAAAAAATGTTTTGTCATTTTGAATTATGGCATGGGGAGGATGCGCACCTGAGTGTAGTGTCCACAGAGGTCAGAGGTATCTGAGCCCCTGGGCAGGAGTAAGAGGTGGTTGTGAGTCTCCTGACACAGGTGTGGCAACTGGATGCTCTGAACTGTCAGTCCATCTCTCCAGCCCTCAGCTTGAGCAATTCTTAAGCAGGTGACTCTTAGCAATGGTTTCCCTTTACTCTTTCTTTAACTGAGAATGCTCTATTTGACTCTTAAATGATCATTTCCTTTGACAGGAAATTCTCCATAAGGGCTCTTGCTGCACATGATGGCAGCAACCTTTAATCCTAACTTCCAGGAGACTGAGGCAGGAGTGCTCTGTGAGCGCCAGGCCAGCCAGGGTTACACAGTGAGGCAGCCTTGAAGAAGAGCAAGCTTGAGTTGCTGGTGCACAACTGTTGATTTCAGCAACAAACTCATAAAACACTCACTTCTCCTTCAGAAGATTAGCTGAAGGAGGACATACTATTTTATATTCTTTGCAACCAAGACCTACACAATCCACACTTGGAAAGGGACTAAAGTTGTATATTTGCTTTGTGAGACAGGGCCTATGTGGTACAGGCTGGCCTTGAACTAACTACTGATCCTTCAGCATCCACGTTCCAAATGCTGTTATTAAGGCTTGTGCCCCTATAGCTAGTTTCATATATTGTTTTTTAAAAATGTTTGGGGCTGGAGAGACACTTCAGAGGTTAAGAGCATTGGCTGCTTTTCCAGATGACCCAGGTCAAATCCCAGCATCCACACGGTGGCTCACAACCCTCTGCAACTCCAGTCCCAGAGGATCTGATATGCTCTTCCGGCCTCCAAGGGCACTGCATGCATGTGCTACTCAGATAGACATGCAGGCAAAATACTAATATACGTTAGAAAAGGGAATAAATCTCAAATAAATAAAACGGGAAAATGTCATTTTGTTAAATTGTATGCAAAAAATCATTTTAGCAGGTCTATTTTCATTGGCATATCACCAATACATATTATTTATACATACAAGAATTATTCAACTTTCTTCAAATTGCTCTGACGAAGAAAATCTAAGTGTCCTCTTCACCATGAGCAGTTTGGATGGTACAAGTCTCATCCCTACAGAACTGAATACTTTGTGACTTAGTGAGGATGAAGATTCAGCACGAGTGCCCCTGCCTCTGGCCACACCAGTTATTTTAAGAGTGGCCTGTCTCATTTACATATACTGTACATAACAGAGAACAGAAAGCAACTTTTATGTTGTCGCCACCACAGGAGTGATGCTGCCTGAGTACAGAGAAAAGAAAAAAGACAGGGACTTGGCAAATGTCAAGTACGGTGTGCCCCTTCCTGTCTCTCCAGTCAGAACCATAGGCTCCTCTTGGTGGTCTTTGTGTGCCCTACAGTCCCACCTGCAGGCTGAGCTCTGTTGTACACAGATAATGGAAAGTTAAAGACAGTAGAGATAGGTGGCAACTTACCTGTAAATCCAGCATTTGGGAGGCTGAAAAAGAACTATCTTGAGTTCAAGACCAACCTGGACTAAAGAGTGAGAATTTGTCTCCAACCAACAAACACAACAAACAGGAAGAGGGGGTGGGCAACAAGATGGCTCAGTATAAAAAAGCTCCTCCTGCCAAATTGATGATCTAAGTTCAATTTCTAAGACCCATGTGGTAGAACAAGAGACTGGACTCCTGCAAGTTGACCTCCACAGCTCCCTGGGTGCACATGCCCATACCCTGATAAATTAAGGAATAAATAAATCAATAAACAACAGGGCAAACCAAATGGGGGGGGGGGACAGTAAATTCACTATCAATGGCTTGTTAATCTTCTAAATTTGCTTCTCTTCCAATTCATCTGTTCCTATTTGTGTCTCCAAGTCTACCAAGTCTTTTCCAAGTAGCTACCTCAGGCATGCTGTCAGGGTCTGACAGCTGTGTTACAGAACTATCAGGGCGCTCACCCTGCAGTCCTAGGACTGGAAATGGCCTTACACCTGTTAGTGTAAGGGAAGCTGCCAGTCCAGGTAAGGAGGTGTGAGGCTGAGTTCACCTGCACCAGATCAAGTACAGAGGAAATCCTACAGTCACTTGAATAAGAAGGAAGAGACCTGATCAGATCTCTTCAGCAGGATATCAGCAGCAATTAGTCAAGCTGAAGGGGGAGAGATGTCTTTTCTAGATAAAAGACTTCCAAAATACTCTCTTTAAAGGGCTATTTTTCTAACTGATCCACAATAAAGCCCACCTATGAACAGATTCTACCTGGGCCCAGAACTCGAAAATGGCTTAGTTAAAAAAGATTTTTCATCAAACACATAAAGATGTCTGTGCATGAACAAAGGCTTGGCTATGAGACCAAGACAATAAAGCCAAATTCTTAAGACAATGTCAGGGCTGCAAACAGTGTTCTGGGGTAGAGCACTCGGCAGCATGAGGCCCCAGTTTCAATCCTGCTGTAGGTTCATGTCTGTACTATGATAAACTACCCTTACAAAAAGCAACCCCGGGAGAAAGGGTTTGTTTTAGGTCACAATTACAGGTGACAGTCTATCACAGCAAAAAGTCAAGGTGCAGGGACTTTGTCAGCTGGTCACATCACATCTACCAGAAATGGACGCATGTGCACTTAGTGGCACTGAGTCACATTCTTTCTTTTTATCGTCTGGGACCCAAACCCAGGAAATGGTAGCACACACTTTTAGGCTGGATTTTCTCACATCAAAAATGAAATCAAGACAATCCCCAACAGGCCAACCTGATGCACACAATCCCTCACTGAGACTCTCTTCTCAAGTGATTCTAGACTGGGACAAACTGACAATGAAAACCAACCATCGCAAATCCTCAGTACAGAAGAGGAAATTATTGACACTTTCTAATAAATACAAAATGACAGCGAATTCATGAAACGGGATTCAGGATGTCAAAAGGAGGAGAAGGAAAGAAATCAGAGTTAAGAGTGCTGGCAAGTTAATAATATGAAGTCAAGCATGGTGCCTACGGCTATAATTTCACCACTAAGGCGAACACGGCAGGAGGATTGCCCCAAGTTTAGACCCTCGCTCTGGGATGTGCCCGGTGCATAGATGTTATTTTCAGATAAACCAGGTACACTCCAGCAAAGCGTAGGTCACTATGTCTTAACTTATAAAAATGTGCTTCTTTCTGACCCAGATTGTGGAAATACAACTGGTCTTGGTGCCCCGCCCCCACACTAGGACCTTACCTCTGTCAGCAATCCCTCCCTGCAAAAGATCAGTCTGCCTGAGTGCTGCTCCTCATACAGCAAAGCTGGGTTTGTTCAGGGGCTACTACTGAGTGTCTCTTCCTCTCCCGACTACGCCCCAAATCCTTTGCTACCATTTTCTCCCGCCCTCAGAGGAGGATTGTTTTCAGAATTGTCTGCAGGTAGCTTCCTCTCAATTACAATGCTCGCCTCTCCAAACTCCCCCCGTAACTTCCACTGTCCTCAACACTGTGAGGCTACAAGACTACTGGCCCAGCACTTCCACCCAGTCATTCTAGTCCAAAAATGCCTCAAAATCAGGTCTGAACTGGAGCTGACAGCTCTCTTCTGACCCATCTTTGGTCCAGGTTCTCTTTTAATGAACAGTGGCTTAGAGTCAATGTATACATTGTAATCAACTACAAATCAAACTTCTTTCTACCCATCAATCTTATTATGCCCTTGATACAATAACTTGTCTACCCCTTGTTACAATATAAGAGGTGCTTCTGAAAGCATACTCTAGAAAGCTTCCCGCTGGACAGACTGTTGTGGGATATTTGTACTGTGTGAAGGTGTATTGCTGTGATGGCTGTAATAAAGGCTGAATGGCCAATAGCTAGGCAGGAGGTGCAGGCAGGGTTTCAGGGAGAGAAAGGAAAAGGAAGAGGAATCTAGACAGAGAAGAAACAGGAGGTGCAAGAAGAGAGGTGATGCCACATGGCAGGTCTTAGTTTAGTAGATATGGGTTAATTTATTAGGACTAGTTAGAAACAAGCCTAAGCTATAGACTGAGCTTTCATAATTAATAATAAGTCTTTGTGTCATTATTTGTGAGCTGGATGCCCAAAGGGAAGTCTGACTACACTACACAGGACTAATGTTCAAGTTCTGAGGGGTCTTATTGAAGACCTTTGGATGAACATGTTTGCTTATTTTTGCTACATACTTTAACTTTTCCTTCTTCTACTCTTCAAAAACTTTATCTGAGAAAACAGAGTATGTATATTAATCTCTGCATCTTATTAAATTGTAATGTTTATCACAAGTCCAGTAGATTGCACATTTCTCGGGGGTGGGAAATGCCCCTAGCCATCAAATTCAGTGATTATCAAGTAGGCATAGTTCTCTGAGCATCTAGCAACATGAGGAGATGTACCTGGCTGTTACAGCTTGAGGAGATGCTCTTGGCATCTCTGGCATCTAGAGGGTGGAAGACAGATGCTGCTAATCATCCTATAGACATAGTACACTCCTCCCCACACACTCAAATTATATGACCCAAATGCATCACTGCTGAGAAACCCTGAAGAAATCAATTAATGTCTAACAAATACCTAGAGGTGATTTGGAAACATGGACCAACATCTTGCAACAATGATTTGGCTAAACATTAATTAAGAAAGGGTGGCCAGCCGGGCGTTGGTGGCGCACGCCTTTAATCCCAGCACTCGGGAGGCAGAGCCAGGCGGATCTCTGTGAGTTCGAGGCCAGCCTGGGCTACCAAGTGAGCTCCAGGAAAGGCGCAAAGCTACACAGAGAAACCTGTCTCGAAAAAACCAAAAAAAAAAAAAAAGAAAGTGTGGCCAAAATGACAAGAATAGAATTGTGTGTGTGTTCCATTTCAACAGTATAAAACTGAGTATAGTGATGCATGCCTGTAATCCTAACACCTGGGAGTGGAGGATAGAGGACTGGAAATTCAAAGCCACCCTTGACTATGTGATGGGTGAGTGCAATACCTACCTCAAAACACAAACAGTTTATATAGAAAAATGTTAAATAGTTCTAAGAAAGACAAAAATATGGCCTGTTTCTTTGGCCTATTCCCAAATTATTTAATTTTCTAGGAACATACTACTTGTTATTAATTATAGTCTGGACTGGGAAGATACAAATTAAAATGTGTAGAGTTCTGGAACAAAGTATGTAACTAGTTGACTGAGTACTTACCTAGTATGTATTCACCTTAGCACTGTATCAAAAATGGCAATACATGCCTGCCATCTCAACACTCAGAAAGTGGAGGCAGGAGAATCAAAGTCAGGGGCTGAAGAGATGGCTCAGCAGTTAAGAGCACTTACTGCTTTTGCAGAGGACCTGCAAGATCCATAACTCATTCTAGGAAATCCAGCACCCTCTTCTACCCTCAAGATACCAGGCATGCACACAGTCTACACACACACACACACACACACACACACACACACACACACACACACACACACACTTAGGCAAAATGCTCATACCATACACACAAAATAATAAATCCTAAAAAAAAAGTTCAAGGTCATTCTTAGCTATATAGAATTCCAAGTTGGCCTTGGATACATGGCACCCTGTTTAGAAAATTAATTAATCAATTAATTGAAATGTGGAGCTTTGCCATCAAGATGGTAACTCTCTGAGCTGGTAGAAGAGATATCCTTGAAGAGTATGGTTTCTTTGCTCTGTAAGACATTAGGTAGCCAATTTATTCTCCAACTCAGAAACTTCATTCCAACATTCTTTTGTTTTGTTTTGTTTGAAACACGGTTTCACTTTGTAGACCTGGAATACAATATATAAACCAGGTTTAACCTTGAACTCAAGAGATCTGCCAGCCTCTGCTTCCTGAGTGCTGGGATTAAACTGGGATTAAAGCAGTGGTTCTCACCCTTCCTAATGCTGTGACCTTTAATACAGTTCCTCATGTGGTGACCCCCAACCATACCATTGTTTTTGTTGCCACTTTGTAACTATAGTTTTGCTACTGTTATGCATCTAAATGTAAGTATCTATGTTTTCTAATGGTCTTAGGTGATCCTGTGAAAGGGTCGCTCAATCCCCAAAGGGGTCAATACCACCAAGTTCAGAACCGCTGGATTAAAGGCAAGGTTCCAGTATTTTTTTTTTTTTTCATGCAGGCCCTCAGATCCTCAAACATTCTTTGAACTACATTTATGGCCTTACTAGCTAGTTCTGGTTCATGAATTACCTGCCTGTCTGAAAACTGGCTTGTAACTTTAAAAGGTGCTTTCCCTTTGGGGGTTTGTAGGACCCATTAAGATGCCCCAGTGCACTCACTGCACTCACTGTTAGAGGAACTAGCTAAGTGACCCCCAAAAGGCATCTGGTTATCTGTTTAAATACAAGCTTGTCTTACTTGGTGCTCCCCCTCCCCCACCCAGGCATCTGGTTTCCTGCTTCAAACACAAGCTCGTCTCATTTCAGGTCTCAGAACGCATCCTCGGCAGCAGAAGTCTCCCCTTCTCTGCCTCTCTGCCGGGTTCTTCTCCTCTGATGCTGTCTTTGTAGCTCATCACCCCAGCCCTTTCCTTGAGATGGCTCACTGGTCTCAAGGATCCTCCTGCAGTTTCCTGAGTGCTGGCGAGTAAAGGTGTATTCATTCCACTATGCCCAGCTCCGCCTGTCCCCTTGCCAGGGCCAAGAGCCAGCCTGCCAGTCTCAAATGCACCTCTATGTGCATGAACATGTTCTAAGCTCCCCTTGCAGCAATCTGACCTTTAGGGTACGATCATGTGGTTATCTGTCTAGCAGATATTAGGATCTACTTTCAGACGAGATTAAGAAACTGGTTTGTGGCTGGGATGCAGCTCAGTGTCATAGTTCTTGCTTGTAAGAACTAGGCCCTGCGTTCTACCCCCAATATCACAAGTATGGAGGTGCACGCTGGAAATCCTAGCACTAAGGACGAATGTAGGAGGGTTCAAGGGTCCTGAAGGTACATCCTACATCAAGTTCTAGGTTAGCTTGGGCTATAAGAGACTATGTTTCTTTCCTTTCTTCCTTTCTTCTTTTTTTCTTTTGGTTTTTCGAGACAGGGTTTCTCTGTGTAGCCTTGGCTGTCCTGGAGCTTGCTCTGTAGACCAGGCTGGCCTCAAACTCACAGAGACCTACCTGCCTCTGCCATCTGAGGACTGGGATTAAAGGCTTGTGCCACCACTGCCCCACAAGGAGACCCGTTCTCAAAAAAAAAAAAAAAAAAAGAGAGAGAGAGAGACAGAGAAAGGAAAAAAGGTAAAAACAAAGACATTCCAGAGGCCCTGTATATCTAGAAGAATGTTCTTTTTGACATGTCATCTATATTAAGGCACAGAAACTCACTGCCTTGTGGGAACTGAACCAGCCAGTCTTCAATACGAAGCCTTACTCCCTGAGTACTTATACTGGACATTCTCAGAGACACCTTTCCTATCCAGCTAGTCTCCAGATGAGTTAAAACAGTTGACAGGAAGGAGGGTACCTGTTAAAAAGTAGGTAATAAGATGTGACAGCCAAGCTACCGTCTATCAATATCCATTTTCTGCTTCCTTAATTACAAAATTCAGATTCTGTTCAGGACAGCAATATACCTGAGTCATAAATGAAAATTTCCTAGTTTGATACTAGCAATGATCACATGACATAGCTCTAGCCAATTAGAGGAAGGCAAAGATTACATTAAGGTTTTCTGGAAGGGTGTTACTTCTATATTTTGTTCTCAAGACAGCCCTGATAGCTGAGCAGTGAGTCATTCTGTGATGATGTGGGACCAACTCCTAACCACTGCTGAGACTTGCTTATCTTCAAATTTTCTTTACCCCTTTGTCCTGCTCAGGATTAAACACAGGGTCTTCCTGTACATGCTAGGCAAGCCCTACACAAACTCCTTTACACTTTTTTTTTCAGTTGAGGACAGGGTCTCAGTAAGTTACCCAAGCTGGTCTCCAAGTCACTACACAGCCCAAGGAGACCTCAAATTTGCAACACTCCCACTTCAGCCTCATGAGTAAGTGGTACTACAGGTGTGTATCACAAATGCTCGGCCATCTTGAAATTTCTTTAGTGGAAAAAAATACTAAGTCTCTATTTGTATAGGCATCTATTACTGCAAGAATTTTATTAACAATAGAGATAGATCAATATGCATTAATCTACCTATAGCAACAAAATAGCAATTTTATTCTCTTCATTAAAAAAAAAAAAAAAAACACCAGAGGTGCTGAGTGTAGTGGTATATCCCTTTACTTCCAGCACTAAGGAGGCAGAGACAGGCAGAGCTCTGTGAGTTCTAGGCCAGCTAGGGCTACATGGTGAGACTTTATCTCAAAACAAAACAAGACCAGGGTTAGGAGCCTTTAATCCCCCATGAGTTGTGTGTGGGTGAACAGTGCAGGCAGATCTCGGCCAGCCTGGTCTACACAGTGGCATTCTGTCTCAAGAATAACAACAGGGCTAGGGAGATGGCTTAGTGGGCAAAGGCGCCTGCAGTATGACAGGATAACCTAAATCTAACCCTCAGAATTCAGGGAAAGGAGAGAATCCACTCCACAAAACTGTCCTCTGTGTGCACACTGCAGCATGCACACACACACACACACACACACACACACACACACACACACACAGAACCCATACACACACAATTATAATAATTTTTCTAGGAGTTTAACAAGAACAACAACAAAGCAGTTGTCTACAAAGATTTCCCTCCATGATTTCATTTGAAATTTAAGGATGCTAACTTTATACAATAATATTAATTTAGTAAAATGTTGGCAAAAAGCAAGATAGTGAACCTTTACTTACCCTCATGGCAGCTTACAATTACCAGTAATACCAGTTTCAGGGGATCTGATGACCTCTAACCTCCACCGGCGCCAGGCATGCACATGGCACACTGGCACACGCAAGCGCGAGAACATTCAGACCCATAACATCTTTGAAAGATACATACATCTTTTTTAAAAATCATACAATAGGGTCTGCAAAATGCCTCAGCAAGTCAAGTCACCTGCCACCAAATCTGGTGACCTGAGTTCAATCCTGGGACCTACATGGTGGAAGGAGACCCAGCTTTGACAAATTGACCCCTGACCCCCAAGCAGGATATGGCATAAACAGCTCCGACAAGATAAGTAAGTATAATCTTAATATAATCTTAAACCAAATCCTACACTGTTGGCTGGGAACGGAACAGGAAAGGGGAAGCTATAGCATTAGCAATGAGTGTCTCCCATTTCAACATTCTGGAATAACCCCAAAGTATTAGCCATAAAAGACAGTGAGCCAACCACTGTTTCTTAAGATGATTTTCACAACTATACAGAAAAAAACAGTATCATTCTAGGAAATGTAAAAAAGCTACCACATTCCTTTCTGGTAAAATCACGAAAGCTCCACAATACTACCCAGCGGTACATCTCTAAATTACTTCCTCCATGATGACCCAGGTATCACTCTTCCAAGCAACAAGGACCTGAAATCCCTGTACCAGAATTCTCCAGTACTTCCTGAAGGAGCCCGGCTGACCTACAGTCTAGCCTACAGTCTTTTTTTTTTTTTTTTTTTTGAGACAGGGTTTCTCTGTGTAGCTTTCCGCCTTTCCTGGAACTCGTTTTGTAGACCAGGCTGGCCTTGAACTCACAGAGATCCGCCTGCTCTGCCTCCCGAGTGCTGGGATTAAAGGCGTGCGCCACCACCGCCCGGCTAGCCTACAGTCTTACCTCTATTTTCCCTTCTACTTCCTTATCCTCAAACAAGGGGACTCTTCAGACACAACTCCTGGGCCCTACTCTGCTTGCTCAACTCTACTTAGATCCTTTTAACTGTGATGCCGTGTGTGGAACTCACTACTCCACCAGGGACAGACACATCACCTACAATATCGGCCCCAAGGTCCAGTGACACTGTAAGCTCACTGTTCCTGACTCCCTCTGGTCCCTACCTCAGTCCCACAGAAGTAAGTCCCTTCTGAAAGCAATCTCAAGTGTGCTCGTTCTCTCTCTCTCTCTCTCTCTCTCTCTCTCTCTCTCTCTCTCTCTCTCACACACACACACACACACACACACACACACACACACACACACACACACACACACACACACACACCAGGAAAAACGAACCACCTGATGTTTCTCCAAGACAGTGTTCTGGACCACCAGGTCTTCTGCTGCTCTCTCTTCTCCGAGAGAAGCAAGTGTGTTAATTTATTAATCTGTAGTAATTACTAATACTTTCTAAAGTAGAGGTTAGAAGAACAGTTCAAAAGCTCCATCTGGATCACAGACATGTTTTCTTCAATATGTGTGACTGGACTTTAGTACAATACATATCTTTTTTTGTTTGTTTGTTTGTTTGTTTGTTTTTGTTTTTCGAGACAGGGTTTCTCTGTGTAGCTTTGCGCCTTTCCTGGAACTCACTTGGTAGCCCAGGCTGGCCTCGAATTCACAGAGATCCGCCTGGCTCTGCCTCCCGAGTGCTGGGATTAAAGGCGTGCGCCACCACCGCCGGCACAATACATATCTTGTAAACTGAAATTGCCATCCCTCCTGGGAGTGGCTATGCTGAAGACTCAAAGAGGCTGGTTTGAGCTTGGTTTAGAGCTGACACTGTAGATCCAGGCAAATCATCTTGGGTTATCTTTACTCCCTTCAGTGGCCATTCACTGTCCACTTGTATCTGACAGAACATCCTTTTAACTACAGGTAAAGCTTTTGGGGTGTATTAACTTAGCAGGATACTAGCTTCCATCAACCCAAAAGCTAAGACCACCATCAACAACATCTGAGACCTACAGATTTCCCCACCTGCTGTACTAGCCACCTCAAGTTCCCAGCATCGCATCTGCAAACTTCCTTGACTCTTAACTTTTTTTTTTTTTTTTTTTTTTGAGACAGTGGCCAGATAGCTCTAGCTGGGTTAGAACTTGCTATGCAACCCAGGATGGTTATGAATTTGTGGTGATCCTTAGCTTTGCCTTAGAGTTGCTGGGATTTGGGGTGTATGCTACCAGACCCAGATGATTTATGCCTGTCTTTTGTTCTGAAAATAAAAGTTTATGTAACTATTTCCATGTTAAGACATGTTATTCAGCCTGGTGGTGGCACACCCCTTTAATCCCAGCATTTGGGAGGCAGAGGCAGGCAAATCACTGAGTTCCAGGCCAGCCTGGTCCAGGACGGCCAGGGCTACACAGAGAAGCCCTGTCTCGAAAAGCCAACAGCAGCAACAAAAAGACAAGTTATCCAGGGCGAACAGAATGTGTGCTCCTGGGCCACAGGCACTCATATTAGGCTTAGAGCAAACGGTCTCCTTGTCCTTGACAGCTGTGTTTTGTGTGGATGACCTTACAGAGAGAATCAATGTGGCCTGTTAATCCCAACCTGTGAGAGGCTGAGGCAGGAAAATGAGGGCTTCAAGCTATTCTGGGCTACATAACCTTCTTAAGACAAAAAAGGAAAAAACATATTACACAAAATTTTTGTTGATACTTGTACATGGAATTAAAAATATGTTTGCTCTCCCTTACCCCACCCAATGAGTAAGTCCTCTCCAGGTTTTCTAGCTTCTCATACTACCTTAGGGTTAATATTGCTGCGATGAAATACCACAACCAAAAGCAATGTGGGGAGAAAAGGGTTTAATTGGCTTACATATGTGGAATCATGGTCCACTGGGGGAAGCCAAGGCAGGAGCTCAAACCAGATGGGAAGCTGGAGGCAGGAGCTGATGTATACGTCATGGAGGAGTTTGCTTACTGGCTTGTTCCCCATGGCTTGCTCAGCCTGCTTTCTTATAGAACCCAGGACCACCAGCCCAGGGATGACCCCACCCACATTGGACTATGCCCTACCCCATCAATAACTAATTAAGAAAATGCTCTACAAGCTTGCCTACAACCTGATCTCATGGAGGCATTTTCATAAATGAGGTTCCCTCCTCTCAGGTGACTGTAGCTTGTGTCAAGTTGACATAAAACTAGCCAGGACACATCTTACCCTTACACCCCCAGAGTAATGCCAAATTAGTATGGAAGTTGCTGGACATCACTCACAGTATCTGTACTTGTATCATCACAAACCAGCAGCAGACAGATATAAATGCTGTGGCATTTCGTAGCTACATCATTGACATTCATGACTTCCTACACTCACCCTCCTTCAGCAGGCCTCAGACACCCTTTCTACCTCTAGAAATTTCCTCCATGCTCTCTTCACTCAAGGAACTGAGTAAAACTGCACCTTTCAAATACCTGGGATTGTGTTCACTGTTCCCTCCTTCACCCTCTGGAGCCTCACTGATCAGAGAAGCTGTTCCTTCTTCTCATTAAGCAACACTTAGAACACATGACAACTATTACGTGAATCACACTGTCCTTTTTCCATGTCCCTCTCCTACTAGGCTATAGGATTCTTGAGGATAAGGGGCAACGGCACATTGACTCCCTCACAGGTGATCTTTTCCCCAAATGCTAAGCACTGGCAAGTTGTGGTACATGCCCACACTCCCAGCCCTGGAGTATCTCCAGTTGGAAGCCATCCAGAGCTATAAAGCAAGACTTTGTCCTTAAAAATAAGTAAATACAAACTTTAAAACTTGACTACCTGGCAGCCTCATCACCAACACCAAAGACTATGAACGATTCCTTCCAGCTACCAGGGTTTAAACTGCCTTAAATACCTACTTCCACTCAGATCCCAAGTCCCTTGTCACCACCCAAGTCCATTTCAACCTTAAAACAGTATTCCTTTCACCCCTGGCTTTCCGCTTGCCTTCAAATTATCCATCCAGAAATTTCAGGCAAATTCCTTCCCTGCAAAAACTTTCACTGACTCCCTCCTGAATATCTAAGGTCTTCTTGCTTGAGCTGAGCAATTGTATCTCACAAAGGACTGTGACATACTCTGTCATGACATTCTACCTCCTATGTTTTCTGGCTTCCACATCTTTGTCAACAATGAAGTACCTGGTAATCTTCCCAGCTTCTCAGAGTCCACCGAAAGTGCTGCCTCCTCCCCAGCAGAACTGGGCAGTCCATGCCTTTCCTGAGCTTCCACAGGCATTATCACTCAAACAGTAGCTCCCCCTTGCCTCCCCCTGACTGCTGGAGGCCTAACTAATTCACAGTCCTTCTCACAGTTGTAACAGAAAGCCCAGCAGGTGGCCTCCCCAGTCCCATTTTCTGGCACTAGGGACTGAAGCTACAAAGCCTTCTACACTGAGCTGTACCGAACTCTTCTTGGGCTGAGGGCACAGCTCGATGAAGAGTGCTTAGCTAGGGCACACAAGGCCCTGGGTTTGATCCCCAGCACTATCAAAAGTAAAAACTGGGTTTCTCTGTGTAGCTCAGGCTGGCCTCAAACCACCACCCTCAGGCCTCAGCCTCCAGAGTTCTGGGACTACAGTATGTTTCACCACAGCCACCTGGCTCAGCATTTCTTTGTGTTCCCCCTCAATGCCTTTTCTCCTTATACCAAGTTAATGGTTCCCTTTCCCTCCAAAAGTTAAAAAGTAAAACAAACTGCCCTTGATTGTGGCAGTCAACTCTTACCATGAATCTCAAGAGAGAGGAAAAAGGATTTCTTGTAAATGGGAAGGTTACATTATGAGTAATACATGTTGAAAAGATTAACAGGGCAGGTGACATTACCATTACCAAAATACCATATGCCACACCTTTCCTATTGGCTGTGCCAAACAGTGTGGTACTAGCAGACACACTAGAAAACGGGTTGGGAGGTTTGGCAGGACAGGCAAGGTAGAGGGGAAGCACTTTCCACCTCTGGGGTGTCCTGAGAAAGAGCAGAAACAGCATCAGTCCAACCCACAGCAAGAACAGAAGAGACTAGCCTGCTGTGGAAGTCTAAGAGAGAGCCGCTACCACATACAGTAGGAAACAAGATGGCGCAGGATTAGTAAGTACCCTGAGGTGGCACACGCCTGTAATCTCAGTGCTTGGAGGCCAGGCTAGAAGGACTCCTAATTCAAGACCAGTCACCACAGCCAGACCGTCTTACAGTGTCAGTTCCGACAGACAGGAAGCCCTACCAGGTTCCAGCATGCAAGGAGGACTTTCTGAAGGACCAGAGTCTAGTATAAGGTGAACTAGGAGGCAGGGAACAATGCAACAAAAGCAAGGACGCCAGAAGGGACCCCACTGGGGACCAAAGTCCTGACCGAAGCCAAGCCAGGGAAGAAGGGGAATGGGTGCATGGTGGAACATTTAGAACTGGTGGGCCTCAGGCATGGTTTTAGACTGAATAGTCAGAGTGGGTGCTGAAGAGAAAGAAGGGAAACAGGAGGAGTTATACTATCTGTTCGTAATCAATAACCCATCTAAGGAATTAAGCACTGGAAAACCAACTTGATCCAACATCCATGACTTCAGCCCACACTGTGAAGAATCCTACAACTAAGTGCCTTGTAGACTACCCATGTTAAACACACGCATCCTTTTTTTTTTTTTTTTTTTCAATTAAATCTAATTACATCAGGAGCTACAGTCACTCAAGGGTAACGTGAAATTTGTAACGTAGGATGTAAAAAAGGGTCTCCCCAGGGCTAGGTTGTTTGACAAGCATCACCCATTCACGTTCCAGAAACAATACCTCCCCCATGAATTCTGGCGCCCACAGATGGGAAACTTTGGAGAAACGTGGGTACCTGAAGGTGTTCAAGAAGTAAAGCTCAAAATACCAGGCTCTGAGAAGCTGTTGACTGCAAACCGGGAGGGGCAGCGAGGGGCTTTCTCCTAACTTCCCAGATCTGACCCTCCAAATACCGCAGGAGAGGAAGCACCACCTTATCCCTCAACTTCCTACTCCTCCCCTGTAACTTAGGATGCTATACAATACAACTTTGGCCATGTGGGCCTTCTCCCACGCGTGTCTTGTAGGATTCTTACATAGAAACATAACTAAAATGCCCCTTCTCCAGGCAACCTGTCCACTACCTGGCCATTTCACTGGCTCAATGAGATTTTTGTAGGCATAGAAGGCTTCACGGTCAAATTTTGCTACCGTTTCTGACGAGGAGGAGGGGCTGATGGCGGTGTTGAGTAGGTACGTCTAAAATACTGATTAGACACAAGGTGAGTCACCACTTAGTTTCAGTTTCTCCAGCTGTTCGTTTAATAGAAGGAAAGATTCCTATCACAGCGTCCTCGCTGGATTTTTAAAGGCTGCGTTTACTCGGCGGAATGTCAGAGGTGCCACACGCATCTTACAATCGTAGAACAGCAACAATACAGGAACAATGTTATTTTTTAACGCAGCTACTACACATCCTCCCTTTGAAGTGTCTGGCCATTACTTATGATGCTTTTCCCCTCCTGAGTTCCAAGAGGGCCTGAGATCTCCAAAGGGTTTGGGAACCTTGCAGTGGCGGCCTGGCGGCTGAAAACCAAGCAGGGGCGTCGAGCCGCGGGCCCATCCGAGGGGCTGGAGGACCGACGGCGCGACCGCGGAGCGCGCGCGTGCTCCGGGCCTGACCGCGCTGCCTTCGGCGCCCCTCGCCTACTTTCATCTCCGCGAGGGACTAGGGAGGCAGACGCTTTCGCAGCGCCCTTTACACACGGGGACCCCGAGGCTCCCGGAAAGGAACCGCCAAGCCCCACGGCCCGGCGAGCCAGGCCGGACTCACCTTGGCGCTGTGCACCGCCTCCTGCGCGCCGCGGAGCTGCAGCCAGATGCGCGCGGGCAGCGGCTCCTCCGCCCCGAGGGCGCCGAGCACCGCCAGGCCCACGCCGAACAGAGCCTCGATGCGGCCGCGGCTCCGCTCCAGCAGCGCCGCCTTCTCGGCGGGCGCCGTGAACTCGTCCAGCACCACCCGGGCCGCCATGGCGGGCGCGGCCTCCCGTGGCGCCGGGGGCCAGCGGCGGCGACGCCCCCTCAGCGTTGCCGCCGCCGCACCGAGCCGCTCCGGAGGCGTGGGCCGTGCCGGCCGCCTCGCCCGTCCGCAGGCCCCGCTACACCATCACGACACGGCCGCCGCAGCTTAGCAACTGCGGGCACTCCCTCCCCGCCGCCCCGCCGCCCCGCCGCCGCCACAGCCGCCACGCATGCGCTCAGCCCGCCGCCGTCATTGAAGCTCGCCGCCCCGTCGCGAAGGGCGGGTTGGTAGGCTGAGGGCGACGGAAGTCGACGCCATACGCGGCCACCATATTGGTTAAGGGCAAGCGTCGGCAGGCGGGGCCTTCGGTGGCCATATTTGACGAGGGCATGGTACCTTTGGTCATCTAGCAGATGGAAGTTTCTGGTTTTACATTGGTAGGCAGATGATTCTTCTTTTCCTCTCTTCTTTTCCGTCTCTTTACTTCTTTCTCTTATTTACTTCTTTAAGAAAAAAAATGGTAGCAGGAAAAGAAAATGGGACTACCAGCGTAGAATTGAAAAGCTAAATAAATTGGCTGGCATAGTGTCAATTCCCTGTAAACCCAGTGAGATCATGAATGAGGTAGGCAGATAGTTCTCTGCTGAAGGCAAGCCTGAGGTACATAGTCGAGACCAGCTTGGGCTACCAAGTGAAACCTTGTCTCAAAAACCAAACGGGACATGGCTGAGTGATTAACAGTGCTTATTGGGTACTCATAAAGACTGGGAGTTTGGATAGCAACATCCACATATCAAGCTAGGCATGGAAGCAGTCTTGTACCGTCAGCTCCGAGGGAGACAGGAGGGCTTGCTGGTTTCCAGTTTAGCTGAGAAAGAGCAAAAGGGGAGCCACTGGCTCAGGTAGAGACTCTAAAGGAGTAGATGAGAAGCGGTAGAGGAGATGACCTGAGCCCCTCCTGGCTTCTGCCTGGAGAGACATGCTCACCATCACACAATTGTGCCCATATACTCACACATACATAAAATAACTCTAAAATAAATCTGCAGGCAGAATTTTCCATCTAAACACACTCACCGCCCCCCTCCCCCAGCTTTTTTAATTAAACCAGTCTGAAGGCACTTTGGCAAAGACACATCTTCAACAGTATACAGAAAGATTATTTCATAACATTTCCCCCTTTTTGGGGTCCAAATAAAAGAGAAAGTTTTAACTTTAACATAGTAAAACTATATATAACAAAAACAATTATCAAGTAAGAATTAGTTACAATATCTAGTCCATTTGTATTTGGCAAAATTAGAGAAAGTATTATCTACCTTATCTTTGTGAGTCTAAAGTTTTATATATAATTTACTTTTTTATCATAACTAAAGTTTATTTAGTCTTTAACTCCATCAAAAACACCAGAAGGGCGAAATGTTACCTAATGACAGTCACCCTAAGTTCTTCTGCAAGGTTGGGGCATCCAACTCTGGCCTACAGTTCTAGAATATCTGCCAGACATATTGAGAAGCAGGGAACTTTGAAGTACTGTCTACCTTGTCTTGATAGTTTGGCAGTCTATTTCTTTTGTGTTTTGCTGGTCCAGTTTGGACAATAACTGTCAGCAATTGAGGCAAGGGCAGTTTCTTTGCCCAAATGCCTAGCTTTTGCCATAAAGAAAGCAAACTCCATATGGAGTTTCTTCAGTGCCCATCTGTGGTGTACCCCCACCCCTAAAAGTTGCCTGAATATCAAATAACAGAACAAGCCATTAGATTAAACAAAGAGGCCAGGCAGTGGTGGCACATACCTTTAATCTTAGCACTTGTGAGGCAGAGCTCTGTCTGGATCTCTGTGAATTCAAAGCCACCCTGGATTGCATGAGATTGACTCAGTCTAGGAGAGAAAACAGAGCCAGGCAGTGGTGGCACACACTTTTAATCCAAATACTTGGGATTCACAGGAGTTTAATCCCAGCACTTGAGATCTCATACCTTTGCTTGGGAAGCACACATGCCTTTAATCCCAGCACTAAGAAGGAAGTGAAGGCTGGGCAGAGAAAGGTATATAAGGCATGAGAAGACAGGAACTGAGGCCTTTTCAGGCTGAGGAGTCCTAGAGGTAAGGCGTGGCAGTGGCTTGTTCCTTTGTCTCTGTGATCTTTCAGCATTTACCCCAATATCTGGCTCTGGGGATTTTTATTTTAAAAGACCATTTAAAATTTAAGTTACATTTTATTTAGACTTAAAGGGGGAAATGTTGTATATTTTGTTTGTATTCTGACAAAGCTTGTCTGAAGATCAGAGGGTAGAGCTAGCTGGTTAATCATAGAAGCCAAACATGGTGGCTCATGCCTTTAATCCCAGCACAATCAGGAGGTGGAGTCAGGAATATAAAGTGGGTGGAGACAGGATCTTGGTGCTCCTTTCAGTCTGAGGATCCAGAGAGGTAAGAAGTCATTGGTGGCTGCTCCCCTGCTTCTCTGATCTTTTAGGTTATTATCCCAAATTTGAGTCCTGGTTTTTATTGATAAGACTAATTAGGATCATGCTTCAATCTGTAAAGTCAAAGGTGTTACTCACTTGACTCCAACACCTTTTCCCAGACCATAAGTTTTCTTGAATTCGTGAAAACAAACTGTGAAAAGCAAAGTGTTAGTTTTCTTCCTGAGCTAAGTATGTTAATATAGTAAGTAGTACTAATGGGAATATTACTTGTATTATAACTCTTCACTGGTACAATGTGGTAAAGAGTAGTCCTATTGTGTCAGTATAATACCAACACAAAATGCCTATTACACACTAGCTGTTGTGTAAGGATTTAATTCATTATCAAAATTAACCAGAAAATTCACTCTACCAAGAACAGCCATGTACCCCACCATTTAATGGGGGAGGGGTAATCAATCCTGCCTGAGATTTCCGAGCTGCAGGTTACACCCTCATGGTGCTCCAGTCAGTTCCCTAAAGTTTCAGCTTTGCAGGCATACTCCCTGATCCCTCTTCCCCAAAGACTTTGATTTCCCACTGCATCATGGGAATAATGTAGTATTAACAATCAGCATGATTTATGTCTGACTACAACAGTATCTGCTCGTCTTGTCTTTGAGCCTCCAGCTTTCATTTCTTTTATCTTCTGGTTTTTTTGAGACAGGGTCTCTGTACACATCTCTGGCTGCTCTGGAACTCCCTATGTAGACCAGGCTGGTTTGAGTGCTGAGATTAAAGGCATGCACCACTGCGCCTGCCTAATGAAAACTGTTCTTGGTGTGGACAGGAGGGATACAAAGTAACTAATATTGCTGAATTAGGAAACTTTTGTTGTTGTTGTTGTTGTTTGGTTTTTGAGACAGTTTCTCTGTGTAACAGTTCTGGCTGTCCAGGAATCAAGAAACTTTTAAAGCTGCAGTTTTCGTGGCAACCCTGGGTAGTAGGTTTATTTAAGCCACACTCAAGTGTGGGCCTGTACCATCTGTGTGCCTCCTCCCAGAAGGAGAAAGAAAAGGATGGAAACATATTTGAGTTAGAAATGGCAAGGCGGGGTGGGTGTTCGTGAGAGGGATTACCCCAGATAAAATCTACCAGGGGTCCAGGCTGCTGGGATTTTCCATGTTTCAGAAACTCGGGCAGGTGTTCTCCTGGTGCCTTACCCAAAGATGACTCAGTTCTGAGATGAGAAACACCGGACTCCCAGGCCAGCAGCTTCCTCTTCCCTCTGGGCTTTCCCCCTGGTGTCCACACAGCCTGCAGTCTTGCTCTGTCAGGTCAATTATCTGGGACTGGCTGCAGGAGAGCAGGTGGTAGGTGTGACCAGGCTGTTATAAGGCACCCGGAGCCCAGTGCTATCAACACAACCTGTTACTTCCTTGGTTGTACTCAATGGAGTCGCTATTGTTCATCAACTGGGCAGGGCTTTCCCCCAACACTGTTCCTGTGCGTTTCCAGTAACTTCCCTGCCAATGATTCTGTAATTGCTTAGTTGTAGGGGGTGGCGAGAGAGACTGTCTTCAGCAGCACAGAACAGCACCCTCCTTTCTGGACGCTGCAACAGCAGAGGTAGTGCAGCTGAGCATGATGCTACACACCGGAAATCCCAGTTTTTGGGGGGCTCCAGGGTCAAAGTTCAAGGCGAGGTTACGCAATACTAAACTGTATTCAGAGTTACTGAGCTGCTCCATCACCGAATCTATACAGCTGGTGGGTGTTTTTTTCCTAGTTAGAATTCTCTGCAGTCTGTCTTTGTCCAGCATTCCCCTTTGAGGACCCCTCTTGCCTTTCTGAGTGTAAAGAACAAGAGGGAGGAGGGAGGAAGAGAGAGGAGAGAGATAACAGTAAGGCAACCCCTTGCTTCCTTGCTTCATGCGGCTTCTAACCCACAACTTCCTCAGTTGGCTAGCCCTGCCCGCCTGACGGGCCTTGCCAGCCCGGGACTGATGGTCGGAATGAGGTCTTTCTGGAGTCCGCATTCCAGACTCCTCTGTGGTTTTCTTGATCCTCTGTAACAGCCACATGCGATGGACTGGAAGAAATTCACTTCACCTTCTCTGTCAAGAAGGGCAAGTAGTTTCCCTGTGTGCCCTCAGACAGGTAGCATCTGGAGGAGCGTAGCTCTCTCTCTCTCTCTGTTCCCTCCGCTTTTCACTCTTCCTTCCCCAGAGCAGGAGGAAGAAAGCCCAGTGCTGTGTCAGACATTGTACCCTAGGAGAGACTAGGTACACAGGTAGCAGCTGCCTGTGGTCGCTTACTGTGCCGGTGATGGCTAGAGGGCTTCCACTTCAGTCAGACCCTCCAACACCACTTTTATAAACAGCAAACATGAAATCTAAAAACAAAAACAAAACAAAACAAAAAAAAAAAAACAAAAAAAAAACACCAAAAAACTGCGTTAGAGGTTGGAGAGCTGGCTCAGAGGTTACTAGCATTTGTTCTTGTAAAGGACCCAATTTGACTCCTAACATCTACATGACAGCTCACATATATGAATCATGATTCTAGTTCCAGGGGATCAATCTGATGCCTTCCTTCAGCACTAGCCACAACTTGGTGCACGGGAATACATTCAGGCAAAACACTCATACACATAAAGATATCTAGATTAAAACTATATTTTAAATTATGTGTATATGTGTGATATGAGTACAGGTGCCTTTGGAGGTCAGAGATGGCGGATCCCCTGGAGCTGGAATTACAGGCAGTTAGGAACTTTGGGACATAGATATTGGAAATCAAATTCAGATGCTAAGCAGTATGCACTCCTAACTACTGAGCCATCTTCCAAGGTGCAAAGATGACATCTTGTAGCCTTGGCTGTCCTGGAACTTGCTCTGTAGACCAGTCTGGCCTGCAACTCACAGATATCCACCTGCCTCTGCCTCCTGAGTGCTGGGATTAGCCGCCGCCGGGGCGCCACCTGGTGAAAGATAACATCTTAATCTCTACTGAACTATCTAACACTACTGCTGGTAGTGGTAGCAGTGTGGGTAAATAAAGCTAGGGACTCAGCCCAAGCTCTCACCCTCACTAGGAAGTATTTTACCTCTGGGTTACATCTCTGGCCTCTGCCTATTTGCTTTTATTTCTTAGCTTCTAACTTGGAAGGGTAGGAATGAATGTTAACTGACCTCCTAAACTTCCAACAGTGGATATCTTAGAGATGAGGATAGTAAAATCTGGAATGTTCTACAGAGTTGGTAAGTAGGTCAGTAGGAATAGGCATTTGCATCCAGGTAGCCTGGCTCTACTCATCCTGAGTGCTACGCCTTAATGATAAGCCTTATGTATAACCAGCCCTTCCTTTCTAGCCTTGACCTAAAGAGCAAGAAGAGCTAAGCAGGTTGGGGGGATGGCTCAGCAGTAAGTGCAATGTACTGCTCTTCCAAAGGACCCGAGTTCAGTTCCCAGCACCCAGGTTAGAGCTCACTTGGCCATAACTCCAAGTGTGTGTGTGGGGTACCCAAGACTTCCAGCCTCTGGGGGACCCATATCATGTGTGGGTACACACCCATACACATAATTAAAAATAATAAAAATAAATCTTATATAAAAAAGAAAGATAATGTGCTATCATGGACAAACCCTCATTCTTGGACCATATTTGCCTTCGATGTTTTCAAAATAGAACTGCACTTACATGCTGTCCCTCTCCCAGTCGGTCTGACTTACGATGCTACAGACTTTAGATGCTGCTGGCCCACAGTGTTTGGTCGATGTGTTTTCCTGGACTCTGTGTTTCCACTGTAGTCACAGGAATGTGGGTTGGGAGTCAAGAATACAGTTGTGCTCCAACTACACACTGTGTTAACTGGCCTGTTTGGTGCTCAGCGAGCTATAGCATATGGTATGCTGGAGTCTTTAGAGCAGTGTTTCTCAACATGTGGGGCGTGACCCCTTTAGGGCTTGAATGGTGCTTGCTTTCTAATTACTTTATGAGCATCAATCGATGTTTTGCCTGCATGTTTGTAAGAGGGTGCCAGATCCTTTGGAACTGGAGTTAGAGATAGTTGTGAGCTGCTATGTGGGTGCTAGAAATTGAACCCTGGTCCTCTGGGAATTAAACCCTGGTCCTCTGGGAAGAAGAGCCAATGTTCTTAACCACTGAGCCATCTCTCCAGCTCCTCTGAATGGCCCTTTCACAGGGGTGGCCTAAGACCATCAGAAAACACAGATACATTATGATTCATAACAGTAGCAAAACTACAGTTATTGTCTTAGGGTTTTCATATTGCTGTGAAAGAGACACCATGACTACGGCAACTCTTACAAAGGGAACATTTCATTGGGGCTGGCTCACTTACAGTTTCAGAGATCCAGTCCATTATGATCATGGAGGGGAGCATGGCAGCGTGGGGCTGGAACTGAGAGTGCTACATCTTGCAGGCCACAGGAAGTCAACTGAGTGTCACACTGAGGGAAGCTTTAGTGGAAAAAGACCTTAAAGACTACCCCCACAGTGACACACTTCCTCTAACGAGGTCACACCTCCTAATAGTGCTACTCCCTTTGGGGGCCATTTTCTTTCAAACCACCACGGTTTTGAAGTAGCAATGAAATAATTGTATGGTTGGGCATCACCGTGTGAAGAACTGAATTAAAGGGTGGGTGAGACCACTGATGTAGATCAAGGTCTCTGTTCATTCTCCCCCATCTTAGAGAAGCACATTCTCTGAAGTGTGTCGGCCTAAAGATAAACTTCAAACAAGGGACTCAGTTGTTGTGTTTCTTGTCCCCAGGAAAACTCATCAGCTAGGGAAGATGAACTCACTGGGAATGTGAAAGGTGACAGATTTTGTCATCCACTCTTACCTATTCCACTGATGGTAGAATACACTACTACTATTTGCTCTTTGGTGGCAAACTTTATTACCCAAGAAACTCTGCTGTACAAGACAATCTGGCTCCAGGGATATACCTCACCAGTAGAACTGTTTACCCAGCTTGCACCGCCCTGTTACCAGTAATTGGGGAACTTGACCTAGGTCTCAGGCCCTTTCTGGTCAGCATTGATGATGGTGTGATAGACACTTTCATTTCAGAGAAGCCTTGGCCTCAAAACCCTTTAAAGGGCTGTAGCTCAGAGGTAGAGTGTTTGCCTAATGTGCATCAGACCTTGGGCTCAATCCCCAGCACCACAGAGTGAAAAATAAATTGTAGTTTGGCTACCATTGTGGTCAGCCAAGCCCCCTTGCCACAGGTTCTTAGAGCCCCACTGTGCTCCTGTGACTGAAATGGTCAGGATCAGAGCCATGCCTGGGCAGCCTTAGCAAGTGAGGCTCAGCCCCTCTGTTCAGTGGGCTAAAGGAACAAGTAGTAACTAAAAGCCAAGAAGAGTCACTAAATATGGTCATCCTGGGAAAGGAACTAAGGAGCACAGTGACTCCCCACTCCCAACACACACACCCCCTCCAAGTCCTTCTTTGGGGTTTAGGTGGGTTTTATTTGATTGGTTGATTTGTCTGTTACAGGCCTGTGGGGACTGGGGGAAGTCATAAGTGAATGTGTATTGCTGTCATGAACGCAGTCATGTCAAGGACCCCAATGCCACAACCCCATAGGAGTGGCAAAAAATCCCCCAGGGTGAGGCTCAGAGGGATGGTGGTCTGGGTGAGAATGTTGACAGCGTGTGCAGGAACCGGCAACCACAGCTTCCTCCTCTGGGATGACGGCAGCCCGACAGACACTGTTCTGCAGAGACCTCCTGAGACTGGCTAAACCTCCCCGCTTGTTCGACTGTGGTGTTGCATGAAGTTCTAAATGGTCTTTTAATAAAAAACCTGGAGCCAGATATTGGGGTAAATGCTGAAAGATCAGAGAGACAAAGGAACAAGCCACTGCCACGGTTCACCCTAGGACTCCTCAGCCTGAAAAAGCGCCAACCTAAAAAGCTTCAGCTGAAAAGGTTTAGTTCCTGTCTCCTCACTTTCTCCGCCCAGCCATATCACTTCCTTCTTAGTGCTGGGATTAAAGGTGTGTGTGCTTCCCAAGCATTAGTGTTGGGATTAAAGGTGTGTGCCGCCACTGCCTGGCTCTGTTTCTCTCCTAGACTGAGTCAATCTCATGTAGTCCAGGGTGGCTTTGAACTCACAGAGATCCAGACAGTATCTCTGCTTCCGGAGTGCTAGGATTAAAGGTGTGTGCCACCACTGCCTGGCCTCTCTGTTTACTCTGGTGGCTTGTTCTGTTCTCTGATCTTGAAGCAAATTTTACTAGGGTACCAATATATCACCACCCTGCGTTCCTACCACAAACCTGTCTCCTTGTTCAGCTGTGTACAACAACCACGTTGAGTTTCTGGGTTGCTATTGCTCTTGAGTCTCCATCAAAGAGCACAGTCCACACCATCCCCAGTTTCTCTGTACATGTGTCTGTCCTTTCTTCCTTCATTTTCTCATTGCCCCACTTTGGCCAATCCCTGAAGCTGTGCAGAGCACCGCATAGGCCAACGGAGGTTGTTTCTTTGAGGCAGGGTTCTCACACTGAGCCAAGAACTCAGAATTTTTCTAGCTCTCCAATACCCTCCTGTCTGTCCCCTCTTCCCCAGTGCTGGGGTTACACACCCAGGCCTCCCCTGTTCCCCAGTGCTGGGGTTACAGTGGGGCCCACCCAGGCCTTCCTCCAGCACAGCAAAAACTTAGCCACTGCCCTCTCTCCAGCCCATTCCTGAGGTTTAGGTCTAAATAGAAAGCAAGTGCTGGAAAGATGGCTCAGTGGTTAAGAACTCTGTCTATTCTTCTGAAGGACCCGGGTTGAATTGGAAAGGTGGCTCAGTGGTTAAGAACTCTGTCTATTCTTCCGAAGGACCCGGGTTAAATTGGAAAGTGGCTCAGTGGTTAAGAACCCTGTCTATTCTCCAGAAGAACTGGGTTGAATTGGAAAGGTGGCTCAGTGGTTAAGAACTCTGTCTATTCTCCAGAGGACTCGGGTTGACTTGCCAGCAGTCACAAGGCAGCTCTGTGGTGGTATTGTGTTCCCCAAAATATTGTGTGACTCTAATAAACTTATCTGGGGTGAGAGAACAGAACAGCCACTAGATATAGAGGCCAGAAAATAGTGGCACACATGCTTTTAATCCTAGCATTCAAGAGGCAGAGATCCGCCTGGATCTCTGTGAGTTCAAGGCCACACTGGAAACAGCCAGGCATGGTGAGTCATGCCTTTAATCCCACAAAGTGAGCCTTTAATCCCAGGAAGTGATGGCAGGAAACAGAAAGGTATATAAAGTGTGAGGACCAGGAACTAGAGGCTGGTTAAGTTAACTGCTGGTTAAGCAGCAGTTCAGCTGAGATCCATTTGGATATGAGGACTCAGAGGCATCCAGTCTGAGGAAAAAGGATCAGCTGAGGAACTGGCGAGGTGAGGAAGCTGTGGCTTGTTCTGCTTCTCTGATCTTCCAGCATTCACCCCAATAACTGGCCTTGGGTTTGTTTTTTATTAATAAGAACTTTTAAGATTCGTGCTAGACAGCTCACAACTGTAACTCCAGTTCCAGAGGAGCTGACACTTGATTGTGGCTTCCCACTGTTCTAGGCACACAAGGTGCGTAGACACACATGTGGGCAGAATCCCCATACCAGAAACTACAAGAAAAACTAAAAACAAAAAAAGAGAGCAAGAGGTATGCATCAAAAGCAGTCCTATTTAAGGTGTGTCCCACACATTAGCAGTGTCTCAGCTCCAGGTTCTCTCCTGTAAGTTTTGACAATTTCCTGGGGAAATTCCAATGTCTTGGTGTCCATTGTCTCAGTGGCCTGATAGCCAAAGCAGGCAGACACAAGTGTCTCTGTGTTAAAACACAAAAGACTCAGTTTTCCTTAGCTCAAGAAAAATCTTGATGTGTTTGTTGTTCTCTCTCTCTCTCTCTCTCTCTCTCTCTCTCACTCACTCTCTCTCTCTCTCTCTCTCTCACACACACACACACACACACACACACACACACACACTTTCTCTCTCTCTCTCTCTGTCTGTCTCTCTCTCTCTCTGTCTATCTCTGTCTCTCTCATTTTCTCTTTCAGTGCTATGGGTTGAGAGCAGTAATGAGAAGGGGACAGAGTCCTGTTAGGAGGACCTGGGAAAGGGTCCTGAGAGTGGCAGGGAGGAGAAGCCACTTGGGCTGGCACACTTTGAGAGGACCCCTGAGAGCAGTGGCTCCTGGATGGAGTCCATCTCCAGCCAGGCATGCCAGGGAGCCCTGCTCTTCAGGGAACAGCCCTGCCTGGGGTGCTTGACGGTGGTACTGAAGCTCGGGGCCAGACACTAATCCTCTCTGGAACAACTTCAAAATAGGCCTCTTGATTTTCATGGTGAAATGGGTTCTCTCCATTGCCCAGTTTCTGCCCATTCTCTCAGTGATTTTAGAGTTACCTCTTCACAGGGGAGAATGGTGCAAAAGCATTGGAGGTCCACTAAAGCTCTTCCCTCCTGGTCAGGAGAACAGGCCTGTCTGTCCTAGAAGGAGTACTAATGCAAGTAACCCAAAAGACAAGAGTCCAGCTGGGCTGGGCAGTTGTCTGGCTAAGAGATCACCACTTAGGAAGGCAGATTCACCAATGCCAGGCTGAAGAGAAGGACGGAATAATTACATCTTTATAACATTATGATCTCTATAATGAGATAATCTAACCTCCCCCCCCAGAAGTCCCCAGCACAGTCATGCATGGAGCAGAAAATGATGACTGGCTTAAGCCCACCTGCTTTCCTAAATTACTCAGTAAAGTGTGACTTTTCCTTTTTTTCTTCTTTTTCCTTCTCTTGAATATTTGCCAAAGCTTGGTCATACTCTTCTGGACACTCTGACCTACTCTTTTTCTAGGAAGTCATTCCTGCCCACTAATGCCCTGTGGCTGCTGCAAATAGCCAAGCTTTCTCTCTTCCTCTTCTCCACCTCCTCTTCTGGGAAGCTGCCAAGATTTACAGCTTGCTGCCCTGCAAGGTTTTGGTGTGGTTTCTTTTTTTAAAACTCTAATAAAATTGTCCCTGTGCTTTCTTCTGAGTCTATTCTTAAATTCTTTTACTAACAAGACTAAGAACCCCCAGAAGAGCCAGGCGGTGGTGGCATACACCTTTAATCCCAGCACTCAGAAGGCAGAGGCAGGCAAATCTCTGTGAGTTTGAGGCCAGCCTGGTCTACAAAGCAAGTTCCAGGACAGCCAGAGCTATTACACAGAGAAACCCTGTCTCAGAAGAAAAGGAAAAAAATCCCCCAAAGAGACCCCAATTTCCGCAGTAAATGTAGCACTCTAGGTGGGAGTCTCCCAAATTTCTGGCCTTGTACATGCTAGATAGGCACTTCAGGACTGTTCTACACCTCTGGCCCTCTTTTGCATTTTTATTAACCATTTTGTTGAAGCTATAACTGCTCATGATTGGCTATTTATAAAACCCATTCAACACAAGTGGGGAAACAGGTACTGAGACACATGTCCCACAGGGATTGTCTGCCAGTTCCTAGATGCCTCCGATTCATAACAGTTTCCCAGCATTCTTTCCAGTTATTTCTCAACTGTAGCACTATTCATGATTTGTTGTGTGTTGTGTGTGTGTGTCCACCCTGTGAATTGTCCGATGTTTTGCACCAGCCTTCCATTGCTCTACCAGATGTAAGCAACAACCAACCCCCTCGTGTGACAACAGTAACAAGGATCTCCAGACAATGCCTGTTGGATGGACTATACTCCAAGCCAAGCCACTGCCCTCTTCAGGAGTCCAGCTAAGAACGTTCACCAAAGATCATCACCACTTGGCTTGTTGACTGTTTGACCTTCTGTTTTAAAAGGAGGGGGCAGAGAGGTTGATGGGATTCTCACCTGAGTATCCAACCACCCCTCATTATTATTACAGTAAGTAATATGCAGTTCTTCCAAACTGGACATGACCTCAGGATCTCTAGGAGGGGCTAGAACATATAGATAGGGAGGGATGGGTGTTAGCATTCAGACCCACCTTCTTGGAATCCTGGCCAATAAGCAGACAACACCCTGGCCCGCCCAGTATCCTAACAACACCCTACATTCCTGTTCCCTTTAAGAAGGGACTCCTCCCCCTTCACTCTCTCTTCCTCCATTTGCCACAAGGTAGCACACACCTTCCCCCTTCCCTTCTCTCTCTCTCCCTATCTCTCTCTTTCCCTCTCCCCTCTCCCTTTCCTCCACCAAATAAAACTCTCCACTGAGCACTGTCTGCATGGTGTCTCTATCTCTCACCCACTGTGGGGCACCTTGGCTCCACCCACCAAGGCCTCTCTGTCATCGCATCATAACAGTGAGGAGAGGGGCCCCCTCTATGTAGCTGTGGGAAAGCCAGCATCTTGCTGGGTGCAGATCTGCCAGTGTGGCCGGGGTTGAGATCACCTATGCTCTTTCCAATAAGCTTCCACCCACACCACTCTTGTAAATGAGCCTCATAAACTCACTGGTTTCTCTAAGTAGACTTTGGTGGTACTGGGACCTTAGAAAGAGGGGTTGATGTGTTTATATCTACCCCAGGAAGGAATTTTAGTAATGTTTCCTGGTGTCAAAATTGTCTCCAGTTGGGATTTTCTGGTCTATAGAGTAGGTTCAAAGGAAGAAACATTCCTGGGACTAAGCTTGCAATAACTTAGAATCTTCTTTTCAGCATTCACACACACACACACACACACACACACACACACACACACACACACAGGCATCAACCCTAATGAAACTGTAACCAGCCTGGCAGAAACAAATATATTCTAAACAGACACTGTGTCTCTCAGTCTGACTATCAAACTATTAAAACAATGAGCCCCAAGAAACTGGACTTCTGTGGTGGTTTGAATAAGAGTGATACACACCTTTAATCCCAGCACTCAGGAGGCAGAGCCAGGCGGATCTCTGAGTTAGAGGTCAGCCTGGTCTACAGAGTGAATTCCAGGATGGCCAGGGTTACACAGAAAAACCCTGTCTCAGGAAAAAAAAAAAAAAAAAAGAATGGTCTCCATAGGCTCAAATATTTGAATGCTTAGTCACTGGGGAGTGGCACTATGTGAAAGGATTAGAAGGATTATGAGGTATGGCCTTGGAGGAAGTGTGTGGGTGGACGTTGAAGTTTCAAAAGCCCGTGCCAGGCCTAAGTTCTCTGTGTCTGTCTGTGGATCAGGATGTATCCCTTTGTTACTACTCCAGCTTAGAACAGTGACTAAGACAACTTCCCCCTTGAGTTTTACAAAGAATTATGCTTTCAAAGATGAAACTCTTCACTTTTATCGAGCAAAGAAATTAAGTAAGATAATATTATAAGAGATAGAGACAGAGAGGCTACAAAAAAGTTCATCCACATATTGGAGAGACTTGGAAGACAGGGACACGGGGGGGGGGGCAGGGAGGGAGAGAGGGAGAGAATGAGAGAGAATATGAGTACAAGTACATAAAATGGGAGGGTCTTGAGCCAAAGCCTTGTTCACATGGCTGATGGTCGGTTGTGGCCATTAGTTGGAAGTGATGGTGGTTTGAAAGAAAATGGCCCCCACAGGCCTGTAAGGCCTGGCACTATTAGGAGGTGTGGCCTGTTGGAATATGTGTGGCCTTGTTGGAGGTGTCAGTAGGGGGCGGGCTTTGACGTCTCAGAAGCTCAAGCCTGGCCAGTGTGTCACTGTCACTTCCTGGCCTGTGGATCCAGACGCAGAACTCTCAGCCACCTCTCCACACCATGTCTGCCTGTAGGCCGCCACACTTCCCACCATGACGATAAAGGACTAAACCTCTGAAACTGTAGGCCAGCCCCAATCCAGTGTTTTCCTTTTTAAGAGTTGCTGTGGCCACGGTGTCTCTTCACAGCAGTAGACATCCTAACTAAGACAGTTCAGTGGGGGCTGTCAACTGGGGGTCTTGATCCCCTTCCACACGGTTGCTTAGGCTTTCTCTTGGTATGGTAGTATAATTTATTACCCCTTCCATCATCTTGGAGGAGAGAGTACTTTGACCAAGTATCCATGGCAACTAATTGAGTAAAATGGTGGTGTTCACTAGGTCTGCGGTAACAATTGAGTTGCTAACAGTAGTAGTATATATAACTGGCCTGTCCGACAGAAAGAACATATTTCTAAAGAGACACCTGTGTACCATCGAGCCTCTAAGTCATCATTCATGCAATTCCTCCCTCCCTCCCCATATAACGACTTCTCCTGTTCCTTTGACACCCAGAGACAGTCTAACTGTAAGCATCACCTTGGTAGCACAGAAACTCCACCCTCTTCTGCAACCATTAAAAGGGGACCCCACCCTGCCTCATGGACCTGAGTTTGCCTCATTCTCCTCTGGGCCTCTGCCATGCTGCCTCTCTGGTGTTAGTAAATCTTCTTAAATCTCTTACCCCAAAGGACAACCTGTATCATTGTCCCACTTGAGCCCCAAACAGACCTTTCAGGGGACAGCCCAACACCCTGCCAACCAAGGTCCAACGTGGTTTGACTGTGGTCACACATTAATAGCCCTGCTCCCCTACCCAGCATCTCTGTTGCCCCTTTCATGAATGCTAGGTAGCACAGGTCACACATTAGCTAAGTCAGCTCCCTTACACTATGGGACATCCCCTACTCTTTTCCTTGGAAACCTTTAGGAGTGGGGTTTCCTTCGTCAGGTAGGCCTGAAACTCTGCATTCAGATCCTTGCTATGGCCAGAATTATTAAGATCCTTTGTTTGAAAATGACACAAAAAAAACCTTAACCCAAACTCGTAACACATTGAGAGGCTGATGCAGGGTACAGACAGGTACATCTAACTGGTGAAGGCAGAGAGAGCATGGCTAGTTAAAGCAGCTTTGTGAATCAGAGAGAGAAATGACGGGCACATGTGGATACCCTCAGCCTACTACTTTCCCATTGCCCTCCTGGGCAAATGGAAAACCCCTTCTGGGAGCAGAATGCAAAGGAACCTGTTACAGGCAGACTGGTTTCCCAGGGAGGCGGCTGAGTCTGCCATCCGAAGTGACTTCGTAGCTTTTTTTGGAGTCCACCCATTAGATATCTCAATCTTTCCAGGAGAGGCGGGGAGGGTGTCAGGAGAGGAGAGGGCCCACTGGAGGCATGCTAGCTGTTGCTCTGCACACCAAATGTGGGGGACTGGAGAGAAAGGCTGCTCTTGACTGTAGTAAGGGCTCAAACAGACAGTACCATTGAGACCAGGCTGTGCCCAACCCCAGGTACTCTATGTACTCATGGTATACTGTATTCAAACAGTGAGTTTTCAGGTTGTGCCTTGCCTAGTTTACAAGTAACTTTTGACTCCATTTTGAGGGTAGACCCACAAACAACATCATCTGGCACCACCCATACAGTGTAGACTAATAAATGACTTATGTGTAGAAAGGGTGCCACCGATATATCTATCAGGGTGAACTAAGATTGCAGGGGCACATGGGTGCATTACGTCACATCAGGGAGAGCGAGCCTAAGAACTTCTCAGACACTTGAGCTGGAGGAGAGGATGTCATTCTCTCCTGGACCCCATACAATAGCTAGCACTGGGATCCCAGCAACCTCACACATCTGATGACAGGTGTGTATCAAGGACTGATAGGGAGAGAACTGTCCCTGGGGCTTGACCTCAGCTTGGTCCCTGCCGTTGAGGTCTACTTAACTGTCATCTTGCTCAACTACCCACTTGACCATTTGGACCTAGACCTAGGGTTCCTACTACAGCGTGGGTATGCCCTTTAGTCCCCGCAGCTGAGGCCACCATTGCTGTCAAGCCGGCCTCTCCTGCAGCCTGAGCTCACAGGCACAGCTTCTTCCTGCTGGCTTGTTTGGATTGGGCGTCCAATCAGACTCTATTTGCATTTCTATCAGCCGACTTGTGAAACTTCTTGAACTCTGCAGCAGCTTTTTTAATTTGTATTTATTCTGCAAACCACATATACACACAGGAAGACAAATAGATGTGTTTAACTGTGAGCTGTGTGATATGAAAGTTAATATTAGGAATTAAGCATTCACTGGGCCAGATTACCAAAGTAGGGGGATTATCTGGCAAATTGCTCTTAAACCCACTGCTCCTTGTAAATTCATTGTTATTCAGTGAATTCTGACTTTGTGGGAAGACACAACTGCTCATCCGTTTCTTGCATATCTTATTCAGGAAAGGGACTTTCATGGTGCTGCGGGGAGACAGGCTGGACATCTGGAGAGCAGGCAGAAGGGGCAGGAGTGTGATGGCCCAAGTGTGCTTGAAGAGCAGCAGGAAGTCTGTACCTGCAACTGGATGAGAGAGGAAGGAGAGCAAGGGGTATTGAGAGATGGGCAGAGACTAGAGCCGTGGGCCTTGGATGCCATCCTGGGATAGACAAAGTCACTGATAAAAGGGTTCTTTCTTGTCTTAGTCACAGTTTCTATTGCTGTGAAGAGACACCATGACCATGACAACTTTTACAAGGGAAACATGTATTTGGAATGGCTTGCTTACAGTTTCAGAGGTTCAGTCCATTATCGTGATGGTGGGGATCATGGCAGGGTGCAGGCAGACGTGGTGCTGGCTACATCTCAATATGCAGGCTACAGGAAGTCAGTTGACACACTAGGCGGTATCCTGAGCATAGGAAACCACAAAGCCCATCTCCTCAGTGACACACTTTCTCCAATAAAGTCACACTTCCTAACTGTGCCACTCCTTATGAGATTATGGGGGCCAATTACCTTCAAACTACCACATTCCACTTCCTGGCCCCATAAGCTTGTAACAATATCATAATACAAAATGCATTTATTCTAACTCCAAAAGTCCCCGGAGTCTATCATAGTCTCAACAATGTTTAAAAGTCGCAAATTTAAGGCTTCTGAAATTAATGCGGTCACTTAACTGTAATCCTCTGTAAAATCAAAATTAAAAAAAAAATGAGATGACATACTTCCAACATATAATGGCACAGGATATACATTACCATTCCAAAACTGAGGGAAGGGGCATAGGGACCAAAGCAAGACCAAAAATCAGCTGGGCAAGCTCCAAATTCTGCATCTGCGTGTCTAATGTCAAAATGCTCTTCAGATTTCCAATTCCTTTCAGCTTTGTTGACTGCGGGTTGTTTCTTGGGCTGGTTCCACTCCCTCTTAGCAGCTTCCCTCCACAGGTATCCCACAGCTCTGGCATCTCCAACATCTTGGTGTCTCCAAGGTAATCCAGGCTTCACCTTCACAGCTTCACACAATGGCCTCTCCAGGCCTCCCCATTCAGGGACACCCCCACCACATGCCTGGCCTCAGAGGCTTTCCTCAGTCATGGGGGGGTGTTAAAAGTGAGAAGCGACGCTGGTTACCATGTGGAAAGGTCATGAGGCACTAGCCTCGACAAAACCCTGTATCAGAGCTTTATTGGGCAGGGGGGACAAAAGAACCAGGCCTGGGGAGAAGCACGTGCAGAGAGCAGAGAAAGAGAGAGACAGAGACAGAGAAGAGATAGTGGAAGGAACAGAGAACAGAGAGACGAGGAGGTGTCTGTGTCTGGCTTTTTAAGGTGCAGTGGGGCTTATGGAGCTACGCCACGCATGCGCAGATTGTGCAGATTGCGTCACCACGCCTTGCACAAGCAATCAGCAGTGCACACTGTTATGTAATTCCTTTCTTGTATCCTTCACTCTAAAGCCAGAACCACGTGGCTGAGGCTGCCAAGTTCTGCTCCTTGCTGGGGCTGGAACATAGCCCCCTTGTTCAATTACATTTTCACCAGCTTTCTGTCCTTCACTGCCTCTGTCCTGAAACTTGGATTTCTAGACCAGGCTGGACTCAAACTCAGAGATCTGCCAGCCTCTGTCCTCCCAGTGCTGGGATTAAAGGTGTGCGCCACCATACCTGGTTCTAAACTTCTTTAGTTTCTTTCCACAAACTGGAAACTTAGCTGGGTGGGATTTTGCCCTGAGGTCACCACTCCCTTTATCCCATTTCTTTTTTCTTTCTTTCTTTTTTTTCTTTTTTCTTGCTTTTTTCTTTTTCTTTCTTTCTTTCTTTCTTTTTTTTTTTTTTCGAGACAGGGTTTCTCTGTGTAGCTTTGCGCCTTTCCTGGAACTCACTTGGTAGCCCAGGCTGGCCTCGAACTCACAGAGACCCGCCTGCCTCTGCCTCCCAGTGCTGGGATTAAAGGCGTGCGCCACCACTGCCTGGCCCCGTTTCTTAATTTATCTCCTTGAACACAGGATTTAGCTCCATTCCACTTCCTGGTGTTCTTTTTCTCCTCAAAATTTACATTTTGTAATTTACCCAGCACAGCTTGCTCCTTTTCATTATAAATCTTTATAAGCATGAACACTATTAACTGCATGACAGAGTCTATACTAGGCTGTTTCGAGATTTCTTCTGCCAATGAAATTAATCTAAAACTTTTCACTTTTGCCTCAGGCAGACTCTTCAGATAAGGCCAAAAAGGTAGCCACTTACTTCACCAAAATATTACAAGACTAGTCTCTAGGCCACATACTTACATTCTTCTCCTTTGAAACCTTTTGATCTTCACAGTTCATTAAATCAAATTCAGCATGCTGTCTTCCATGCTCCTACTAGAATAACCCATTAAGCAGCACTTAAAGCATTCTACTGCTTTCCTAATGCAAACTCCCAAAGTCCATATTACTCCAAACAAAAACATGGCCAGGACTATCGCAGCAATACCCCACTCCTGGAACTTCTGTCTTAGTTAAGGTTTCGACAACTCTTACAAGGAAAACATGTAGTTGGGGTGGCTTGCTTACAGTTTCAGAGGTTCAGTCCATCATCATGAAGGTGGGGAGCATGGTGGTGTGCAGGCAGACATGGTGCTGGCTACATCTTGATATGCAGGCCACAGGAAGCTGACTGAGACACTGGGCAATATCCTGAGAATAGGAAAACTCAAAGCCCATCCCCATAGTGACACACTTCCTTCAACAAGGCCACACCCATTCCAACAAAGCCACACCTCCTAATAGAGCCATGCCCCATGACATTTTGGGCCAATTACATTCAAACTACCACAGTTCTCCATATTATGGATCTATGAGGGCCTGTATCCTTATAGAAAAACTTTTTGTTTGGGGGTGCTTAGCTGTGAGAAAATTTTATTTTTCTTTATTTTTTTTCCTAACAAAGGTAGTTAGCTTTTCCTCTCTCTTTGCACCAGTTACACAGTAACATCAGATTGTGATGTCTGGCTCCCATCAGTGGGATGAGACAGTCACCAACCATGGCAGGGATAAAACAGTCATTTTAGTGTGAGAGTTCACTAGCCCAGTCTGAGTTCTAGTGTACTCTTTTTGCAAAAAGAGAAATAGCCTTGTTAAAATTACTTTCGCTTTGTTCCTGTGTTTCTTTGTGTGACACCAAGATGATTGATTTTCAACACAACTGACAAAATTATAACAATGTAGTTTAAAAATATTTGTGTTGCTAGGTGGCAGCGCACGCCTTTAATCCCAGCACTCGGGAGGCAGAGTCAGGCGGATCTTTGTGAGTTTGAGGCCAGCCTGGGCTACCAAGTGAGTTCCAGGAAAGGTGCAAAGCTACACAGAGAAACCCTGTCTTGAAAAACAAAAAACAAAAACAAAAAAAAAATGTGTTTTGGTGAGGTTTTTTTGTTTGCTTTGATTTAGTTTTTAGTTTAGTTTTGTTTGTTTGAATTGTTAGTTTTGTTTTTGAGACAGGATCACTATTTAGCTCTAGCTGGCCAGGAACTTACTATGTAGACCAGGCTGACCTTGAATTCACAGACATCTAAAGTGTGACCCTAATTAGTCTTATCAATAAAAACCAAGAGTCAAATATTGGGGTAATAACCGGAAAGACCAGAGAAGCCAAGCAGCAGCCATTAGGGACTTCTTACCACTACAATCCTCAGATGGAAAAGGAGCTTGAGAATCTGTCTCCACCTACCTTCTATTCCTGTCTTCACTTCCAGATTGTGCTGGGATCAAAGGCATGAGCCTCCCAAGTGCTGGGATTAAAGGTGTGAGCCACCACGCCTGGCCTCTATGGTTAACTAGAGGCTAGCTCCACCCCCGATCTCCAGCCAAGCTTTATTTATCAGAACACAAACAAAATATCACACAACAGACATCCATCTGCTTCTGGCTCTTGAGTGGTGGAATTAAAGGTATGCAACACTGTGTCTGGCTTAAAGATTTGTTTTTGAGACAGAGTTTCACATTGTAGCCCAGGCTGATCTGGAACTCACTACATAGCTCAGGCTAGTATTAAACTCATGCAATCCTTCTACCTTAGCCTCCCAAGTACTGGCATCACATGCTATCAAGCCCACTTGATAAATTTTGCTTAGCAGAAGAAGTCATATCTGAGCTGAGGGTGAAGGGCTGTTGTCTTCTGGTGGAGACTCCTGGAGCGTCATACTATGACCTTACTCAGGTCCAATACCTGTATGGGCATAAATGCTTTTAGAACTCAATAGCCATCTGAGAGATACGTGCATGTGTGACTTTGGTCTAGGCCACTATATTAGTCAGGATTCTCTAAAAGAACAGAAGTGACAGAACAGATCTCTCTCTCTATAAAAAGGGGCTTTATTGGAATGGCTTATAGGCTGTGGTCCAGCTAATCCAACAATGGCTGTCTACTAACAGAAAGTCCAAGAATCCAGTGGTTGTTCAGTCTACAAGGCTGGATGTCTCAGCTGGTCTTTAGTATACGCTGGAATCCCAAAGTAGGCTCTAATGCCAGTGAAGGAATGGACTTGCTAGCAAAGTGAGGGCAAACAGGCAAAGAAAGAGCAAATTTCCTTCATCTATGTCTTAAATAGGCTGCCAGAAAAAGGTATGGCCTGGATTTAGAGTGGATCTTCCCACCTCAAAAGATCTGGATTTAGGGTGGGTCTTCCCACTGCAAGTGATTTAATTAAAAACAATCCCTAACAGGTATGCCCAACCACTCAAGTTTTAGTTAATTCCAGATGTGGTCAAGTTGATAACCAAGAATATCCGTCACAACCACCTTGGAATTTCAAATAGCGAACTTCCGAACTTTGTATGTGGACTGTGATGTACAGGCACTGACACTGTTTGAGCTGATCTTCCTGGAAGGGGAGCAGAAAGGAAACAATGTCTGCAAAATAGGAGGTAGAAAACTCTATATGGTGTCGGAAGTTGCAGCTTGTCTGATGCTGTGTGGCAAAGCTTTTCCTGAGCAGACGCTACACCATGTCCACTCACCCCAGGCAGGGAGACCAAAACTAGTTAGTTTTTTTGTTTGTTCATTTGTTTTTTTCCCTAACTCGACACAGGTCAGGTTCATCTGGGAAGAGGGAACTTCAATTGAGAAAATGCCTCCATCAGATTGGCCTATAGGCAAGTCTGTGGCTTATCTTTCTTGATTAGTGATTGACGTGGGAGGCCCCAGACTACTGTGGGCAGTGTCACCACCGGGCAGGTGGTGCTGGAATGTATAAGATGTATGTATGTAAAGTGGGTTGAACTACCCAGAGGAGCAAGATAATAAGCAGTATTCTCCCATGATCTCTGCTTCAGTTCCTGTCCAGGTTCCTGCTTTGAGTTCCTGCTCTGACTTTCCTCAGTGATGGAGTGTGACCTGAGAGGTTTAGGATGAAATAAATCCCTTCCTTCCCAACTTGCTTTTAGTCGTGGTGTTTATCACAGCAATGGTGCATAAAATATGCTCCCTGAGCACAGACATACATTTAGTTTTTTTTTTTTTTTTCTTTCCTAGACGCTTCTAAATAGGAGGCGCTATACAGGGGAGGGGCTGGAGTATATGCCAGCAGCCATAACCCTCTCTGAGTGACTTCATCTGGCCTCACCAACTCTTAGAAGGTGGGATTGTGCCCATCTTACAGACAAAGAAATTGAGGTTTAAAGAGATCAAGAACCTCACCTGGAACCTTCACCACTAGGAAGTGACAGAGTCAGAACTAGTATGCCATGTTGCTGTACTCAGGACTTCCCAGCAGAACTGGAGAGGCAGAGGTTCCTTAGTTCCCTAGAACCCCAAGACCTTTGACCTCTAGGACCAGGGGCCACACAGCCCTTCCACATCCCTGGGTCACAGGGCACAGACAACAGAAGCCAGCTGTTCCTGGAGGAGGCTGTAGGTCTCCCTGAGCAGCCCTGAGTCTGGGGCTGTGGAGGAGCTCTCATTAGGATGTGCTGTGGAATTTTGCCTGACCCCTCTTTAGCTGAGAAACCAAGACTAGAGTGAAGCGCTCTTCCCACGCCCCAGAGTCCTTTCCCTAGACCCAACCTTGCTTGGCCAGGGCTCCCCAAGCTCATGAGATTGTTTAGTGAAGGGTCACCAGCACCTCCTCCCTTCCCTGGTCCGCTCCACCCACAGGCCACTTCCACAGCAGCAAGGGGAGAGGCGGTGGAGGATGTGGAAGAGGCCATCAGCCATCAGACAAGGGGTGGTGGTGGTAGGGATCACGCCTCCTGCATATGCTGGACCGCTTGGCTTAAGATTCCAGGGTCAGGGAGGCGCACAGGAAGCCGGGACTCCACCCTTCCCCTCTGGCTTCCGAGTAAAAATAACTAATGCTTCCGTTTCCGGAAGCACTCACAGGCCGCAGGAAGGCCGAGCTAGGGGCTGCCAGGTTGCAAGCGAGATTCTTTTGCAATGGAGAGGGTTGAGAGTTCCCGCCTCTCTCTCTGCCTCACCTCCTCTCCCTCTCCATCACCTCTGGTCTCTTTTTATTCAGAATTCCTGAGAGAAGGCTTCCTAGACTCGACTTCACCCTACAGTGTGGAAAACACATCACTGAAAATATGTCGGATAATTCAATAGCAAACAGACTGGAAATATCATAACTATTGTGTATTTAGTTTTTGCTCTTTTCTGTTTTGGAGTTATTATAGCAATAAAATATTTCCTTTGTTATTATATTTAACTTAAAAAAACCCAAACAAACAAGTTTAAGAACACCATTAAGTGTTCAGGGGGCATGTGGATTTGTCCAGAATCATGAAGAGGGATGTAAATGACTTAAACGTGGGAACAAGTTGGTGTTTCCAGGTCTTATGCATTATGAACACATGGGTTAATAGTGTGACCTTTGCAAAAGTCACACTTAGATTTAAGGGCTGGCCCAGCACCCTGTGCTGGCCAAAGCCTTGGCATGGTAAGTGGCTTGACTCTGCATGTCCTGGGCTGTGGATAGCTGGGCCAGACCAAGCCAAGCCCTTCATTTTTTGGGAGGTTTTTTTTTTTTTTTTTTTTTTTTTTTTTTGTTGTGTGTGTGTGTGTTTGTGTGTGTTTTAGACAAGGTTTTCTTCTGTAGTCCAGCAGGCTGGCCTGGAACTCACTAGGTAGCTCAGGCTGGTATTGAATTTACCGAAATCCTCCTGCCTCAAGTGGTGGGATTACAGGCATGAGCTACTCCGTTTGTCTGACGGTTTCTTCAAGGATGGTATTTCAGCCCTCTTCCTCTTTCTCTCTCCAATGTGGTGCTCAGACTCGGGGCAAGAGGACAAAGAGCACCTCTCATAGGTTTTGGCACACTGTGGCTCTCTTGTGACAGTTACAGAGTGGCCGCTGAGCGGGACCCTTCTGCTTGGAATCACCTACGCCTTGGCGCCACCTGCTGCTTTCACGGCACCATAGCAGCTCTGATCCGGTGAGAACCCGGGCCTGGCTTCTGAGCCAAGCCGGAGAAATCTGGTGAGCTTCCAAACCCCATGGGCTATGCCTTCTTTACTCCAGCATCTTCACAGCCGAGATGGTTGGTCTCCGTTGGTCTCTTGGGTATGAAGAGAGTTGCTGGCCCCCAGGTAGGGGCCTGGAGAAATGACTCAGAGGCTAAGGGCCCTTGCTGTTCTTGCAGAGAAATCGAGTTCGATTCCCAGGTAGCTTACAATCACCTGTAACTCCAGATCCAGGGGATTCGACACCTATGATCTACACGGGCACTCTGTCTTCTGCCATAGATCTAACCGGGAGGTGGCACTCGGCTGCCTCAGCGAAGAGGCCATCAGAGTCAGTACAGGTCAGCGATTTCCCTGCGCCTGGTGGGGGGAGGGGAGACTTTGAGGAACTTCCCTTTGTGTCCATGACTGAGGACTTGGTGGAACTGTGAGCTGGGATGTCAGGCGATTTCTGTTTTGAGGCAGCCCAGAGCTCCGGGCATTTATGCCCCAGGTAACGACTGGTGTCACTCAATAGATTCTGGCTTAGAGTGGGGACTAGGCCGCGTTTTTAACACGTGCCCTTTGGACCTGGGCCTCTAAGGAAGAACCGCCAGGCTGAGAAGCACCCCTCCCCCAACTGTTCTTCACAGCAGCCACAGCTGAACTGGTCCAGGGTCTGAAACTCATCTGTGCTCCTTGAAGGTTCTCAAGGGTGTGTGTGTGTGTGTGTGTGTGTGTGTGTGTGTGTGTGTGTGTGTGCGCGCGCGCGCACTTTAAAGAAAGGGAGGCTAAAGCTTAGAGAAGTTATTTGACTTTCCTAAGGACAAAGGGAAGATTTGATCGTGCCAGTCTGATTTCAAAACTACTCCTTCTGGCCGGGCAGTGGTGGCATTCCCTTAATCCCAGCATTCAGGAGGCAGAGGTAGGCGGATTTCTGAGTTCGAGGCCAACCTGGTCTACAGAGTGAGTTCCAGGACCAGCTCCAAAGGTACACAGAGGAACACTCCCACCTCTGCCCCCCCAAAAAAGTTTTCTTGAGACAGGGTTTCTCTGTGTAACAGCCCTATCTGTACTGGAACTTGCTTTGTAGACCAGGCTGGCCTCGAACTCAGAGACCCACCTGCTTCTGCCTCCTGAGTGCTGAGATTAAAGGGATGAGCTACTATGCCTGGCTTGCATCCCACAAAATAAACAAACAAAACCCCAAATAACTCAGAGTGTTACAATGTATTTAGTGCTACTGTACTGTAATTTCAATGCACTTAACCATGGTGAACGTGGCTTTCATAATGTATGGCTTTTTCTTACAATCTAAAAAAAAAGGAATTCAGCAGCAGGGTTCTCTTCTCCATAATGCCTAGTGGACTCCACCCCAACAGGGTTCATGGTTTCTCTTAGTTTTGTTTTTCTTGATGAATCTTTTCACATTAAAAATTGTTTTTTTCAAATGTGTGTGAGTGTTTGCCTACATGTATGTATGTCCATGTATGTCCTGCTTCCCTCATAGATCAGAAGAGAGTGTTGGATCCCTGGAACCGGCGTTAGAGATGGTTGTGAGCCGCCATGTGTGTGCTGGGACCCAAACCCAAGCCCTCTGCAAGAGCAGTGTCAGCGTCCTTTGCCACTCACCCAGCCATTTCTCCACCCCCCCCTTTATGTGCACAGATACTTTTCTTTTAAAAGTTATTTTATTTATTCCCAGACAGAGTCTCACCATGCAGACCAGACTGGCCTTGGGCCTTTTCCCAAGCTTAAAGCACATAGAATTTCAGCTATTATATATCTCCTCTCTCTTTTCACACAGAGTAACAAATTATCTGCTCTGCTGCAGGTGGAGATCTCCCCCATGGGTAACATAGCAGCCTATCCGTTAGCCATTTCTTCCTCCCTGCTCACTGGATTAGGAGATCCCTAAAATGGAGGTCGTTTGTCTCTGAGGTTTTCACAGCCGTGGGTTCATGCTGTGAAAATAGACAGTGTCTGAACGCTCATCACGTGCCAGATGCCCTACTAAGTGCTGAAGTGTACTTCGTCTTCCCAACACCCTGCAGTGGAGGCTGGGAGGACCCTCGGGCTTCTTTTTAGTTTCTTTGATTGATCTTTGTCTTGTTATGTGAGATGGGGGTGCGTGTCTTACTCTACAGTCCGGGTTGGCTTTGAACTCACAACTCTCCTGCATGTTGAGATTACAGGTGTGAATCACACCTGGCTTCCTCTTAGTTTTGAGATGAAGAGAGTGATTAAACAACTCGTTTGGGTCACACAGCAACTCAGGGGCAGACTGTTGACACGGGTGACTCCAGAGCCTTCCCCTTGCCGTTCTCCCATCTTAGAAAGTAGGAGGGGAGAGCGCTATAGGCTTACTTCAGTTGATTGGAAAACAGCGACCTGCAGGGCAATAAAACTGCCTGTGTTTGGTGTCAGGGACCAAGCATGGACCATGGAAAAGTACTAGCTAGGCCAGAGAACAAGCCCCTGCCCTAAACCAGATGCCCCCAAAGATAAAGAACAGGTCAGGTAGGTCAGGTAGCATAGCAACAGAACAATGGGCCCTGACCAGTGACCTTACCACCTAGCAGCCTCACGACCTGCACGTCTTCCCTTCACCTGCACGTCTCCCCTCTCCTGCACATACGGCACGTTGTGCACCCCTTCCCTCCTTCCTGCCCCCCCATGCTATATAAGCCTTGCTGAGGAGAATAAAACTTGCAGCTTGATCAGAACCTTGTCTTGCTGTCTTCTCTTGTCCCGTGCCCCCCCCCTTCATTCTCTCCCACAGGTGGGTCGCCCCCGTTGATATCCCGCTGGCCGGGGCAGTTTGGGATCTGGCTCTGTAGATAAGTAGTTGTTACAACCTTGAACTGGTTACTTAATGTGTTTATTTCTCACCCACAACAGGGGCAATTTCCTGGGGGTTACTGTGAAAGAAAAATGCTGGGTCCGTACGGTAAACATTGGGTCATGGGCACCAGCATTTGCAAGGCAATGAGTCTCTCTCTCTACACACACATACACACACACACACCACACACACGCACGCACGCACGCACGCACGCACGCACGCACATGCACACACATATATATCAGAAGTGAGCATTGGAACCGCTGAGGCTATAGTTACAGACGGTTGTGAGCAGCCCTGTGGGTGCTGGGAGGCAAATCCGAGTCCTTTGCAGGAGTAACAAGGGCTCTTCACTACTGGTGTCTCTCCCGCCTCTGTCTTGGTTATTTTTGAGACAGTCTTTCTGCAAAACCTAGGCTGGCCTGTGACTCGTGATCTTGCCTAATCCTCCCAAGTTCTGGGGTTCCGAGCATGCACCACCACACCTTGCTGCCATTCCGGAACTTTAAATACTTACTTTATTAATTATTATTGTGTGGATGTATGATGTGTGTGTGTGTGTGTGTGTGTGTGCGCACACACGCATATTCACCGTGGCATGTGTGTGGAAGACAGAGGCTAACTCTGTGGAGTTGGTCCTATTCTACCTTTGTGTGGATTCCAGAGATGGAATTCAGGTTGTCAGCTTATGGGCCAAGTGTTTTTATGAGGTGAGCCATCTTGCTTGTCTGAGTTTGCAGTATTTTTGAGGTGATGAAGAGGGTCTGTAGTACCCAGACTGTCATTTTGTTTTCTGAGTCTTCCTATCCTTGTCCAACTCGTTATTTTGAGAAAATAAACTTTAGTGAATCAGAAAGGTGGACAGAGGCAACAGTGCCACCTTGTGGCAAGAGCTCAGCATTACCATCCCGAAAGGCAGGACACTGGACAGTATTAACCAATTCTTTTATGCCAGATCCTAGCTGTACGTTCCTAATGCATGGCCTAGTTTACTGAAGTCTCGAAGTTCAAAGTAGGTGCTGCAGCATCTCCTTTTTAGGGCTCTTGAGAGCAATTTCCTCGCAGTCCAGGAACTCAGAACTGAACCTGCAGCAGCTTGCTCCAATGTTCACAATTGTAATCGTTTTTTATGTTGCCTCTGTTGCAAGTGGGGCACAACTCCAGTTTTAGATTCTTCCTAGATTTATGTAATTTTATTTTTTAGTAGGCAATGTGCCGCAGGTGGGAGGCAGAGAACCGGGCTCAGGTGTCAGCGCCTCTTTCTGAGCCAGGGGACCTCAGTACTTCATGTCATTTTTCCGAATTTCAGGTGACAGGATAGTAATATTGACCTCTTTGCCTTCTAGTGTCCTTATAGACTCCAAGAACGAGCTTAGAAAACCCCAAATTGGATTTAAATGAAGTAGTCCATTTCTAAGGCTACAACTGAATCCATAGGCTGGGTGGAGAAGTCACAAAGCAGGGTCCTGATGTCATCACACAGCAGAAGGTATGGCCCTGGAGACAAAATGAGCTCTGTTAGACCCTGTCTTTCTGCTTCTACTTAGAAGTCATTAATGACACCAGCATGCCCCATCCTCAAGATGTCATTCATCCTTACAAGGCGCCGCCTCTGATCAGTCACATGCATTTGGGAACTGAGAGGAATGTGTCCTTGAGATAGGGAGGCGTTGCTCTGAGAGTGTGAGGTGTTCCATCTGTCACATTGCAGCCATGGTCAGGAAGCTGAGAGGCCTCTGGTGCTTGGCTAGTATTCTGTTTTCCATCAGCCAGCTCTTTCCCTGTTTTCATCCAGATGTGGGATGGTGCCACCCACAGTCGGGGTGGCTCTTCTTTTCTCATTAAACCTCTCTGGAAACACCTCACAGATACACCCAAAGGTGCGTCTCCTAGGTGATCTTCAATCCTGTCAAGCCGACCACGAAGGTGGATCATCATGCAGTTGGCCATTAACAGAGTCAACCAGTTCAACAGGAGGCAGGCAGACACAGCACAGGAAACGGAAGTGCTCACGTTGCTGGCTGGACTCTGATCATTGACGGGCAGCTGTTTTTTCTTCGCCCAGCAGGACACTCCTGGGGAAGTTCCAGTTTTGAGAGGTCCACTGTTTCAATAATCTGAGACTTGTGGGGAAGGGTGCAGGTGGCTCTCTAGAGTATCTTCACTCTTGTCGAGATGGTTGTGTTGAGGGGGAGCGGAGGGGGGCTGGGTTAGAGCGGACTCTTGAAATAACACTGGTTCTGACCCCGAAACCAGCACTCATCTCTGCCCCAGCATTCCCTCTCCCTGGTGGCACTAAAGCCCTTTTTGTACGCAAATGAGCAAAAGTGAGTCATTGGGCGTTTTAAGCCAGACTTTGGAGTTATTTCAGCAATCAGTCACTTATCCTCCCAAGCCATTATTACACATGGTGGTGTGGGGTCTCCATTGCCTCAGTAGCTGTGGCTCTCCTATAATCCTGCAACAGATGATATGTCTTACATGCCCTATCGGGTGATTGAAACTCCCAACTTGAGGGTCTTCCATGGGGTCTCAGGCAGCAAACCCAGCCAGTACTTGACTCTCACCAACTCCAGAGCTTACTATAAAACCTCGTCAGATTCTAACCCAGCTACCTTATCGCCAGATCCTAATTGTTCAGCCTCTGCATAGAAACACTGGATTTCACCTGTGATGCTAGACCAGACACAAGATCCCCATGTTCCTATCCTGAGAGGGCTTAGCTCACTTACAAGCAGAGGACCTCCCCAGTCTACCTAATTCCTGCACTCTCTTCAGAGCCTCTACCATACTGCCTGTCTGTGGTGCTGGGACCTGGACCTCCTCAGAGCCTCCACCATACTGCCTGTCTGTGGTGCTGGGGCCTGGACCCTCCTCACAGCCTCCACCACACTGCCTGTCTGTGGTACCTCAGCACCTCCACAATGGCATCTTTCCGTGGCATTAATAAAAGTCTTCTAACAAACTCTTAACAAAGGGGACAATCTCCCCACTGTTCCCTTCGGCCCCAGGTGCCTTTTGGTACCTTCACTGAATTAAATCTTTTCCCATTTAAGCAGAAAGAGTGTCAGGTAATTCCTGTCCTCACAGAACAAATGGTTCTCTCCTGGTCTCTACAGGCTGAGAATGGTCCATTTTCATTTCTAATATCACTCAGGAAGTGAGTAAAACTCTCAAAATGAAGTCTGTCTCCATGCTGTTTGGCACTATCAATCTTCTGGAAATGTTGAAAGGGTCAATACAACTCAAGGGATTGTTCACCAAGCTCACATTCAAGATTCAACAGTCTTGGCTCATTTTCCTTCCTTTGCACTGTAAAGATCCTGTATCAACTCCAAGTTTATCACTCACTTAGCCCTTCCTCCAGGACGAACTTTTAAAAAGAAGTTCATGCTGGGCTTTTTTGGGGTTGCATTTACTTATTTATTGTGAGCGCCAGTGGGAGGTCAGAGGGCAACTTTCAGGAGTTGGTTCTGTCGTTCTGCTATGTGAGTTCTGGGGATTAAACCCAGGCTTGGCAGCTAGATCCTTAATCTGGTGGCCCTTCTCACCAGTCCCAGGCTGCTCTTTTGTTAGACACAGGGATTTAGGCTTTATATCACAGCCAGACAATCAAGCCATCATTACCATGGTACACATATTCTCAACCTGACCGAACCACTGAAGCTTTTTTTTTTTATTACACTTTACTTTGTGTGTGTGTGTGTGTGTGTGTGTGTGTGTGTGTGTGTGTGTGATGTGTACAGGTTCTCACAGAGGCCACAAGAGGGCATCGTACTCCCTGGAGCTGGCGTTACAGCAGCTATGAACTGCCTGATATAGATAGGCATTGGAAACCGAACTCAGGTCCTCAGGCAGAGCATCGATCACTCTTAACCCCCTAAGCCTGGGCCTGGATTCTACATGAGTCCTTGGGATTCAAATCAATGGAATCATGTTGTAATATAAGCACCTTTATCCACTGAGCCAGCTCTCTGTCCCCAGATACTTTCTTGAGGGAGAGAGATGTTCATAGCTTCCTTGAGGGGAAAACAGCCCTGGGACAAGCTTTGTCACACCTGTCACTGTGTTGTTCCACTTATTTTGTTGCCATGGCGATGGCCAAAGTCATCTCTGTTCCATGACAGAGATAAAATGGTCAGGTTATAGTGTGTGTGTGGGGAATCTATATTGCACATTAGTGAGGGGCTGAGAAGCAGAAATTGATAGCTTCCCTTGGTGTGATTATGTGTATACACACACACACACACACACACACACACACACACACAGCCGGTGTGTATATGTGTATACACACACACAGCCGGTGTGTGTATGTGTACACACACACATAGCCGATGTATATATGCCAGGAGAGGCCTCTGTTTTTCCCTCCTTCTCAGAAGTCTTATGAACTTCCATCTTAAAATGACTGGATAGGAGCTGGGCGGTGGTGGTGCACACCTTTGATCTCAGCACTCAGGAGGCAAAGGTAGATGGATCTCTGAGTTCGAAGCCAGTCTAGTCTACAAGAGTGAGTTCCAGGACAGCCAGGGTTACACAGAGAAATCCTGGCTCAAAAAACCAAAACCAAACCAAACCAAAAACCAAAAAAAACAAAAAACAAACAAACAAAAAAAAAAAAAAAAGGGAAAGAAAAAAGAAAAAAATGAGTTGCTAGGATGTGATTATAGTGACTCCAAACTGCTAATCCCATTGTAAGACTGCATTATACAGGCCTTCATTTATACTAGGAAAGGGACAGGCAGGGGAGAGGACTTGGACACAGGCATCAGAAAGCAGAGCTGTCTCTGTTCTTTGTGCAGGTGTGTATGGGGAGGAAGGACCGTCCTGTCACGATGCCTGGGGAAAGAGATGAGAAAAAAGGTCACATGTGGGACAAATACCAGGCTCTTACGTCTGGGTAGCTACAGACATAACTACAGACGTCTGGGCTTAGAAACTTTCTCGTCTTGGTTCCTTTGAACTATGTACTGTAGTTACAGACTAGCCCAGAAGCTGGAAGCGGCCCACCTCCAGGAGTCCATTTCAGGATCTCCTGTGTATGCTGGGGCTGTAACTCAGTTTAAGCATGTGTGTGCTTTGCATGCAAAATGCCCTGGGCTTGGTCCTCAACACCACAAGATGAAGCAAAACATAAAACTTCCCTTTTGGCTTGGCTTTCACACCAAGAAAACTGCCTTCTGAAAAACAATCAGGGCTCTTGTGATGATCTCAATATTACAGATAAGAGACTCATTGATCTCTAAACTGAAGCCACATCCTTTTGTGCTGGTACCACCACACCCACCTCTTCCTCCCTTCCTTCCTTCCTTCCTTCCTTCCTTCCTTCCTTCCTTCCTTCCTTCCTTCCTTCCTTCCTTCCTTCCTACCTTATTTCCTTCTTCTCTCTCCCTCTCCTTCCCTCATTTATTCCTTCCTTTCTTTTCTTCTTCCTCCCCTCCTCCTCCTCCTCCTCTTCCTCCTCCTCCTCCTCTTCCTTCTTCTTGTGCATGTGTGTGCCTTGGTGCGAACCCAGGGCTTTCCTTGATATCCTTGCCCAGCCAGTTGAGTGAAAAGCTGGTGAGCTTCTGTTTCCTCAGCCCAGGGGCTGCTGCTACTTAGAAGTTTTTTTATTATTACTATTTTAGTCAACAAGTAGAAATTATATGTTTATGATGTACAGTATTGCTGTGACCTGAAAGGCTTGGATTTTGGAACCCTGACTAGTGACAGTATGGGAATGAAGAAAGGACAGACACACGTACAGTGAAGCTGGGATCAGGTGGGATTCTGTTACCATATGGCCACAACCTGGTACCACACTGTGTTTAATATGTACAGCATAGGGGGAGGGGTGAGCTAGTCTGCATAGGAGGTATCTGTAGGCATCGGTCTTGGCTGTAAACATCTGGGAGGAGGAAGTCACAGTGGCTAGTCTTTGCATACACTGCTCAGTCATTCACAAACACTCATACTCAAGACTCCAAAGGAAAGCTTTGCCATTCCTTTTGAGCCTAGCCCATATGGCCAATTACTCCATGAGTCCAAGGTCTTGGGAGTCCTGGAAAGAGCCATGTCCATGTCAAAATACACATACTTAGGACTTTACTCAGAGCTTCCTCTGCTCCCTACATGGATGATGTTTTGATATAAATACATAAAACAGAATCAGGAAAATTAATATATTAAACATTTTACATTCTGATTTTTTTTGTGTGTGTGATATGAACATTTAAGAATGGACTCCTGTAACAACATTCAAGTATACTATACATGATTATTTACCACAGTCACCTTGCTGTGACTGCAGAACTTTTTCTTCCTATGTAACTGAAATGTTATCAATTACCACCTGGGGGACCAGCCTCCAGGCAGTACAAGGCTCAAAGGGAAAGCCACAGCATCAGCATGGACTAGACTTTTCTATCTGAGCGAGTTAATGGTTTCCTTCTTTATTCTCCATTCATTTCTGTTCTTCTGATTTTTCATGTCTTTCTACAGCTTATATACCCCAACAAACTCAGGCAATATGGGAGTCACAAAGAGGTTACATTCCATTTTTAAGTGAATGATTATAGAACCCATGACTATGTAAACATTTTGAACTATCACCCTGTAACTGGAAGTCATACATCCTGGATTTCTTTCAGACCTCAGAGGTGGAAAGTGCCTTGGGAAAGTGTCTTGGGACTTGGAGATACCTAAGGATGTTGTAAATTCTCTAGTTCAGGCTCAAGTCAACATTCCTGAGATAACGTAGTCTCTTAGCTTCAGCTCTAGTCAGCACTCCCAAGACACTGTGACATCATGATGCTTTAAATTTCAAAATGTGCTTTCTGCCCTGTGTGCAATCCCTGCTAATGAAAAGAAACCTGTAGCCCCTTTTTGGGGCTACAGAGTCAAATTATTCTCTGTAGCCCTGACTAGTCAGATTTTTCTTTCTGGCAGTGTATTTGAATAAAAGTTGCTTTTGTTTCTAGACTTTGGTGGTTCTATCCGCTGTTATATGTACAATTTCAGGACCCAACACTCTCATGCATAAAAACAGTCAGTCAGCTGTACTTTGAATTTTCAGGGTGTATACCCATGTCAGAAAATTGAGATCAGGAATGGGTGCAAGGAATTAATTATTTATCAGCTAGTAATAATTGGGCTGTTTTATATTTATGACCCTAGCCTAATGAATCAGACAGCTCAGCTTATGCATTCTTGTGAAATTTAGATTGTTTTTCTGGGGTTATTTATCTTAAAAACCATTAGCAAGGCATCTGGTTTAACCTGAGTTATTTTGAAACTTTGTTTCAGTTAATGGTGCACACCGAAATCTGTGACTTCATCTTTTTAGTATAAAGAGAATTAAAGCCAGCCTGGATCCTGGGGAAAATTCAATTGTTTACCTTCATAAACCTGAGCTATGATCTAAGGCAGTTTCTAGGTTGAAACATACCCTTTTATCTATTTTTATTCATCAAAATTCTGTATAGGCTATCATTATCAATTAGACAATACAGCTTATGGAGGAATCACTTTCCTGACAATCCATAGATAAAAATGCCCAGTAGATTGGGATGTTTTCATAAGATAAACATACTGCATTACAGCCAGTGGGATCTCTCCACATCTACTCACACCATGCCAGATACCAAAGAAAGACTGTAGCAGCAAACATGTAAAGGCACAGCAGAAGCAAAAGACATTGTGGGGTCTGTAGTCTTGTAGACTTGCTTAAAGGAAATTGACCCATCAGAGTTTCCTCCTGGTGGGCTGACTCCTTGAACTTCACTTGCTACCTGCTGCTCCTCTGACACAGCCACCAGTAGTTGTCCACCTTCACGAATACTTCCCCACTCTCACACTGCCCCCCAAGCCACCAACAACCACAGTTCTACTCTCTGCCTTTTTTTATGTGTTTATTTATTTATCCATATTTATGTGGATATGTGTGTGCCTATGTGAGTGTATACACACTACATCCATGCAGGTAGCTACTAAGGCCAAGAGGTGCGGATCCCCTGGTGCTGAATTACAGGCAGTCGTAAGTCAACTGATGTGAGGTCCTCTGGAAGAGCAGCAAGGTATCTCCCCAGCCCATTAGTATTATTATTATTGTTGTTGTTGTTGTTTTATTTTGAGATGGAGTTTTCACATGCTGCCCAGCTGACTTCAAACATTCTGCTGATCTGTGTCTTGACTGAGGAGACTGAGAGTACTAATAAACAGTTATTATTGAAAGATTGGTGTTAATGTCTGCTGTTTTGTTAATTTAGAAGTATTTGGTGTTTTCCTAATCCTTACTTGCTGAACTAATATATTTTTTCCCTGTAGACTCTTGAATATATTTATAGTTTCCTTCCTTCTGAATAATTCTTCTCTGTTTTCTCTGTGGAGCCAGCTTAGTAGTCATAAGTTCCTTAAACCTGTCCTTGTTATGAAATGTTTCTCTTTCTCCATCAGTCCTGACAGTGTTGCTAGGTACAGTGGTCTGCATCCACAGCTGTGCTCTTACAGCACTTGAGACACACCAGTTCATGTATAGTGGTCTGCATCCATAGATTTCCTCTTACAGGACTTGAGACATACCAGCCCATACCCTCTGCCATGTATGTGACTTGGCTTTTCCTTCTTGCAGCTTTTGTTCTGTGTGTTTAGTGTTTTAATCATAGTATGATCTGAGGAGTTTCTTTTCAAGTCCTGTTTGATGTCCTATATGCCTCTTAAATCCAGATGGGAACTCTTTCCCTAGATTTGGGTAATTTTCTATGGTTGTATTAAAAACTTTTTCTATATCTTTGGAATGGAACTCTTCTATGCTCAAAATTCACAATTTTGGTCTTTGCAGGATGTCCCAAAGATCTTGTGTATTTTCTTCACATTTATATTAATTTCTCCTTGTCCTTACTGCATCTTCTAATTCATATACCTTGTCTTCAAGCTCTGTTATTCTATCCTCTCCATACTGTATTCTATTCATGAAACTTTCCCCTGAGCTTTTAATTTGACTTATTGAAATTTTCATTTTTAGGATTTCAGTTTGATTTTTCTCAAGTATTTCTATCTTATTATTGGATCCCTTATTCCATTCATCTGTTTGTGTTCTTTTGCAATTGTTTCAGGAGTTTATGTCTTCTTTGATTTCTTTGTTCACACTTATCATTCTTTTGAATTCTTCATTGGCATTCATCTAAGGTTCTCTGACTGGTGGGGACATTACTTGTAGACTGATGGTTTCTGGATGAGACATATTGTTTGTTTTTTTATGTTGCTTGTGCTTTTGTGTTAGATCAGTTGTTTACTTAAAAAATTAAGTTACTTTCTTTCAGTAGAAGTGTTCTCAATGTTTGGGAGGGACTAGGTTGTAGTGGTTGAGGTGTCACCTTCATTTGTTAGACTGAAGTTTAGGACACTAGGCTTTTTTATTTTTATCCTCAGTACTCTTCCAAGAGAAGACAATTGTCTACAACAGTAATTACTCTCTATGGGTAGAATAATCATGAAAATACAGCAACAATAAAATATAAAACAATCAATCCTTTTTGGGAGTGTGTGGGAGTCTGTCAGAGTCCAGCTCTGACCTGTCAAAGGGTTCTTGAGGGGAGGAGAGAGAAATGAGCAAGTATTAGATAGAAAGATAGGAAGAGACCGAGATAAAAAAACAGACACAGGATAGCTTTGGAAGGGCCCTGGGAAAATACCCAACCACCTCAAGGTTTATTCCAAAGGGCTTTTTATCTACTACCCAGGGGAGAGGCAAAAGATCTCCCCATTGCAAGATCAAAGCACAGTGTACAGCTAAGTGTAGACCCTTCAGAATACCTGGTAATCATGCCTATGGCCAAATCATCCCTTTATGCAACCCTGCAGGGTAAATCAAGCTCAGACCTTCTGACCTTGAATAAGGTCTTACTAGGAAGCCTCAGTGGGCCTCCACAGGAGTGGTGGCTCATGCCTTTAATTCCAGCATTTGGTGCTGTGAGCCACAGAAATATGAAGTAGGAATTCAGCTGACAATGGCAAAAGCTAATACCTGGAAGAGTCAAGAACTTTTCTAGAGGATAAAGCCCAAACTCAAGGAGTCTTGGTGATACTGGCTTTTGAATACATTAGCTGTATCCTGCAGTGAATTTGTTGTGTGTTATTGTAGCTTTCTTGTTTGATTCTTTTCCTAAGAACTTCTAACAATGTAGTTGATCATTTACTGGGCACAACTTCTCATATACTATTGGGATCCCCATATACTATTTTGGATAAAATTCCCCAGCTGTCTTTATTCTTCATTAGTAAACATCTGGCCAGGGCCATCTCCAGACAAAAGTATTTCTATCTGAGATACTTCTCAAACATCCAAGGACAAACTGCATATAGATAAGTATTCAGACTATGCTGGTTTCCTGAGATGAGGTGAACTTTTACACTGAGACAACCGTCAAGGCCAGGCAGAAGTTAGGCACAAACTTTTGTTTCTTTCACAAATTAAGCTTAATTTTCTCCTCTGTCCCACTCCCCCTTTAACAATGAACTCAGAACAAAAGGGCTTTTACATACCAGGTGAATCAGGCTGTGACACAGGCTACCTAGCTACGGAGTACACTTGCCCCACCCTACCAGAAAGTGGTGCAGCCAGAGAATTGCTGATTGTATGTGTGTATAAACTGGAAGCCTGAGAGAAGAAGGGAGGAAGAAGATGGAAAGAACTAAGATAGAACAATGAGAGAACAGTAGAAGAAGGAACAGAGAGGAGCTAAGTATGAGAACAGAAATGAAGCTGTGTAGATAGAATTGACTTAGAAGAATAAAGTGAATGGACTAAAGAGCTCAGTGTGCTTAGATTCATTTAATATCCCTCAGATTAATTCTTCACTGCTGGTTGCATCTCTTCTGAAACTGGGAAAAGACTATAAGGGGCTGGTGTTAGGATCCTGCCCTCACCCTGACACATGTGCAGCTTGGGGTCTTGCATCTTATGTCATCAGTGGGTGCTGGTGACTATGTACCCACCATGTGGTCACGCAATCTGTGCCATAAAAAGCCGGACATGGACCCCACCCTCTCTCTCTCTGTTCTCTGCTCTCTCTCTGCTCTGCTCCCTGCTTCCCTCCCCCACCAGGCCTGGCTCTCCTCTCTTTCCCTTTCCCCCTTTCCTTCCTAATAAAGCTCTAAAAACTAACAGTGGGTTCTGTTGTGACCGTGACCTTTCCACACGGTAACCAGCACCACCACCTATCATTTGGTGCCGTGACTTGGATAGGAAATTCCGCGCACTCAGTGTCTGGGGCTGAACATTATTGGAAATCTAACCGAGGACCTGTGACTGCCTTGCCTGCTACTTTTTTCACACTGCTGCTGCCGCATCTCCCCCCACCACACGTGAGTCCCCCGCTGTTTCCCGAAACTGCAACCTGAGCTGTATTACTCATGCCAGACCCCTGGGGGGTCCTCGACTGCATACCATGACACATTCTATCTTGATGAAGTATAGGATGTGTCTGGCCTCCAGGGGCTCTTCTGGTATGTATGCCTCAGCCCTCACCCTTATCATGACAATGGTTTTGGTAACCTGTGTTAATGCTGATTCACAGACTGCCTATTCTCAAGGACACTTGAGATGGGAGCCTGGGATCCCGTTTGTTATTTTAATTTTTTATTTTTCTCTCTCGGCACTGCAGCCATGGGACATAAGGGCTGTAGTAAATCTGGCCGACTTACCACTTCATGGGAATTATCTAACTTCTGCCAGTGAATGGGCAAATGAAAAGAGTTACCTTATCCCCAAGCTTTCTACCGAAGCTCTGAACCTCACCCCACCCTCCTCTCCACTTCTGATTCTTTCTCTGCCACATGCAACCACTTCTGTCTATCTGACTTCCACTCTCCGGCATTGGGTGGGCTTTAGCTCACTTTAACTCCTCCCACTCATTCTCAAGCTGCCCTGAGAAGTGCAGACAGGTCTGAAAGACAGCTAGGACCCATGCAAATAAGTTTAAAATCAAAACTCACATGGGGATCACAGTAATCAGGATGGCTCTTTAGCCAGAGATCAGTTTATAACCTGCCTCCTGTCAGGTCTTCCTAAAGCTGTTCTCAAGCCAACAGACATCAAGAAAAAAAAATTCAAGACATGGAGTAAAATCTTTCTCTTGTCTCCCAGAGCTCCCTGACATAGGGCTAAAACTTAAGCATCTGGAGAGCAAGGCTCCTGACCCCACAGGCAGACGTTTCCACTGTGGCATTTAAGGTGTATCAGGGGAGAGAGAGAAAAAAAAAAGCCCAAGAGCAAAATTGCCAAGTGCTGGCACACACTGGCTCCCAAAAGCCGTTGGGTCCCTGTTTTAAGTGCAGCGGGGGGTGGGTGGGGATGGTGGGGTGGGGGGGCTGGTGTGGTGTGTGTGGTGGTGGTGGTGGTGGTGGTGGTGGTGGTGGTGGTGGTGGTAGGGATGGTGGGAGGCAGGGGGAGAGAAAAGGCCACTTGGGCTAGTGTCAGGCCATCAACTGAACCTTGTTCAAAGTGCCACCTAGAAAGAAAACCAGTCAGCTGACTGCCATCAGGCACCAAGAGACAGGGGGCCAGACAAAGACCTCCAGCAGACTTAGGCTTGGCCACAGGCTCGTTCTCAGGGAACCCAGAACGGCAGCATGGAAGCGATTAGTTTCTTTCCTTCTGGACACCAGAGCCATTAACCCAGTCCTGGGAGTTTTGGGGGTCTCACCTCTCCTTGTTTCCCTATTGTCGGGGTAGGGAGGACAGCTTTACCCACCTCACCAGATTTAATTGTACTTTCAAGGTTACTTAATGGGAAAAGATTTTCCAGCTAAGGTAGGAGCTTTCATTTCACTGCTCCCTCCATGTGCCTCACTCCAGACTGTCACAGTGCTTCTCCTCCTCATGCACAAGGACACAGACAGGGCCCTGATCTCTGCCTTGTCCCTAATTCCAAAAAATAAGTTCTCATGCACCACAAGCTTTTCTCTTCTCAGTTTCCTCTTCTAATTAACGGCTCAGCTAATGGTACAGGACCACCACAGAACTGGAGTCCAGAGATCATCAAGTAAGAAACTGTAACAGCTAAAAGGTATTTATAACTCAAGGCACAAGTGTCTGGGCTCTGCAAAAACAGACTTTAATATCAGTCTATCACTGTTGAATGCTCTCAGCAATTGATCACCTGTGTCTCCTGGATGCTAAACTAGTAAAGAAAACAGGTGCCTTAAATAATCTGTCTCTGATAAATCTTAAAAACGTGTTCCAATCTCTCTGTCTCTCTCATTAACACTAACCAATATAAGCAGAGTACTAAACATTACAATGGTCACCAATCTTATTATGGCTGCTTCTTAACATGTTCAAAATTTTTCCCAAGCTCCAGAAACCAGCTTAAATTCATCTGGACAGGTCGGATCTACTTCAGGCTTTTCCTGTCTCACCAGCATCCTGTCAGACACAAAAGCAGCCAGGGTGCCACACCAAGAGGGACGGACGGCTCCAGGGAAGCAGGACAGCCCACAATCCCAGGACACCTGTCTACCTCAAAAAACCCCCTTCCCTACCCCCCTAAAAGCCAACCGACACCCACTAAGTCAGCTCGAAGCAGTTTTCCCGGAAGAAACAACACCCCTATTCCTATTCACTTGCTTTTTTATAATAAGCAAAAAGTCTAGAATGTTAGGATCTTGCCCTCACTCTGGCACATGCGCAGCTTGGGGTCTTGCATCTTATGTCATCAATGGGAGCTGGTGACTATGTACCCACCATGTGGTCATGCAATCTGCGCCTTAAAAAGCCGGACGCGGACCCCCACCCTCTCTCATTCTCTGTTCTCTGCTCTCTCTCTGCTCTGCTCCCTGCTTCCCTCCCCCACCAGGCCTGGCTCTCCTCTCTTTCCTTCCCCCCTTTTCCCTCCTAATAAAGCTCTAAAAACGAACAGTGGGTTCTGTCATGACAGTGACCTTTCCATGTGGTAACCAGCGCTGCCACCAGCGCTGTTACCTATCAGCTGGACCTCTATAGTCTTTGTTAATTTGGGAGGCAGAGGCAGGTGGATTTCTGTGAGTTTGAGGTCAACTTGGTCTACAGAGTGAGTTCCAGGACAGCCAGGGCTACACAGAGAAACCCTGTCTCAAAAAACCAAACCACACTAAATCAAAGCAAAATGAAAAAAAAAAAACAAAAAAAAAAAACAAACAAAAAAAAACCTCAATGACTCCTTAAGTTCTGGTAATGTCAGGGAACAAAGAGACACTGATAGTATATATGCACTAATATATTATTTACGAGTTGGAAGAAAAATTTAAAAATGCGGAGGAAGACATAGTAAGGCTGGTGATAAATACTGGGGAGAAAAGGATTTATTTTTCTTATAAGTTATAGCCCATAATCAAGGGAAGCCCATGCACTATCTCAAGGCAGAACTTGAAGCAGAAATCATAGAAGAATGATGCATACTGACTTGCTTTCTGCTTTTACTTCCTTATACAGCCCAGATCACCTGCCCAAGGGTGGTAACTACCCTCAGTGGGCTGGGCCCAGCCACATCAATCATTAATCAGGAAAATGCTTCACAAAGAGTGGCTCCCAGGCCAAACTGATAGAGGCAGTTCTTCACTTGGGATTTCTCCTTCCTAGGTGACTCTAGTTTGTGTTAAGTTGTGACAAAAATCAACCAGCACAGTTGAATGTCAACGTAATGATTCTAGCTTGTCTCTGGGTCCATTTGTTTTGAAAATCTTTGCCCATCATTTTGCCCTGTGGTGGTGTCTACTGTTAGTGGAAGCGTGTGTTGCTTGGAAGCAGCATGGAAGAGGGATCCTGTTTTATGATCTAATCTGTTTGTCCTTGCCTTTTGACTGGTGAGTTGGAGCCATTTGTATTCAGAATTATTACTGAAAGATGTGTGTTGATTCCAGTGATTTTGTGGTATTTGGTATTTTCTTAGTCTTCATTTTTTAACAAATATGTTAGCATTTTTTTCTCTGTACCTTCCTGGATTTATCAATCTTTTCCATTCCACATATTCCTTCCAGTATTCTCTTTAGACCTGGCTTCATGTTCATAATTGTTTTAGCCTGCTTTTATCATGAAAAGCTTTTCTTTCCCTCCTTCTCCACTATGAGAGATAGTTTTGCTGGATATAGTAGTCTGGGTTGGAAATTGTAATCTTTCAGACTTTGACATATATCCTCTCATCGTCTGGATTTTAGAGTTCCCATCGAAAAACCAGCTGTTCTGATGGGTCATGTCTTTACACAAACTTAACCCTCTCTCTCGCTTTCAGTATGTTTTCTTTTTCCAAATGTTTAGTGTTTCGACTATAAAACCACATGGGGAGTTTCTCTTCTCATCTTGTGCATGTGGTGTTCTGTGAGCCTCTTCTACCTGGCTGGACATCTCTTTCTTTAGACTTAGGATACTTTCTATGATTTTATTGAAAATATTTAATAATCCTTTGGCACAGAATTCTCCTTCTTCTGTGCCCATAATTTACAAATTTGTCTTTTCATAGTTTCTCAAACATTTCTCATGCTCCTTTCATAATTTTTTCAAAACTTTATCATTGAGTTTGACTGAATGATCCAATTCCTCCACCTTATATTTGGGTCCTGACAGTCTCTCTTCTACATGGTCCATTCCATCCAGTGAGGCTTTCTTCTGAGTTGTTATTTGACTTACTGAATTTTCCATCTCCAGTGCTGTATCAATTTTGTCTTTCTTCAGTATTCCTATCTTTTTGCTGAATTCTGTTTTCATATCCTAATTTCACATCTGGATTTCATTCAGTTGTTTGTGTTTGCTTCATTCCAGAGATTATAAACTCATTCCCATGGTTATTTGTCTGGCATTTCATCTAAGTCACTGTCATTGATGACTATTACTATTGGAGTGGCAGATTTGAAGGAGATGTATCTTGGCATCTCATGTTACTTCTGTTGAGACTCACCTACCTGGAGCCATCTTTTTAGCTAAGTCTTTCTGCCATGCCTGTGTTGAGTGAGCATTTCCTTCAGTGTTTGGTATTTCCTCTGCTTGGTGGGTATTGGTTCAGCTCAGTGTTGCTTGAAATCCTAGTCATGGAGACACTAGTGTTGGTTCATGGATGGAGTAATAGAAGGTATCTTGGCTCAGTTACAGGTGTGGCATGGTCTCTGGCCTCATAAACCAGAGTCAGTATAGTGTGGTGGGGTTTATGTTAGGGGTGGTAGATCAGGGTCTCTGATCTCTCAGCCTGGGCTGAGTAGTGTTATAGGAGTGTGTGCCAAAGCCATGACCCCTAACTTCATTAGTCAGGGTGCTCATGGACTGCTATGCATGTATGCCAGGTGTGGGTGGGTTGAACATCCTCTGGCTTCAGTTCAGGCAGGAGTATGCACTGGAGTGTGGGAGGGGATTGCACCCCTCTGGCTTCACTGGCCAGTTGAGGACAGGGTGGAGGAAGAAACATCTAACCTGCCTGGCTGGGATGAGCCTGGGATATGGAAGTGTGTGGTGCACATGGCGAGTCCCTGAGTCTTGTACCCTCTTCAGTCATGGTGAGTGTTCAGGGCATCAAAAGTATTTGCAGGGGTATTGGGAGTGTGGAAGAGTCTTGAGACTTCTAGTGTGACCGGCTGGGGGTGGATATGGAGTGGTGGATGTACACAGCAGCAGAGGGTGACAGGGCCTTCTTGTGCTGGGATAAGCATGCAGAGCAAAGTGTGCGTGAGGGTGAGGAGGTTCCAAGGCCACTAATCCGTCTAGCTAGGGTAAGCGGGACAGTGAAACAAGGCAGGATAGGTGTCTCTTGAAACTTCTAACCTGTCTAGCCTGGGTGAGATCACAGAGAGGTGGAAGGATGAGTGGGAGGTCTCAAGATCTCTGACCTACCTGGGTGGGGTGAGTGCAGGCCAGCAGGAATGCATGGGAGGGACAGGGATGCCTAAGACCTCTAACATGTCTGGCTGGAGGGTCAGGCAGCAGGCATGCATTTATTCCAGGTCTTGAAGATTCATCATAGTAGGCGGGAACTGATTTTCCCATGATAATTCAAAGGGGAGGGGCAAGACATGGAGGACCTCTAGAATGAGGGAAGTATTCCACTCCTGAGTCAGCTTTTCAGATGTTATGGTTTAGGGATGTGCTCTTCCTCCATCAATTCCAGGGATGACCTAGTAATTCAGGGTGGGGCCTACAGGAGAATTCAAAACACAGGTTTGAAGCCCCAACTGGGCTGAGTCCTTCCTCAATTGGGCTTTGAGCCAATTGCTTGTGGTTTCTTCCCTGGGACCAAGTCCTTCAATATTGGGATACAAGTGCCTGTTATGAGCTCCTCTGGGGTTATTTATTTTACCTTGGTGAAGTGAGATCTCTTTTGGAAAAACTCTAAAGAAAAAAAAACAAAAAGCTTGAGCTTATGGGTCACTTGGTTCAGAAAAGTCTTGCCTTTTTTACCCCCCGATTGCCATCCCGATTAAAAGTGTAACTTGGCAAATTTATTCTACTTTGTTTATTTATGTATATATTCATTACTATTATTATTGACTGCATGGGGATTTCCTACCATCTGGAAGACGAAATCCAGGATAAATGCTCAAGGATGGCTTTGCTTACAGTACAGATGTTTTCAGCTGGAGGGTCTGAGAACAGTCATGACAGGAGAAGTGGAAGTATCTGAAGTGCAGAGACACGTCACGGTGCAGGGAAAAGTGGAGCGAAGGTGAGGAGGCTAAGAGAAAGGCAAGAACCAGCGGCCCGGGCCTCACCTGCACCCTCTTTCCCAGTGTTGGCTCAGGCAGGCTCCTGGGCAGAGCTCAGCCTGGCTTATCACTACCTATGTCTCACTCCTGGGCCACTGCCAAGGCTTAGGCATGAAAACTGGACGTGAGTCTCAGGGCCCAGGTGGGATGGATACAGAAACCATCAGCATCAGGACCATCTTAGTCACTGTTTTATTGCAGTGAAGAGACACCCTAACCAAGGCAGCTTATAAAAGGAAGCATTTAAATGGGGGCTTGCTGACAGTTTTGGAGGGTTAGTCCATAGCCATGGTGGCGAGGAGCATGGTGGCAGACAGGCATGGTGCTGGAGCAGCAGCTGAGAGCTCACATCTGAGCCACAAGCACATGGCAGAGGGAGGGAGGGAAGAGAGAGGGAGGGAGGGAGGAAGAGAGAGAGAGAGAAGAGAGAGAGAGAGAGGGAGGGAGGAAGAGAGAGAGAGAGAGAGAGAGAGAGAGAGAGAGAGAGAGAGAGAGAGAGAGAGAGAGACCCTGTTACAGGCCTCTCATACCTCAAAGCCCACCCACAGTGACACACTCTCTTCAATAAGGGCACATTTCCTAATCCTTCCTAAACAGTCCACAAACTGGGAACCAAAAATTCAAATATACTAGCATATGGGGCTATTCTTATTCAAACCATCACAAGGCTGTGCAAAACCTGGTCAGCCTTAGCCTAGCACCAGCATCTCTTCCCTCCTCAGGCCCGTTCTAAGCTCCCATATTTGTGTTCCCTTTCTGGCTATCCACATGGCTGCCAACATCTTTGGCAGACTTGGGCATTATGGTGTTTGTGGTAGTTTGAATGTAATTCGCTCCATATGCTCATAGGGAATGGCAATCCTGGGAAGTGTGGCTTTGTTGGAATAGTTATGGCCTTGTTGGAGGAAAGTTGTCATTGTGGAGGTGGACTTTGAGGCCTTATATAGGCTCAAGCCATGCCCAGTATCTCAGACCACTTTCTGTTGCCTGCTGGTCAAGATGTCAGACCCCTCAGCTCCTGCTCCAGCATCATGTCTGCCTGCATGCTGCCATGCTTCCCACCACGATGATCGTGGGCTGAACCTCTGAACTGTAAGCCAGCCCCGGTTAAATGTTTTCCTTTATGAGTTGCCATGCTCTTGGTGTCTCTCCACAACACTAGAAAGCCTAACTAAGACAGTGTCCTTCAAGATACCTCCTGAGTATGTTGTGGGGTACCCACAACTGCTTGCCTGGAAGAACCCAGTGGCTCCTCAGGCTGGGTATGGGATCAGTTTGGCAGCTGTAGATCTGTGTTGACGCCCCACTCTAGTGGGGGCCTTGCCTGACAGCTGCAGGGTGCATGCTCTGACCATTGTTGTACTAGCAGGGTGGGCCTGTTCCCACTCTCGACTCTTCCCCACCTTCCCACCATGGAGTGTGACTGACCACGAAGGAGGTTGGAGTGGGTAGGACCTTCTGCAGCTGGGCTGTGGTTATGGCTCCTAAGGGGGCCTGTCAGCCCTTTGGAAGCCCAGTTCCCACAGTCAGAAGACAGAGGAAAGCAGAGGAGGAGGACAGAAGAAAGAAACTGGCTGGTGAGATGGGTGTACTCACTGAGGAAGAGACAGAAGGAGAAGATTTCAGGGCTGCTTAAATTCAGGCTCTTAAGGGATTATTTTTTAGAGACGTACATCTCATCGCCCATGGAAGTGGCATATTGTTACTGGTGGATATTGGAGACTGGAGGGCACTTTCTGGAATTTCCAGGTTCTTTAATTTATTTATTCATTTTTGAGACAGTCTCTTGATATATGTAGGCCAGGCTGGCCTGGAATTCACTATGTAGATGAGGCTGGCCTTAACCTCACAGTGATTCACCTGCATTGACTCCTGCATGCTGGTACTAAAGGTATGTACTACCATGCCTGGCCATTTTCAGGTTACTGTGTCCTAGAGCAAGGAATGAAAACAGAGACACATGGGATGTGGGAGAAACAGAGCAAAAGATTGAGTTGGAGAGATGGCTCAGTAGTTAAGAACACTTGCTGCTCTTGCAGAGGGATGGAGTTTGGGTCCAGGCATCCACTTCAGGTAATTCCCAAGCTGCCTGTAACTCCAGCTTCATGGAATCTAACACCTTCTTCAGGCCTCTGAGGTTACCTGTAGCATCTCCCCCTAACGTGTACATGTATGTTTGTGTGTGCACGTGCGTGCGTGCGTGCGTGCGTGTGTGTGTGTGTGTGTGTGTGTGTGTGTGTGTGTGTACCTATGAGTGTAGGTGCCTATGGAAGCCATGTATCCTCTGGAGTTGGAGTTACAGATGGTTGTGAGCCGCCTGACATGGGCCTGGCAACCGAACCTCTGGAAGAGTGCTAAGTATTTTTAACTGCTGAGCCGTCTCTCCAGCTCCCATGGGACTGTCTTGTAGTTATTTATTTGCTTATTCTGTCAGAAATTTGAGTGAAAGATGGTAATAAGGTGAAGTTTGGTCAAGATCCCAGTGAACCCCAAGTCTGCCTACTCTGTTTTCCTAGGAAGGGAAGTGGTAAATGAAAAGCTGACATTTACTTCCAGTGCAGGCTATTGTCACCTCTGGAACTGGGCAGGGTGTTATGATATATCGCGTGGGGGACCCCAGCTGGCCAGGCCAGGGTATCCCACTCATGCAGGAAAACATGGCGGGCAGATGCCAATGGGTATGAGAATGTAAACTCTAAGATATTGTGTACTTTCTGGAACTATAATGAAATATTTGGGGCAAAGTTACTTTATTTATTTGAGACAGGGTCTGTCTTAGGGTTTCTATTGCTGTGAAGACACCATGACCACAGCAACTTTTTTTTATTAAGAAATTTTTTGTTCACTTTACATACCAATCACAGATCCCCCTCTTCCCTTCTCCAGCCCTTCTAGCCTTCTCCTCCAACCCACCCCCCATTCCCTCCTACAGGAAGGTAAGGCCTCCCATAGGGAGTCAACAGAACCTGGTACATTCAGTAGAGGCAGGTCTAAGCCCCTCCCCCTGTCTCAAGGCTGTTCGAGGTGTGGACTCCAAAAAGCCAGTCATTCACTGGGGATGGATCTTGATTCTACTGCCAGAGGGCCCCTTAAGCAGATCAAGCTACACAACTGTCTTGCTTATGCAGAGGTCCTAGTCCAGTACCATAGGAATTCTTATAAAGACAACATTTAATTGGGGTGGCTGACAGTTTCAGAGGTTTATTTCATTATCATGGTGGGAATGGTGGTATGCAGGCAAGCATGGTGCTGGAAAAGGAACTGAGAGTTCTGCATCTCGAGCTACAGGCAACAGGAAGTAAACTTGGTCACTGGGTGTAGCTTGAGCATAGGAAACCCCCAAAGCCCACCCTCACAGTGACACACTTCCTCCAACAAGGCCACACCCCCTCCAACAGAACCATACCTTCTCATAATGCCACTACCATACCTGGTTGCAAGGATACTATATATACCAGGTGGTAGTGCATGCCTTTAATCCTAGCCCTTGGGAGGCAGGTGGATTTCTGTGAATTTGAAGCCAGCTTGATCTACAAAGTAAGTTCCAGGAAAGCCAGGGCTGTTACACAGAGAACCCTGTCTCAAAAAAACACTGCCGCCCGGACATATCTCTATCTCTATCTATCTATCTATCTATCTATCTATCTATCTATCTATCTATCTATCTATCTATCTATCTAAGCCAGGGTTTCTTTGTGAAGCCTTGACTGAACTTGCTTGGTAGACCAGGCTGGAATGGAACTCATGGAGATCCACCTCCCTCTGCACACCTCCCCCTGCTCCACCCCCCACCCACCCCCGGATTAAAGGCATGCACCGTCAACACTTGGCACAAGGGTTACTTTACAAATAAAAGAGGTTTATTTAGGTCATATTTATTTAGGCTCACTCTAGAGAGTGAGAGCTATGGTGCCATCATTAGCTCGGCTCTGGTGAGGACTTTATGGTGGAGGGAAAGGAGAGAGCACATCCTGAAAAACAGGAAGTGCCTCCAGGGAGGTTGAAGCCCCACAACCTTTGAAGGCACACAGCAAGCGACCTTGTACCAGCGCTGCCTCTTGAAGACCCGCTCCCTCCGCCGAGGCAGACTCCTTTCTTCATCCTCCAGTTTCCGGGCCCTTCCATGCCTTGGCAGCAGCGTGAGTACCTGCAAAGGAGAAGGCATTTGGAGAGGCTCACATCAGAGGGAAGTGTACCGGAGGGTAGGTTTCTGGTGAGAAACAGCAGTTTAATCACCCAAATCCTAGGCCTTTGAGGTCATGGTATCAATCAGCCCTGACTGAGACACCAGGGTAACCGCCTTATCCAACCTGGGGGTTCCCTTAAACCTTTGCCCGGAACCCAAAGAGGAGGGTATAGGAGAGACACCAGGCAATCTATTTCCTTCCTCCCTTCCCAGTTCACCTTCTCTCCCAGCTTCCTTCTCTCAACACTGCCTCTGCAGACCCTGTAACTCAACTAAGGACTGGCATAGGGCGCTCAGATGCTACCTAGCTCTGCGTGTACTTGGACCAGTGTGTTCCCCCATTAGAGACCCAGAGTGTTCCCCAGGGGTCTTCAGCATCAGGAAAGCAGGCCCTTTCCTTTTTTTTTTTTTTTTTTCAGCATTTAAACTTCCTTTTCTCATTAGCAGTGCTCTGGAGAGAGAGGAAGAGGCGGAGGTGCTAATTAAGGAGCCTGGATGAGTTTGCCCCAATCTCCAACCTTTCCAAACATCTGCCCTGCCGGCCAGGGGCAGCCAGAGCCTGCTGCTAGTCTTCTTGCTCTTTTGAGAAGCCATCAGAAAGCATCTGCAAATAACCGTGATTGCCTTAAAATGGAGAGAAGCACATTTTCCAATTACAGTCCGGGTGATTGCTCCAGCTTTTAATTAATGGAGTGTGCATCTGTTTGCGGAGACCCTTTTTAATGCGCTTTTTTGGAGTTCCTTAATTAGTTACAAGAAGCTGCAGGTGTTCTGGCAGGCACACAGTGGACCTGGGACAGCTTCCAGAAGAGACTCTTCTTTAATGTAAATATTTAGTCATTCGATGATGAGGCTCGTTTTAGAGTTTTGTTCCTATTTGGTGTGCAAGCAGTGGTGTCGGAAGATACATCCAGGCTTCATTCAGATTGTTGACAAAATAAATTGAAACGGAAGAGACCAATTTTCATTATGACAGACACTTATCTGCTGTTAGACCATTACCGGAATGACAAGTTATTCTCATGTTGTCACGGTGAGCCTGCTGCCTGGGTTGGTCTGGGGCAGAAATGCTGGTGAAGGTGATGGGCTGCTGCATGCTAATTCTGTAGCTGGGATTGCATTTGATACCTCCTATTCAGAGGGATGCTGTGGGGAGTGAGTGAGGTTTTGTCTTTCTGGTGAGTGGAGATTGTCCTGACAGTGTGGATGAGTTGGAAAGGCTTACCTCTCTGCAGCAGGTCATGAGAAATTGGCGTTGTTGCTTTTTCCTGAAGTCATTACCACCTCTGGATTTGCGTGCCAATGTTGCCATGTGAAAGATGTTCCAGGCCGAGGTGAAAGTGTCTGTGATAATTGGATGTGTGGGTGTCAGAGGGTGAGGACAGAGAGGTGGGTGAAAGGGAAAGTGTGGGCTCGGGACCCCTGAGAACAAGTTCTCAGCACAAAGGAGATTTTTTTGCCCCAGAGGGACACAGGGCAGGGATAAGGGACAAAGACGGGAGACAGAAGATGAGGGGGAAGGGGAAGGGAACAAGGGAGAGGAGCAGGGGGATTTGTTTTGGAGGACACAGGACTGCCTCTGGATAGAGAGGAGACAGACGTGGCACACAGGCAAATGGCAGTTTATAAGGGTACTAGGGGAAACCCTGTGTTAGGATGAGGTGTTTAATTTTAATTGGGCATGTTAATTAGGTGAACCAAAGGGGACTTCAATATTTTGATAGCTGAACCTTGATAGTCAGCTCAGGAGGAGGAAGTGGCCAAATAAGGGAATAGACCTTGGGGGCTAGCTTCAGGAATATAATCTAACAGTTTTTAGCAAGGCAGAGGGAATTGGGGAGAAGGGCAAGGCCTGCCAGAGCCACGTGCTCAAGTGTGCCAGTGTCCCTTCAGTGGGCACGCTGTGCTCTGTGGGTCAAGTGCTCCCAGCTGTTACGATGGTGACTTGTCATTGGAACTTTTCTCCCATTTATTTACATGCTGCCTTTGGCGGCCTTCATCACCACGGCAGCTATGACTGCGGTTGGCATCTGGTTCTGTATAAAACGTTCCCCTGCCCTTGATTTAGTGTGGTGTACTGGACAAAGCTCTGAGAAATTGGCTCTGGCGTCTGCTGCCTTCTTTCTAGGCCTCTTTGCCAGTTCTGTGGACTGAAGCAAAACTTTCTCCCCTCTGTGTTTGGTTGAGACATTGCGGCAGAAAATTTTTCTAATAAATTTTGTGTTTCCACTAAAAGCACATACTGTGTAATGGGAAAAAGGAAGATAGTTTTCTTCTGTCCTTGATGTTTTCTGTGCTAAGAACAAAGATGGAGTCACCAAAACAGAACGTAGCTTGGATGAGACACTTCTGTTTCCCATTGCTACTTCACACCAATGCTTTGTCATCTGCAGGACCACCAAGCGGCCTTTTCTTCTGGGAGAAGAACAGTGGTCTACCGGGGAGGGTGGGGGGGCAGTCAGGGCAGAGAAGAAGGGGAGGGGCTAAGGAAGGTGGAGGAGCTGGGGAAGGTGGAGGAGCTGGGGAAAGTGGAGGAGCTGGGGAAGGTGGAGGAGCTGGGGAGGGTGGAGGAGCTGGGGAGGGTGGAGGAGCTGGGGAGGTGGAGGAGCGGGGAGGGTGGAGGAGCTGGGGAGGGTGGAGGAGCTGGGGAGGGGGGGGGGGGGGGGGGGGGGGGGGGGAGGGGCTGGGGAGGGTGGAGGAGCTGGGGAGGGTGGAGGAGCTGGGGAGGGTGGAGGAGCTGGGGAGGGTGGAGGAGCTGGGGAGGGTGGAGGAGCTGGGGAGGGTGGAGGAGCTGGGGAGGGTGGAGGAGCTGGGGAGGGTGGAGGAGCTGGGGAGGGTGGAGGAGCTGGGGAGGGTGGAGGAGCTGGGGAGGGTGGAGGAGCTGGGGAGGGTGGAGGAGCTGGGGAGGGTGGAGGAGCTGGGGAGGGTGGAGGAGCTGGGGAGGGTGGAGGAGCTGGGGAAGGTGGAGGAGCTGGGGAAGGTGGAGGAGCTGGGGAGGGCAGTTACTGTGCTGTGCTCCTCTGACCACACCCTGGTTCTCCCTGTAGGATAAGAGCAGGCTCTCTACCCTATAAATCATTTAAAAAGTTCTATTTATTAATTTTCCTTTTAATTTAATTTTATTTATTCCGTGTGTCTGTGTGTCAATGTGTGAGGACGCAGGCTCACATGGCCTGTGTGGAGGTGTATGTGGAGATCAGAGGACAAATCTCTCCTTCTGCAGTGGGTTCTGGGGCCTGAACTCAGATAGTTAGCCTTGCATGATATTTTAACTTCTTTTCCTGTTGCTGTGGTAAAATACTCCAACAAAATGGCTTATAGGAGAGAGGATTTCTTTGGCTCACAGTTTCTGGCTTGAGTCTGTTACAGCAGGAAGGTCACACTGACAGATTGTGGCGCTTAAGAGAACTGGTTACATCCGTCCACAGGTAAGAGCAAGGAATTAATGCATCCATGCTTGTTCATCCTCCAGCGTTACATGATCCTGTATTTCCCTGCCCAGGGAAAGAGGCCACCCACAATGCACAAGTCTTCCTATCTCAATGAACACACCCAGGATGATACCCTACAGAGGATTTCAGCTGTGCTTCTTCCAAGTGATTCCAGATTGTGTCAAATTGACAATCCTAACCAGCAGGTGTGGCAAGTGCTCTGACCTGCTGAGTCTTCTCACTAGCCCTCATCTATTTATTTTTTAACCCAGGGTCTCACAGAGTCCTGGCTGGCCTCAAACTCACTATGTAGCTGGGTCTAGCTTTGATTATCCTGTCTCCACTTTTTGAATGCTGGGATTATAGGCATGAGCTACCATACCAAAACGTCCCATAACATTAGTGTTAGGTTTCATAAGCCAGTGTAACATTTCTGTGTAGACAGATTTTTCTTTGGACTGACAGCTCACAAAAAAACCATACAGAGACTTATTAATTATGAAAGTTTGGCCTATAGCTTAGACTTGTCCCATCAGCTCTTATAACTTAAATTAACCCATTTATATTAATCTATATTTTGCCTTTTTACCTCTCTTCCATTTTACACCTCCTGTTTCCTCCTGGTGTCCTCTGGCATCTCTCCCATGCCTAGATTCATCCCTCTTTCTCTCTCTCTGCCCAGAAATCCCATCTAATTTCTTCCTGCCTAGCTATTTGCCATTCAGCTCTTTATTAAACCAACCAGAAGGTACCTTGGCAAAGACACATCTTCGCAATGCACAAAAAGACTATTCCGTAACACTTCTGATTAAGGTTTGAAAGGTGTGGTGGTTTGAACACGAACGCCCTCCACAAGCTCATATGTTTGAATGCTGAGTCATCAGGAAGCGGCACTACTTGGGAAGGATTAGTTGTTGGAGTAGGTGTGGCCTTGTTGGAGGAGGTGTGCCATTGGGGGTGGGCTTTGAGCCAGGCCTCGTGGTTCTCTTTTCCTGCTGCCTGTGGATCCAGATGCAGAACTCTCAGTTATTTCTCTAGTTCCATGTCTGTGTGCCACCATGCTCCTCACCATGATGGCAATGGACCAAACCTTTCGAACTGTAAGCCAGCCCCAATTAAATGCTTTCTCTTGTGAGAGTTGCTGTGGTCAGTGTCTCTTCACAGCAACAGAACAGCGACTAAGGCAGAAGGCAACACCGATTTTATCTAATCACCCTGTGCATGCCACAGTGCTGTAGGCAATTTCTTTCCTGCCTCATCATGGCGTCCACATAAGTAGTGGAGCTGAGAAACTGTGACTGGCATTAAGTTCGGGAAGAAACAATCTTAAGGGAAGAAGGAGGGATTATTTCTGCTAAGAGTTTTAGAAGGTTGAGTCCATGGCCACAGGACTTGGGCAGAGCATGTTGGCTGTGGGAGCGCTGCATGTCACCATCATCCAGGAAACACTCAGCTGGCTGATCCTCCCTCCCCTTTTATTCAGTCCGGGCTTTGGTGGATGGGATGGTTCCATCCACATGCAGTGGATTCCCATGGCCCAGTAAATTCTCTCTGGAAATTCCCTTACAGGTACACCTAGAGGTGTGCTCAGTAGTCTCCTGGGTAATTCTAAATCCAGCCGTGTTGACAATGAAGACTAACTATCACTGGGTTTAGAGAGTGGTGTCAAATAGCCAGGTGACCTTGAACAGCTCAGTTGCCTTTTCTTTGTTTCATCACCAAATGAGGGTGCTGTTGTCTGGATGAGAAGTGTCCTCCATAGGCTCGTGTGTTTGAATACGGGGTCCCCAGCTGCCATGCTGTTTGGAAGAGTGGAATGTTTGGGAGGTGGAAAGTTGCTGAAGGAAGTGAGTCACTGGGCGCGGGCTTTGGGGGCTTTATAACCTAGACCCACTTCCTGTTCTCTGCTTCCTGCTCCTGTTACCAAGCCTTCCATACCATAATGGTCTATAGCTCTCACAGAACTGTAAGCCAAAATAACCCCTTCCCCTCCTTACATTGCTTCTCTTGGGGTATTTTATCACACAGCATTGGGAAAGTAATGAAGACACAGGGTTTGGGAAAGATGATTTTTAACATCCCTATCTCCTAAAATTCAGTATGTAGTGACCAATTCTTATCTGGATGGCAGAGCTAAAGTTTCATCTGGAGCATTGTTTCCTTTCTGACTCTGTTCAACCTGTTCAGTCTTCCTTTGCTGCATGTTTAGGTGGAAAAGCAAGGAAGGGTTAGATAGAAAAGGGGCTTTGCAGGGTAGCTTTGCATACAGACAAGGGGCCTCTGTAAACTACAGCAGATTGACACGTTGGCAGTACAGAGGGAAGCTCACAGCTGTTGACAGGGACCTGCAGCCTCAGTAGCCAAGGACATGGTCAGCGTTCTGATCCTGAAGTAGATGTTTAACGGCTGCTTCATTGCCCCACCTGAGCCCCAGCCCTGATCACTGCCATTTGTTATGTGCATTAGAGGGACATCCTTTTGCCTCCCATGCTTGGGGTATGATTGTGGGCAACAGTGGGGACTGGATTCTGCCCCTCTCTACCGAGGCAGCCTGGAACAGATGCGGATAGCAGCTGTGCCCCACCTAACCACTGATGACTGTCAATGCCATTACTGCTGCCTCTGTGTCTCACTTGGTGTCACTTAGGGCCAGATCCATGGAGTGGGAAGCGGAACCATACATCCCCTTTGTCTTCTGTGATGGGAGTTGGTTTCTTGACTGTCTTTGGTTTGGGTTCTCCACAAACTGGAGACCTATCTCCCTGCTGTGTGACTCAACAAAGGACAGCACAATCCAGGTGTACCAAGAGATGTGTAGGCTGTGCATGCGGAGCTCTAGGGGGTATTATTCACACTGGGGGCTGCAGGGGCTGTGAGCAGAGCAGCTGCCTGTGGGGTAATGAACCCCGCCTGTGCCCCTGCCCTTTCTCTTCAGTGCCTGGCAGCCCCCTGTGCTGGGCATCCTCAGAGCCTACAGGACCACGTGTAGAATCACACCAGCATTCTGGACACATCAAAGGAGTTAGCTGGTGCCTTCTTGATGTGACTTCGATGGAGAGCATGGCAATTTTCATCGGCATGTTTTCACACATGCAAAGTGCTGAACCGATCATTTGCTCATTTTAGAGTTTGTGTGCCCCAGGCACTGGTCTCTCCTTCCTCTTTAAACCTTTATAAAATCCTCCTTCCTCAGAAAACACTGTGCGGGTCTTATGCAAGAAGTTAATACTAAACTTGTAGTAGACATGCTTTTATTTAATGTTCAATGTTCAGTGCCAAAGGAGAGAGATTACTAGCAATTTTTAATCAACAAATGTGTCACCAACAGTTGTTAAGGGCTTGAAAATAGAGTTTAAAAGGAGATCCTTTTTCTTCCAATCTCCTTACAAAATCCTATACTTGGCTCTGCTTGGTTGAGCTGTTTATGTTCATTTTTCCCAGGTTTAATAACAGGAGATTCTTTTTCCATTATTTTATCTAGAATCCTGTATTTTGACATAAAACCGAGAAGCATTTCCACTTTTACATTTTAGTTTCCTCTCTTCTCAAAGCAAAAGTAGTTCAATTAAATATCATTTGAGGGCTCCTTCGAGGCAGAGACCTTTGGAAATTGCTCTAGCCCTTTAACATTTAGAAAGGCGTATTTATAGAAACAGGGTGTCTTGGCAGCGTGTGCTTGCTGCTCAGAGAGGGAAAGACTCCCTTGCACTTTCCTCTGAAGAGTGAAGTCATTCCATTTTGAGGCTGGCTATTAGGTGTAATGGAGAAGCTGCCTAGACGGGCCCTCCAGGGTCACAGGCTCATCAGGCTGGAGCCATGTGGAGGCTATAAATGAGCTCCAAGGAGAGCGGCTGCTTCTGTGTTCACTGGATTAGGGAAACATCAGCTCAGATATTTGGGAGTGCTCAAGAACTCACAAGGAGGAATTTCCTCCCTGTTAAGGAAGGAGTGCCACATGTATTCTCTTATTCACCTTATATCCATCCGTCTGTCTGTTTGTTCATCTGCCCATCAGTCCACCCATCTGTCCACCCATCCATCTACCCATCCATCTACCCATTCATCTATCCATCCATCCATCCATCCATCCATCCATCCATCCATCCATCCATCCACCCACCCGTTCGTCCATCCGTTCATCCATCCCCCCGTCCGTCTGTGCATCCATCCATCCATCCATCCATCCATCCTCCATCCCTCCATCCATCCATCATCCCACCCCCCCCCCCCCCCCCCCACCACCCATCCATCCTCCATCCATCCATCCATCCATCCATCCTATCCATCCATCCATCCATCCATCCACACCACCCGTTCGTCCTCTGTTCATCCATCCACCCGTCCGTCTGTCTGTTCATCCATCCATCCATCCATCCATCCATCCATCCATCCATCCATCCATCCACAGACCCACCCACCCACCCACCTACCCATCCATCCATCCATCCATCCATCATCCATCCATCCACCATCCATCCACCCGTCCATCCATCCATCCATCCATCCATCCATCATCCATCCACACACAGACCCACCTACCTTCCTACCCACTTCCATCCATCCATCCATCCATCCATCCATCCATCATCCATCCATCCACCCACACACAGACCCACCTACCTTCCTACCCACTTCCTACCCACCCATCCATCTATCTACCCATCCACCCACTCATTCATCCACCCCACCTGCCCATTCATCCACAGACCCACCCACCCACCCACCCATCCATCCTGGAATTTATTGAATAAGATATATTATGCCCTTAATGAATTAGCTAGCTTTCTTATCATCTCAACACCATGCTTGAGAGAAACAACTTAAGGGAGGATTGTGATTTTAGATGTCTTAATCTATCAATGAGAACAGGTCAAAGCACAGTGTCATGGTGGACAGGCAGAAGAGAAAGGGGATCAGCACAATGATGGCATTCTTCTTTCCCCCTTTTATTCTATCTGGGGCCCTCACATGTGTGGTATGTCCCACATTCAGGGTGAGTCTTTCCCCTTTAGTTAACTCTTTCTGAAAACACCTTCACAGACAAGCCCAGAAGTGGGACTCACCAGTCTCCTTAGTGATGCTAAATCCACTCAAGTTAACAATGAAGGCTAACACTGGGCAGCAGTGGTGCACGCCTTTAATCCCAGCACTTGGGAGACAGAGGCAGATGGATTTCTGTGATTTCTAGGACATCCTTGGTTACACAGAGAAACTTTGTCTCAAAAAAATCCAAAGAGGGGGAAAAAGATTAACTAACCATCGCGTTGTGTATCAGATGCTGCACATGTATGGTACAGGAACCAGAGACACACAGAGGACTGTAGGAAGAATCAGATGCAGAAAGGGGTACGGGAAGGGGAGACGGCAGGATGGCAGGGTGGGCCTAGGGATGCAAGTAGCAAGAGGAAGTAGGTCAAATGTATTCCCACACCAGCATTTTATACGCATTCATGCTCAGCTTCCGACATCTTGATGTGGATTCTCCACTGTGCAAAGTTTCCACAGCCGTGTGCGCTCTCAGAGGGCAGAATTTGTACTCAATTTCAACAAATATACACCCCCAGGGGTAGTGGTAGGAATCCGGTATACAGTACAAACAAACAACAAAATGTAATGTCTGACTTCACAGAGTCCATAGTCCTGTGGGGCAAATGGACATAGGAAAGTATTTGTAATTGTGATGGAAGCCACAAGGGGAAAGTAGCAGATATGATGATGGCTTACTGGGCACTCACTACCAGCACCCAGCATTGTCCTAACTGTGTTAGTGCAGAAGGGGAGACCCAGAAATAAAGCAGCAGGTGCAGAGACCCCCGGACTGGCCCGTTAGAGGATGGTGTACATGGAGAGGGCTATTTAGTTGAAAGCTGAAGAGAGGCAGGTTCTAGGCAGAAGTGATAGTGTGTGAAAGTCCTGGAGTGGGAAACAGCCACAGAGAAAGCTGAAGTTCGTTAGTTGGGGTCTGGAAAGGGATGGGTGATTGGGGTTAGGGCACTAGAGAGTCTTGTAGGCTCAAATGACAGAGAGGAGAGAGAGAGAGAGAGGCCTTCACTCTAGGAAGAGAGGGATGGCAGTTCAGATGTCTGTGAAGGTACAGCTTTAGGTGAAAACCCCAACAGAAATATCATATTAGTGCCTGACGGACTCTTTCAAGGTATCCCAGCTGGTCATGAGGTAACCCTCAACTTACTGGGTTTTGCAGATTAGAGTTTCATCATTATCTTGAAATTCTTAATATGAAAAATATATATTGAATTAAAACAATATGCCCAAATTATAAGTAATTTAAACAATCAAACAGATATTAGATACTTTTCCTCCCCATTTTAGTGTCTTGTTGTACAGCCCAGGTCAGCCTCCAAGTCACAATCCTGCCTTCTAGGGGCTGGATAAGCGCTGTGTGCTACTACACTCAGACTGAATGACGGAGCTTTCTCTCCCGTGTTCCCTCCCCCTTTCTCTGGTGTTGGGACTAGGGCTCAGCACTTGTGCACATTCGGTGGAGGGTTCTCTAGAGGAGCAGGACCCACGACATGGATTATGGATGAGTTAATCAAGTCAGATTATGTTCAAATAGCAGCAACAGCTGACTCTTACCCAAGAGACTGAGAACCCAGTCCTGGAGGCTGGTACCTCAGTGGTTGGCGTCATCCCACAGTGGCTGTCACTCTCTGGGAGGCTGACAACTGGGAATAGTGGCTCTGATATCATCGACGGAAGCAGCAATGGGGTAAGTCAGCTCCAGGGCAAGAGGGGACGGCAAGCAGACAAAGGGCCGGTACGGTTCCTTCTGTAGCGCCCTTTTTATCTGGACTGTTTCAGGAAGGTGCCACTCACGCCAGAGGTGGGTCTTCCCATATCAGCTAAAGCAATCAGGACAGTTCTTCGGTGGGTCTCTATTCAGGTGACTCTAGTTTTTGGCAAGCTGACATTAAAACCAACCATATCCACTGTTGGTGGGAATGTAAACTTGTACAACCACTGTGGAAATCAGTATGGCGGTTTCTCAGAAAATTAGGAATCGAACTACCTCAAGACCCAGCCATCCCACTCTTGGGCATATACCCAAGGAATGCTGATTCATACCATAAAAATACATGCTCAGCTATGTTCATAGCAGCACTATTTGTAATAGCCAGAACCTGGAAACAACCTAGATGCCTGTCAACGGAAGAATAGATGAAAAAAATGTGGTACATATATACAATGGAGTACTACTCAGCAGAGAAAAACAATGAAAGCATGAAATTTGCAGACAAATGGATGGAACTAGAAAAAATCATCCTGAGTGAGGTAACCCAAACCCAGAAAGACAGTCATGGTATGTACTCACTTATAAGTGGATATAGAGCCTAGATATAAAATAAAGAACAATCAGACCACAACCCATAGAACCATGGAGGTCCCTAGGACGACTGTGGCTTATAATAAATTTCAATTTTACTCAATTATTGAAAAAAATAGCCAAATGAATGGAAACACATGAACTATGAGCCAAAGGCTGAGGGCCCCCCAGCTGGATCAGGCCCTCTGAATAGGTGAGACAGTTGATTGGCTTGATCAGTTTGGGAGGCAAATAGGCAGTGGGACCAAGTCCTGTGCTCATTGCATGAGTTGGCTGTTTGAAACCTGGAGCTTATGCAGGGATGCTTGGCTCAGCCTGGGAGGAAAGGACTAGACCTGCCTGGACTGAGTCTACCAGGTTGATCGCAGTCCTCGGGGGGAGGATTTGCCCTGGAGGAGGTGGGAATGGGGGGTGAGCTGGGGTAAGGGGAGGGGGTGGGAGGGGGGAGAATAGGGGAACCCATGGCTGATATGTAGAACTTAATGGTATTGTAAAATAAAAAAAAAAAAAAAAAACAAACCCAACCATAACACTGGGCTATCTGCCACTAAGTTGTCTCTCCAGCCCCTTAGATTCATTAATGGTAATTTCAGCGATTTTGGAACTGGAGTAAAAATATTAAAAAATTTTATTACTACCTGTGTATAAGTATAAGCAGTATAAGTATTTTTTTTTCCTGAGGATGGTAACCAGATCCAAAGAGGTAATTGTGGCCATTTCAAGTGTATAAGATGATACGAAAGTTATATTTGCCAAAGCAAGCTCACATTATTCAATTTAAAAATAAAAAAGTGGCACTAGAGAGATGTCTCAGGGACTGGGAGTACTTGCTGCTTTTGCAGAAGACCTGGGTTGGGTTACCAGCACCCACATGGTGGCTCACAGTCACCAGCAACTCCAGTTCTAAGGGATCCAGCACCCTCTTCTGGCCTCTGTGGGCACATGTATATGGTACACACACACACACACACACACACACACACACACACACACACACACAGGCATTTGAATGAAGTGCTACAGTTGGAAAAGTCTTGTCCTCTGAAGCTCTGGTTGAAATGTAATATCATGACAGCGGAGTTGGAGGTGGGCCTTTCATGAAGTGGTTAGTTCACAACGAGGAATTCATATCTTTCTCACATTGTGTACTGGCTGGTTTTGCGTGTCAACTTGACACAAGCTAGAGTCATCAGAGAGGAAGGAGCCCTCATGAAATCCAGCTGTAGGACATTTTCTCAATTAGTGATCAATGGGAGAGGGTCCAGCACATGGTGGATGGTGCCATTCCTGGGCTGGTGGTTCTGGATTCTATAAAGAAGCAGGCTGAGTCATGAGAATCAAGACAGTCAACAGCTCCCCTCCATGGCCTCTGCAGCAGCTCCTGCCTCCAAGATCCTGCCCTGTTTGAGTTCCTGTCCTGACTTTCTTCAGTGATGAACAGTGATGTGGAAGTGGAAGTCAAATAAATTCTTTCTCCCCAACTTGCTTTTTGGTCATGGTGTTTCATTGCAGCAGTAGAAACCCCTAAGACAAACCAGGTTGGTTAATGGTGGCCAGAGTGAATGCTCACACTCATAGGTGCGGGTTTGTCACGAGAATGGGTGTTAAAAGCAAGGCTGCTGCTCCTGATTTTAGCTCTCGAATACACACCCACTTGCCTTTCTTTTGGGTTTTAAGATAGGGTCTCTCTTTGTGGCCCAGGCTGGTCTCCTGCCTCAGCTTCCTGAGGGCGGGGATGACAGGCCTATGCTGCTGCACCCAGCTCATTTACTATCTTTCCAGTTTGCTGCCATGTCACATGGGATTCAGAACATTGTCTTCAGCAGGAGCCGGGCAAGCGCTGACAGCATCCTCTTGGACTCCCCAGCCTCCAGAATTGAGAGCCTAGGTAACTTTCTTCCCTGTATAAAATGCTCCCAGGAGTTCTATTACAGCAACAGGAGATGGACTCTGTGGAGAGATATCAAATTCAGCAACTGACATGGCTGTTGGAGCTTTACATTGTACTTTATTTTATTTTATTGTTTTCGTCTTTCAGGACAGGGTCTCTCTGTGTAGCATTGGCCATCTAGGAACTCACCCTGTAGACCAGGCTGACCTTCAACTCACAGAGATCCACCTGCCTTTGTCTCCTGAATGCTGGAATTAAAGGTATGTGCCACTACCACCTGGCTACATTGTACTTTATATATTGCAGGATATTAAAGAGAGATTTGTCCCTAAATCCTATATGGAAACTGCAGGCTATTTCCCCATGGTAGGATTTGTGGCTCTCTAAGCGCATTTTCTCTAAGTGCTATGACGTGAAATGGCAGGGCAGTGTCCTCCTAGACCTGCCCCAATGTCAGTACGACTAAAGAGCCGTACATGGTGGCACAGACCCACCAGCACTCCAGAGAAACCAGAGAAAGCAGAACGATTGGGAGTTCTAGGCCAGCCTAGCTGTACAGCAAGGTCCTATCTCAAACAACAAACAAATAAACAGCCTAAGGTCTGGCTTACCGGATGCAGCCTCGCGAGGCCTATTTGCCTTTCAGTATTCTCTTAACCCTGCTCCCTGCCCCCTGCTCTGAACCCTGCACCCTTGAATGAAGAATCATTCATGAGGGACAAGGTTGTGTTGTACCACAGCATCCTCCAAGTCTGTTCTATCTTCTACCATGTCCCATGGTGCTTGGGGGTGGGGTTTGGGACTGCTTGTTGTGGAAGGTTTTCACTACCATTCAGTGCTCTCAGGGCTCGGACTCCGGCTCAAGCATAGGCTGGATCTATTTAGAGCTCTCAGCCAATCATAGGGGTGGGAGACAGAATGTACAGTCCCGGCACGAGTGTGTAGGCAGCAGACAGCCAGAGGTACTTGGTAAACAAGCACCCTTAACTCCTCAGATGTGACTCTGAGTAACTCTGGTGATGGCTGCTCTCAGCTTTTTCTACTCTGTCCCTGGTGGCCACATCCACAGCCGTCTAGAGGTGGAGTCCTTGGGCCATTTTTTTTTTTTTTTAATAGGTGGGGTCTTGCTATGTAGCCCAGGCTGGCTTCACTACCTACCTACCTGTTTTAGTGGTCTTCTTGTGTCCACTTCCTGAGTGCTGGGATCCCAAGGGTGGCCCAGGTAGTTTATTTCTCTTTAAGGGGTGGAGTGTACCTCTTAACTGCACATGAAAAAACTCATTGTAGTGGGATTTACACTGTACCCTGGATCTTCAGAACCAGGTTTAAGATCAAGGTGGGACAATCTGTAAGGGATGGGTGTGGGGGTCGTCTGTCCCTGTCAGAGTGGACGTTGTTGAGTTGAGGCTAGGATGGGCCAATCTGTGCCCCAGGATTCTGCCATGGTCTTCAAGCTTCCCTTCTTCTTCATCCCCTATCTGTTTTCCCAGCTCCAACTCTATACAGAGGTCTTCACTGCTCAGGGGCCATTAGGGAGAAAGCCACACTGTGTCACTCAGCTTGCCTGAAGTAACTGAAGGGACCTGTCAAATCCCAGAATACACTCCACCTCATAAAGCTGCTTTCCAGTTCCAGAGGCCTGCTGCTGTCTGGGCTCCCGACGGTAGGGGGCATTATTTCCCTTTTGTTACTCTTTGGAGACTAAAGCCAGTCAGTCCCTCCACAGACCTCACTATACTTTCCTCTTTTTGTTTATGACGTTCATCCTGAGGTTAGGGTTGGCCTGTGCTGCGCAATAATACATTTAACCTTTGGCATTGTGCACCAACACGTAATCGATCATTTCCAAAGGCCAGGCAGGCTCCATCAGTAAGAGATAAATGGAGATGAGCTGACCCTGGCTTCCGGTGATCTGTGAGAGCACAGCACAGGTCCGACTGGGTGTTTTATGAACTCCACTGTCTTTCTCATCTTTATTTAAAAGCAAATTTTTTTCCACAAAGTGATTTGTTATTTAATGTTTTCCAACCAAATCGGATCCTGGTGAGGATAATCTCCCTTAGACTTCCCATTACTGTCGAGTTGGTAAATAAACTTGAGGCATTTCTGCATTGGGCATAAAAATGAAGATGAGAACGCTGAATTTGAAACCAAACGGTAGCACGGAATGAGGGGCTCTTCATGGTGCGAGCTGTGTTGTTCCTCTGACTTCAATCTAGCTGCTGTTTGCACTACGAACCGATTATCCACCGTGTTTTAGTGCGAATGTGAGTCATTTCTCTGTGTGAAAGTGACGCAACACTGTCTACAGTTGTTACTGAAATCCTACTTGTGCCATACACTGCTCTCTCGTGACACCTTCTGTTCCAGAACCTTTATCGTCTGTCTTCCTAAAAACACTGCTTTAATAGCAAAAGAGGTCAGATTAGCGAAGACAGGAGGACAGAGCTAATGGGAGGGGAGAGCTGAGGTCTGAAGCCAGCTTCTGAGCCACAAAGGGCTTCTTTGAGCCCTGACTGCTCGAGGATATCTTTGTTTGCTTTTGTGTGTGGTGTGCACTTATGTTTGTGTGTGTGCACATGCGTGTGGGTGCAGGTAAAGACCTGGAGTTGACATAGGATGGCTCCCTCAATCACTCTCCACTTTATGGAGGCAGGGCCTGTTGCTGAAGCCAGAGCGGAGCAATCTTGGCTGGTCTGGCTAGCCAGCCTGCTCCAGGGATTCCCTGTCTCTGCCTCCTGAGTTCTAGGCTCTGCCTCTGTGTTTGCCGGGCTCTTTTGTGGGTCCTGGGGTCCAAACTCTGGCCCGCATGCTGTAGAGCGATGACTTCATCTGCTCATCGGTCTCCCCAGCCCACAGTATCCTGCCTTTCCATCTTCTATTTATTTTCCCCGTTCCCACTTTGAGACTAGATATATGAACTTTCTGATTCCCCAGTGTGAGTGTGAACTTTAATTTGGCCTGAGACTTACAGAGCAGCCCTGGAGAAGTCTAGTTAGCAGCTTGCTCCCATAAGAGGGAAACAATATGTGTGGAGTATATTTTTAATCTTCTAAATGGATGTAGCAGCCATTTGAATTCTTTAGGGATTTAGTTTCTTCTGTCCCTGGGGCGTTCTTCTTTAGTTGTAATCCATAAAGTTGCCTATTGAAAGCAAACCTTGGTCTGTCAAGGCCTGGGGTCAGTGAAAAGACCTGGGTAAGGGGTCTTAGCCCCAGGATAAGTGGTCTGTCTTAGTTCCCGGCTTTGGCTGGCCACCCTGATTTTCAGATGTCTGCATCAGTCTCCACAAATTGAATAACAGCACGTGCCTTGCTGCAGGCCCACCCAGCTATGTGCATTGTTCTGGTCTCTGGTCAGGTTGATGCCTTCTCTTTACTAACCCTTGCTTCTCTATATAGCATCAAAGAAGCCAGAGGACTTCCCAGTGCTCCAGGCTAGCACTTTCTAACCAGGCTGCCCACCCCCCAGTAGCCACCTGGCCATCCTCCCTAGGGATCTCTTTGAAATCTGTTCCCTAGGCTTTGTATCCAGCTGTGCCCCTGGGAGAATGCAAGATGCCATCTCTTTCAGGAACTCCAGTATGTACAATTTTGTAAATATTACAGTTCCCCTTGATTACTTAAAATTGTCTAATGTTTGTCTTTATTTACAACAATTTAAAGAGTATATGCTGTGAATGAGACCCATTTCCCCATTCCTTTCTTGGATAAAGTCACTGAAGTTCCTTAGGGCACTAGTCTCAGAAACATTTTGATAGCAGAGAACTGGAAGGTCCCATGAAAAGTAGTGGTCTGAATGAGAATGTTCCCCAGGGGCTTGGGTATTTGAACCCTCGGCTCCACTTGGTGGCACTGTTTGGGGAGGTTTAGGAGGTGCAGGAAGTGTGTCCCTGGGGGAAAACTTGGAGATGAAAAGTATTTTGCCATTTCCGGTTTGATTTTTCTGCTTTGTGCTAATGGTTCAAAATGTGAGCACTCAGCTTGCTGTCCCTGCTGCCACACCTCTCTTGGACTCTGTCTGGAACCGTAAGTCAAAATAAATCCTCTCTACCTAAGTTGCTCTTGGTCACGGTGTTTTATCACAGCAACAGCAAAGCAAATAATGCAAGGACCAAGTGCTTTCCTGTCCCCTGAAGTAGCTTTTAGCAGAAGGGAGCTGAGGCTTAGAGAAGCCGAGGGATATGCTGAGTGCTCAAATAATACTCAGAATGGCCAGGCAAAGAATTTTCCAGAGAGAGAGAACCAGTCAAAATCCACACAAGTATTAAGAAAAGGAGGTGTTGTGCCCTGGGTGTGAGACCCTGAAGAGACCACCAGAGACACGAACTACTGAAATGCAAAAGCAAGATTTATTTCAATTCAAGCCGCAGCAGGGACCTCGGATGAGCACCCTGACACAGCGGAGGCTAGAGGGGGTGCCCGCCCCTCTGCAAGCTCAGTTTTTAAAGGCAGAAACCATAAGGTTACATCATTTAGAGGTGCTAGTATGGGTACAATTCTGATTGGCTCAAGTTTTAGGGGCTTTTCCGAATTTCTGTGTTATCTTACTTTGTAGTTTTAAGGGGTTGTTTGTCAAACTTTATAGACTACCTCCGGCATTGGGGCATTCTGTGGTTAATCAATTGCTACCAGAGAGTCCTTCAAATATTCTGACTTTGTCCTGGGACCTATGTCAGCAGCTCTGAGAATTTTGAAACTGTTTCAAGCTGGGGTGAGGGGCTTGCTTGAAATGGGGGTGCTTTGGTTCTTCAGGAGGCAGCATGCACGGTCTAGGTAGTGATGATTGGGAGATCTTCTCTCAGATCTTGCTTGATGTACAGGGTGCAGCTCCTGCAACTGAAGTTGTCTTCACACTCTTCCAGGTGCAGCTAAGTGCTATCTTTCTATGTTCCCAGACACTAGATCCATGAGAACCACACTGAAGGACCCAGCTCATTCTGGTGTTACCATTCCTAGACTGACTAGCCAGGCTTCCACACAGAGACACAGCGGTGTGTGTAGACAGATTTCAAGGAAATGGCTCCTGTGACTAGGGAAGCTGAGTTCAAAATTTTGAGAGGTGATGGACTGGTGGCTGGAAACACAGGCAGGAGGAGCTGAGTCCAAATAACACTTGCCCACGGAGCTCCTTCCCTGGCTTGTGGAGGCTGGTCTGTCTTGTATATTATTATATGACCAGCCTTAATAATATACTTCCCAGGGGCTCAGATGAGAAACTATGAATGGTGAGAATTATTTTCAGGAAATGAATCTAAGCTCTTTGTCCATCTACTTTATTCCTCTGGGATAAAATCCTATCAACACAGCTGCAGTTCTGTACTCAAGCCTAGTTCTTTTCTTGCCTGATTTGTCTCTACCTTTATCTGCTGTCTCCTCTAAGCTTTATATTAATTCTCTCATCTTAATTCTGCTTCATCTAGGCCCTTCTCATCTTGTTCTTACCCATCTAGTACTTTCCCATCTGGCTGTTCCTCATCTTCCATCTCGTCCACCCATTCTCTCTGGTCAAAATCCCCCTTATACCTCTCAGTTCTCTGTCTGCAAGTTCTCTAGGGTATTCAGTTATAAACCCAAGCAATAGCAATCCTCCACCTCCAGCCAGGTCACCAGGCTTGAATTCCTATAGGGTCATAAAGGCAGGTAATAATTTTCCTCAGGCAGTGACCACCAGGCTTTCTTTTACAATCTGAAATTGAGTGGTTAAAGGAGGAGGTCAACTGAGAGCTAATGATCGGTTAGTAGATCAAGAAGGGGATCTATGTGCTCAGTCTACATTCCTAGCAGTAGTTAGGTAAGAAGTTAGGGGTCTATAATGTTAGTAAGGAGGGTCTCAGATTGCACAAGAAATAAAGCTATCCGCCTGACCTAGGGAACAGATGTCATTTCCATAAGAGTGTTACCTTAGTTCAGGAGATTGTTTAGCCTTGGATGCTTGATAGTTATTTTAGATAAACACACTGTCAGGAGTTCTTGGAAGCACTCAAGAAAATCATTTTAGGAACCAGCTAATATATATACAAAAGCTAAAATATCACCAGGACTTCTTAAGCCATGGCTTGACCTCGGACTTCTCCAAGCAGTAGCTTTTGTGACAATAGCCGAATTCCATTACATTTTCCCGTGGCTTGCAGCAATTCTGTACCCTACTCAGGTCTTCACCTGATTGGACGAGCCCAGCACTTTATGGAGGGGCTACCTGCTTTATTCAAAGCCTGATGATATAAATGCTAATCTCAAAAACAATCAAACAAAAACAAAAACACCAAAACCAACAGCTCCTTCACGGACTATTCAGAATAATGTTTCACTAAATACACCAGCACCATGGGGTAGCCAAATTGACACAAAATTAACTCTGTCACTCCTGTCCCTGGGTCTGGCTGTCTGCTATACTGTGGAGCCCTGAGAAGATGAACACTGTTTTATTTCTCACTCAGAGATACGCATCAGATTCTCAGCAAATGCATGTGGTCTGCACAAAATAAAACCCCAGAGTGCTTTCAAAACAGTATCCCATCTTATTCCTGCCATACGTCTCTGGGGTAGGCATGCTCACCTCCATTTTTAAGTAAAGAAACAGAGATGTAGGGGAACAGACCCATGAAGGTGAACTTCAGAGGTAGCAGGACTCAGCCAGCTCCGCTCCTACGTGTCTGTCTTTGCACTTGTACTGGTCAGTTTTCTGTCCCCTTACAGAAGGCCTGAGGCAAGCTGGCTTAAACGAGGAGAGGAGAGGCTTTTTATTATTTTTATTATTAGCTCATAATTTCAGAGATTTCCGTTCCTGGCTGACTGACTGCTGTTTCTGAGTTTGTGGGAAGGTGGAGAGAGCATTGTGGAGCAAATCTGCTTAGCTCACTTTGACTTGGATGGGTGGGGAGACAGACAGACAGACGGACAGAGAGACAGACACAGAGAGAAACAGACCAACCAGGGTACTTTTATCTCCTGTAAGCACACTCCCCCACCAGTCCCCTTCCCTCCCACTAGGCCTCACATCCTAATGGGTCGGCCACCTCCCCGAAACACAAAAGGCTGGTGACCAGGTCTCTACTTACATGGTCTTTGGGGGACATTTAAGACTCAAATGAAAACAGTGTCTTTTTTAAAAATTTGATAAAATGTCTTGGAAGGTGTTTTAAACAACAACAAATTTTTATGTGTATGTATGTGTGTCCAAATGTATGTCTATGTACCCTGTGCATGCCTGTAAGGACCAGAATAGGGTGTTAGATCCCCTGGGACCAGAGTTATCGGAGTTTATGATCAACTATGTGGGGGTCCTCTGCAAGAGCAGCACGTGCATGCTTTTAACTGCTGAGCCATCTTCCCAGCCTTATTCTAATTAATGTATTTTTTAAAAATGTACCATACTTTCTTTATTGAATCTTTGGGAATTTCACATAATGCACTGTAATTCTGCTCACCTCCCAGTCCCTCCATATCCTCCCCTCATCCTTACAGCAAGCCCCCAAAATAAAATAAAATAAAATAAAATAAAATAAAATAAAATAAAATAAAATAAAATCAAACCAAACCAAACCAAGCAAGCGAAGCAAACAAAAACAAAAAGAAACCAAAAACTAAAACTAAAACCAAAACCAAAACAAAAGAAAGAACAAAACAAACAAAAAATTTCTTCCCTCTGCCATCTTTCACACTTGTCCATCCCTCTTCATTCATCCTGGTGGCACTGGGAGCTGCAGTGTGTCACACAGTGTGCCCTTTTGTCCAATCAGCATTTTCCCCAAAGATTTATTTATTCCTGCATTTTATATATATGAGTACGCTATTTGCATGTATGTTTACATGACGGAAGAGAGCATCAGACAGAAGAGGGATCAGATCCCATTGTAGATGGTTCTGAGCCACCATGTGGTTGCTGAGAATTGAACTCAGGACCTCTGGAAGAGCTCTTAACCGCTGAGCCATCTCTCCAGCTCCTGTTCAATTGGCTTTACTTGCAAATGTTCATTGCAATGAGTCATTGGTCTGGTTCAAGGCCTTTGATTTCTGGTACACCATCGTCACTCCTCTCAGATATCCTGCGGCCACCCCAGTCATGAAGATCCTGCAGGTATGGTTTCACAGGACCAGTCCCTTCAGGAGCTCCAGCAGGCCCTAGATGGAGAAGATATTAGGGTGGGCCAGCCCCAGGCTGGGCTGTGGGCCTGGGTGGTAGTTGAGCTTGTCAGTCTAGGTCACTGGGGCCACCCTCCTTAGGTGATGGGGGGAGCCAACTCCCCTATGCCCAGCCCTCGCCATCAGTGTTGGTTCTTCCTCACCCACAGTGAGGAGTGGGACCATCTCTCCTGAGTGCCTGGGGCCAACTCTCCCATGAGGGTCAGGGACAGCTTTCTTGCTTCAGTGTGCAGTGAGGGGCAGGACCAGCTATCCCATGGCCAGCAAAGGGCAGGGCCAGCTCAGCATGGCCCTCTGATTTCATCTCACATGGTTCCTATGCCCCCCTGAGGTGACATGGGCTACAGACATCAACACAGACCACAGCTACAGTAGGACCACAGACCCAGACATGGTCCTCGCAGCAGGTTGGGCCCAGATGACATCCTGGCTCTGGGTGGAAGCAAAGGTCACTCAGATCAGTCTAGCTCTGGTGGTGGCCTGGCCCCTGGACACTAACCAAGCCACAGATTGTGACCCTGACCCTGGGCTTGCATGTAACCCTTGGTGGCAACATAGGCCTCAGACTTCAACATAGATCTTGCCTGTGGTAGGACCATGGCCCCAGACATGGTCATCAGCAGCAGCCCAGGTCTGGATGTCACCATGGCCCCAGGGGATAGTGCATGCCATCCAGATCAGCATGGCTCCAGTGGCAGCGTGATCCTTGGATACCAACACAGCCTCAGGTGGTGACCCAGACCCTGGAATCCACATGGTCTTCCTGGACATCAACATAGACCCTAACTTCAGTAGGGCCGTGGACCCAGACATGACTCCTGCTGCAGTCCAGACATCACCTTGGTGCTAGATAGCAGTACGTGCCACTTAGGTCTGTATGGCCCCAGATGAAGCATGGCCCTTGAGAAGCAACATAGTGCCAGGTGTCTGATGAGACTCCAGGCAACCACACAGTCCTCAGTTGTAATAGGAGCCACAGACGTTGACTTAGACCCTGCCTGTTGTAGGGCCATGGACCTAGAGTGGCCCTCAGCAGCAGCCTGGGCCTGGATGATACCATGGCCCCAGGTGGCAGCACAGGCCACCCAGATCAACGTGGCTCCAATGGTTGTATGGCTCTTGGACATCTGCATGGCCACAGGTGGCAGTCAGCCCAGACACTGGGCACCCTTGTGACTTTTGGTGGCAACATGGACCATGGATGGCCACGAAGACCCTGGCTGTGGTAGGACCATAGACCCAGACATGGCCCTTAGCAGCAGCCTGTGCCTGGATATCACCATAGCCCCAGGTGGCAAGAAGGCCTCCTACATCAGCCCATTCCTCACTGTCTTCCTGTCTTCTGTTCCACCTCTTTCCACAGCATGTCAACCTCTCTGCTTCTCTTTCTTTCCCATTTCTCCACCACACACTTGCTCATTATAAAGGGACCTGCCTACCTGAGCTGAACTGCTTCAGACAAGCCAGTGGATATCTCCCTCAAGACCCAGGCTGGCCTGTGGGTAGCTTGTATCTAGCTGAGCTGAATGGCATCAGACTGGCTCTAATGTATTTTTTAAAAGATTTTTTTTGTACATATGCATGTGAGTACAGGTGTCTACAGAATTCAGAAGCATCAAATCCCCAAGAGCTGGAGTTACAGGTAGTTGTCCTTGGCCATCTCTCCTAAGACATTCTTCTCCTGAGGCATTCTTCTTTTAATCATTTGTGCTTATTTTGTTCTTTTTTAGTTAGGGATTATTTGTTTTTTATTATTATGAGTGTTTTGCTTCCACACACGTCTGTGTATCATATGCATGCCTGGTGCCTGAGGAGATCAGCAGAGGGCATTGGAGCCCTTGGAACTTGAGTTATGGACAGTTTGAGGCATCATGTGGGTGCTAGAAATCAAACTAGGGTCCTCTGCAAGAGCAAGAAGTTCTGTTGCCACTGAACCATCTCTCTAGTTCACATACCCCTTACAAGGTATTTTTAATCATTTTTTTTTTACAGAAAAAAATTATTAGTCTATCCTCACTGCCATCAGCAACAATGCATACATATTTTCCTGGAATCTACAATTTACCTGTTGAAATCAATTCATTCTTTTCTGAATATCTGTTGAGTGCCTAGCCCTAACTGGAGGTGGGTATTTGTTGTATTTTTCTGTCCATCCCTCTACCACTCCATCTTTCCAGACAACAGATATTTACTGAACATCCACCATGCACCAGCTAAGGGAGGTGCTAGGACCAAAATGATGCTCAAGACTTGGTCCTCTCTCAAGATGCTCGCAGTTGAGATTAGAGCCAGGCATGTTATCTATGCGGGCTCAGCAGCACCATCTGCTTCCACAGACTGGAAGACTACGGGCTTCCTTGTGCCTGGCACCCCACAGGACTCCTGTGGGAAGTGACATGGATCTCTGGAATTCTCAGTCAGGTCCATCAGGAGGGAGTGAGGGAAGAGCTGTGAGCCGAGGCAGTGATCCTTCGGCAGCCTGGACTAGCGTTTTCATCATCAGCATCAATCACTGTCAACTGTAGCATCAGCTACCCAGACTTATCCAGGTGAGGGGTCGCCTGGAGCTTCTTGTCTTCTTGTCTCTCATTTATTCCCAATTCTCAACAGCAAAATTCTACCAGGGGGAAGGAGGCCTTCCTTTGTGTCAGCCATGGGGGTGGGGGCATCTTCAGAGTCTCCACACACTGTTCCAATAATCATCTTTTTACCTTACTCCTCATTCTTACGGCCTAAGTCTTTGTCAACTCCTCTCATACTCTGAAGAATCATTGTAGGTCTCCTCTTCAAATTTGCTTTTCTGTTGCTGTGATAAACAAGCAACTTGGTAGAAGAAAGGGTTTATTTCATCTTACAGGTTACATTTCATCATCAAGAAAAGCCAGGATAGCTGCCCAAAGAAGGAGCTTGAGGCAGAAACATTAGAGAAACATTGCTTATTGACTTGTTCCCCCTGGCTTGCTCACCTAGCTTTCTTATACAGCCTAGGGATGGCACTGCCCACAGTGGGCTGGGTCTTCTTGTATCAATTAGCAGTTAAGAAAAGGTCTCATAAACATGCTACAGGCCAATCTGATTTGGGCAGCTCCTCAACTGATGTTCCCTCTTTCCAGATGACTGTAGCTTGTATCGATTTGACAATAAAAACTAACCTGCTCACCTTCCCACTGGAATGCAAGCTCTGCAAGCACAGGGACCCTTATCTGGCTTGGTTAATGTGCCTATCAACACTGCACATACTGAATTTTCCACCCATGCAATTAAGGGAGCCTAGGAATGGTTGAAGTTAATCAGATACCCTGCCTCCCATCACATAGTACCTCCCACCCCTGTCTCAGCCAGAATAGCTTTATTGACAGGCACCTTGCTGACTCCCTAAGCATGGATTCTGATGTGGGGCTGACTCGCTGGGAAGCAGAGCCTTCCATTGAGGGTGTTTAGCCCACTGATGCATGTATTCTGAACCTTCCAGGCCTTTCCAGGGATGACTTGTGATCCCTCCTTGCTGTCTCCAGTTCTTGCTCATATCCAGACTGTAAGTGCCTCCAAGCAACCATCTTTCATATCCCCACAGCCCTGGGGGAAGGAATGCCTGTGGTTTATCCTGTCACAACTCACTCGAATCTCTCAACACTTGGATTTACAGACCCAGCCCGCTCTCCCATGGTCTACACCCAGAGGTTATAAGCGCCTCCCTGGCAACATGGTGGAATGGATGAGACTGGAGTTTGCAGTTGTCAATGTGAAATTGAGTTCTGGATCTGTGACTGTCACTTCGGATGACTGACTGAGACTCAGTTTCCCCATATATGAAGTGGATGTACAGCAGTACTTCCCAGAGATGAAGAGTGGAGAAGGTACCTGGGCAGGTCTGGTAAGCCTGGTCAAGAAGCATTGCTCTAAAGTGCTTCCCTATTGTGTTGCCTGTTGAACACAGAGCAGGCAGAACCTTGCTGCTTGTGGATGGTGACAGAGAAAGGAACACTGTGATTATAATAAATGTCTCAGTGGGACTGTAGAGGACTCCAAGTCTTATGCTGCATTTGGAACCTTGGGCTCCAAGGAGAAGGGAGATTGCTAAGCTTCTTGCTTGGTTTAGGAGACATTGTAATAATGGTAGAGACATTTCTGCCAAGATAGCAAAGTAAAAACACATACACAAACTCTCCATCAAGTAAATCAGCATGTAAACAATGAAGTCTCCAAATTTATTAGACTGTTTAAACTTGAGGGCAAAACTGATGACAGCTTGTCTGGCCTCCCATGAGTCTTTGAGGCTCCAGATCCAGCCCTGGCCACAGGCCACTCTTCTTGGCTGAGTGAATGTATCTGCAACCCAGCATTGGAGAAGTGTGTCTTCCCTGTTTTTTTTTGTGGCTACAGCCAGGGTACCAATGTGTGGGCCAAGTCAAGAGCCACCAGGGAGACAGCTGGTGCCAGAGCAGGTTGGGATTTCAGAACTGCTCTTGGCCAAGAACACAGTGTGAGGGGGAAGCGTAGGGTAGCTGGAGAGAAGATGCCGAGAGCCTAGAACAGAGAGGGCCTGCAGAAAAGGGGACATCCAGCTTTTCTTCTGAGCATGTGGGAAATGGACATAGTCTGAATCTTCCAGAATTGTCTCCAAGGGCAGGAAACCATCTCCTTCCCTTTCTTTTGGGATGCGCACGTGTACGCACGACACATGCATGCACAGTGTCTGTGGTGCTTGGGATAGAACCTAAAGCTTGGGCATGGTAGACAAATGGTCTGATCCTGAGCTTTGTTCTCAGCCCTTTTTGGCCTCTCCTGAGAGCTGCATTTCCCTGGTAACTCATGTGACTATCTCTGGGTCTCCTGCCTCTCTTGCTTTGTTGGGAGTCCAGATCTCACTCTTTGTGCTCCTGGGAGATGTAGGAGAGTGCTCAGCATCCTCAAATACTTCACTGACCTCACTGAAGGCTTTTGTTTGTTTGCTTTTGGGACAGGGTCATTATGTAGCCCAAGCTGACCTTATGACTCTGGGATGCTCCTGCCTCAGTTTCCCGAGTGCTGGGATTATAGATATAAGCCATCGTGACTGGTTTGAGATGTTTATTTTAAAAACTACTTTAATGAAAGCCTGATATGAAGACTGATGTGGGCCTTACTAGTGAAGAAGCTTCAACTATAAACAGACTAAAGTATTCTGGAAACTCAGTGTATACACGCATGCATGTATATGTATATATGTGCATTTATGTGTATTTTTGGGGACAGGATCTTGCCATAGTCCAAGATGGCCTCTAACTCTGTGACCTTCCAGGGATCCCAGAGATCTGTCTCTCATGTCACGATAGAAGCACTGGTGTCTTTCTACATACACTGCTGCCTCCAGCCTCATGTGGGTTGAACTCGGGTCTTCATGCCCCTGAGGAAGCACCTCGACAACATAGCCACCTCTCTCTCCAGCCCTGTGAGTTGATATTGGACATCAGTGGAGCCTTATTGTCTTCACCTATATGTACTGTGGTGATAGGATACTGTGGACTGGGAAATTTATTAAGAACAGAACTTCCTTTAGTTTTTAAAACAATTCATTTTTTTAAAATTTCAAATATGTGTATTATATTTTTCTTTGAGACAAGGTCACACTCTGTAGACCAGGCTAGCCTCAAACTCACAGAGATCCACCTGCCTCTGTCTCCTGAGCGCTGGAATTAAAGGGACATTTCATCACACTATGGATATGTGTAATGTAATTACATAATTTCTCCATCTTCCTCTGCTCCCTCCAGCCCCACCCCCTACTCCCTCTCAAATTCTTCACCATTTTTCTTGAATTACTGTTGCTACATTGTGGTGGTTTGAATGAAATGTCCGCCATAAGTTCAGGCATTTGAACATTTGGTCCCCAATTGGTGGTGCCGTTTGGGGAGGCTTTGGAGGTGTGGTCATTTTGGAGGAGGTTGGTCACCAGAGGCATGCTTTGAGAATTTAAAGACTCATGCTATTTTGAGTTCTCTTTCTGCTTGGTACTCGAGGTTCAAGATGTGAGCCCTGGCTTCCTGCCTCTGCCACCACACTTTTGCTCTGCCAACATGGGCCTATAGATAAAATAACTTTTATTCTAGAAATTGCCTGGCCCTGGTGTCTTACGACAGCAACAGAAAAGTAACTAATACATATATATGGAAATGGGTAGATGTATAAATCCAACCCACGGGGTCCACTTAGTTTTCGTATAAAGTTATAGCCACAGTAGTATGGTTGCCTAAATAAGATTGGAACAATGACAGTACCAGTCCCCAGGGATAGCCCCCACTAATTGGTTATCCAGCCCTGAGTGGTCAGCTCTAAACGCATACACACAAGAACTTGATTTCTTATAGTTCTAGAGGCTGAAGAATCTGAGATCAAGGAGCCAGGAGGAGGTTGACAAAGGCCACTGTTTCCAAGTTGGTGTTCTGAATGCTGTGGGCTGTAGTGGGGCACTGGGTCCAGAGACAGGGTGGAAGGACAATAGAAAAGGGGTTCCCTCCTGCAAGTTCCTTATTTGTTTTTATTTATTTTCAGCCCCTGTTTCCCTATGTGGCCCAGGCTGGCCTTGAACTTGCCACCTTCTTCTTCAGTCTCCAGAGTGCTGGGATTATAAGCATGAGCCAGCAGGCCCAGCAAAGAGAGCTTTTTATTCTTAAAGCTCCTGGCAAGGTGGGAGATATCCTCCTGAGTCCTTTGTAGGTATTGCTTCACTTAATCTGGAGAAAGTGTAAGCTGGTAACTGTCATGTTATTGTTGTATGTAGACAAACCAGTGTACACAGTGTCTCAGAGTTTGTTGGTCACTGTGTACATCTATAGTCCCAGCACTTGGGAGGCTGAGGCAGGAGCAGCAAAGAGTTTGAGGCTAGCCTGGGCTACATAGTGAGACCCTGTCTCAAAAGAAAAAAAGTGGTCATGAAGTGAAAGATTGGAAAAGGTGCCCCTGTTTTGGCAGGCCCCCCACATGTAAGCGATTCAGACAGATCCCAGAACCCACTGCCTGCCGTGAGCAAACACAACTGGTGTATACCTGAGCAGATCACTGAGAAAAAAACGTATACTGCAAGAGATGTTTATATCACAAGAAAAAACTAAAAGAAAAAAAAAAAAAAATAAAGCTGTACAAACACAACTGAGGCTGCTTCATGTACTAGTTTTTCCTGAGGCAGAATCTTTCCACTAGACAGCACAATAAGCGTTGTGAACACGTCTATGTTGCGAGTATGCGTGCTAGATAGCTGGAGCATGTGTTGCTTACTTTACAGCATCGACTCAGCGATGATGTACCATGGTTTAACCGGTTTGCTTTTGACTGGCATTTGAGTCTTTTCTTCTATATTTTGCTCTTTTGAATAATGTTGTGATGAATAAAAGCATGAATGAGTCATTTTTGCCATTTTGCAATTTTGGGGGTAGGGTTGAGCCTGTGCTGTTCTGGAATGTGTAATCCCCCAGCCTCTGCTTCCTGAGTGCCAGGATGACAGATATGCACTGATGAGCCAGATCAGTTCTGCACGTCCGGGAGACTGTGAGGTTCCCTTGTCGAGTGGATGTACTGTGGACTGGGTGGTCATGGCTCCTTCCACCTGAGCCCCCCTTTCTTTAGCCTTATAGGTCCTTTGCATGGCTTCTGGTTTTGTGTTTCTATGGGATTCCTGTGTGTGCAAATGTGTGTCTCTCTTCTATACGTGTTTCTTGGGCTTTTCCTTAATGATACTATGTGAACGTTCTTGCCCATCAGCTCTGGGCTCGCTCACTCCCTTCCTTCCTTCCTTCCTTCCTTCCTTCCTTCCTTCCTTCCTTCCTTCCTTCCTTCCTTCCTTCCTTCCTTCCTCCACTCTGCTGATAGAACTAAAAACAGGTGTGCTGCTGCGGAGCCACACCTACATCCCTGACCCTGTTCACCATTTAATTTTAACTCTCTGAGACATGGTCTTGTTTTTTAGTTCAGATTGGCCTCATACTCGCTAGATAGTCCAACAGTCCATGAATACATGATCCTCCTGTCTCAGCTCCCTGAATGCTGAGCAGCATGTGCCACTATAACTGGCTTGATGCTCACTTTTGGTCTTTCATTTATTTATTTATTTATTTATTTATTTATTTATTTATTTATTGATTGATTGATTGATTGAGACAGGGTTTCTCTGTGTAACTTTGGAATCTTTCATTCTGGAACCCAGGTTGGCCTTAAACTCATAGAGCTCTTCCTGCCTCTGCCTCCCGAGTGCCTCCCAAAAGTGGCCACCACCACCTGGCCACTTTTGATCTTTTTATTAAATGCATGTTATAAGCATTTTTGGGACTCATGATATTGCAGTTTGAATGTAATTGGCTTCCATAAGCTCATAGGGAGTGGCACTGTTAGGAGGTGTGGCTTTGCTGGAGTGTATGTGGCCTTGTTAGATGAAGTGTGTCACTGTTACTGTGAGGGCCAGCTTTGAGGCTTCTTATGCTCAGGATACTGCACAGTGTCTCAGTCCACTTCTTGTTGCCCGCAAGATGTAGGACTCTCAGCTCCTTCTCCAGCACCCTAGATGCCTGCATGCTGCCATACTCCTCACCATGATAATGGACTGAATCTCTAAACTGCAAACTACCACCTCAATTAAATGTTTTCCTTTATAAGATTGCCATGGTCATGGTGTCTCTTCACAGCAAAAGAAACCCTAATTGAGACATCTGATCCACGCTACACATTGGCAGTGAAAAGTTGTGCCAGTTATCAGTGCTCATCTGACAAGGCTGGTACCTGATGCTCCTGAGAGGAGACTCCTGAGAGATGGCAGGCTGGTGGTCACTTGAGCTGTCATGTTCTTCTTTACCACACTCAGCAAGGGAAAGGGTCTTGCTTGAGCACATGCTAATCACATGAACTCAAAGCTTGGACTGAATCTTGGGGCTTCTGAGTCACTGCCTTGGCAGCATACCTCAGTGATTAGAGACACAGCTGTTGCAGAATATTTTTTTACACTGTGAAGATGTATCTTTGCCAAGGCACCTTGTGATTAGTTTAATAAGGAGCTAAATGACCAATAGCTAGGCAGGAAGAGGTTAGGCAGGACTTCTGGGGACAGAGAGGACTCTGGGAAGGAGAAAGGTGGAGAGACGAGGAAATGTAGAACAAGCAGGATGTGCAGGAGGAGAGGTAATAGCCACAGCCATGTGGCAGAATGTACATTAGTAGAAATGGGCTGATTTAAGTTATAAGAGCTAGTTAGAAACAAGCCTAAGCTATAGGCTGAGCTTTCATCATTAATAAGAAGTCCCTGTGTCATTATTTGGGAGCTGGTTGGTGGGACAGAAAAAGACTCATTACACAACCTCTAAATTCAAATTGCCTGGCCAGATTCCCTTGCATCCTTGATAGCTGAGTGCGTGGGTGTGTGCTAGACCTTGGAGCTCAGATTTCTTATGTGTTCCCAAGTGGTTATGAGGAATGTAGTAGACAGTCTGGTGTGATCTAGCCAAGTACAGTCTTATTAGCCTCTTGTTAGAAACATCTAACGTTATTAATGGCATCAACTTTTCTGGTCTTTGAGTTGATTGAAATAAAAATGAACATTATGGGAGAAAATTCCTAGCCCAGTCAGACTTTGATGGCTGACAGGGTCTAACATTTCTGAGGGTCCAAACACTCATTCTGTCATAGGTGTCTTCTGTCAGCCTCGAGATTCTGAGCAGACGTTCCTAAGAGAGCAGGTGCAGAGCAAGCAACTCACTCCTTCCTTCTTTGTCTCCTAGGAGCTTGGGCTATTCTCACTGAATGAAGGATGCTGTGCCTGGTGAGGTCCGCTTGTCTCTGGCAGTTCAGGGCTTGCTCCTTGCTGGTATCATCTACGTCACTCACCATTCTTTGTCAACGAATATCTAGGAAGTGTGCAACATCTAGCTGTGGGTGGTAAGGACTCAGCGTGTATGAACAGTTGATGCATGCCTTCATGATGCTTAGAGTGAGCAGAAGTGTGTCATTCAGCCTTCGAAACACCACATTGCCTTTAGAGCTCAGTGGAACAAGGCAAGTAGTTTGCTCATGTGTCTGAGACTTGGCTGTGGACTGACTGAACTAGCTGGATTCTGTGGGGTGGTTCTAAGTGGTAGATTGATTTTTAGGTCTGGTCCACACGACTTTCATTCTTTTTTTACCTAGGGACTCGGTTCTCATGGTGATAGTGTAAGCACAGAGTACCGAAGTACTAGGTTCAGAAGTAGCACAGCACCACTTCCATCCACACTGCAATGGCCTAAATAAGTCATGTCCTGAGCTCAAAGCCAGGAGAAGACCTTGGGATCAGACAGCAGAAAGAGTAGAAACAGAAGTGTAAGGAATTGGTGCTAATAGTTCAGTCTGTCACAGAGGGAGACAGCCATTCATCCAACAGTCCCATAAATGTGTAATTATTATTTTTTTTTTTTTGGTTTTTCGAGACAGGGTTTCTCTTGTGTAGCTTTGCGCCTTTCCTGGAACTCACTTGGTAGCCCAGGCTGGCCTCGAACTCACAGAGATCTGCCTGCCTCTGCCTCCCGAGTGCTGGGATTAAAGGCGTGCGCCACCACCGCCCGGCTTAAATGTGTAATTATTAACTACGACATATTGAAGGGAAATTCCCTGAGCACAAAAGAGAACTGACTACAGCATTGGGGATGATTTTCCTGAAGGAATAATATCAAGGGTGAGATTTGAAGGGTTACAGGGCAGGGAATGACACTAAGGGAACCTCATGTGTGAAGTCTCCAGGTCAAGAGAAAGCTGTGCCGTGGCAGGACTGAGCAAGGGGTCAGGGGAAGCTGGAAACCCAGCAGGGACAAGGTCACCTGTGCCCCTGAGGCTCTGCCAAGAACAGCTCATGTCTTACAAATGAAGAGTGTTGGCTTCTTGCCATGGTTATGACTTTTCTAGGAACATACTTGCCCACCTCCTTATACAGTCTTAATCATCCCTCAGGGTGTATCAAGAAATTGGTGAAACATCTTAGCTGCCCAGGTATGTGGACCAAATGCTCATGTCACTCCCGCATGTTGGCATACCAACCCCTAATGTGATAGAGTCGGGAGGTGGAACTCCAGGCAGTAACCATGCTATCAAGGGTAGAGGCCTCAGGAATGGAATTAGGATCCTTTGAAAGACCCTAGGCCTGGAGCGGTGAGGCAGACTTACTGTCAGCACTCAGGAGGCAGAGGCAGACAGTTCTGTGAGTTCAAGCCCATCCTGGTCCATATAGTGAGTTCCAGGGGAGAGGAGAGGAGAGGAGAGGAGAGGGGAGAGAGAGAGAGAGAGAGAGAGAGAGAGAGAGAGAGAGAGAGAGAGAGAGAGAGAGAGAGAGAAACACAGAGACAGAGACAGAGCCTAGAGGGACCTTACTAGAAGATTCCCGGAGGCACCTTGATTTGGGAGTTTTAGCCTCTAGAACTGTGATAAACAAATCTCAGTTTAGCTCCGGCTCTTTGTTATGGTGGCCTGAGCTTAGACACTTGGCCAGTTGGCTGCTGTCTCTCTGGCTTCTCTCTTCTGAGTACAAACATCTTCTGTAACCACATTCAGTTCTATTTTCAGTGGCTTTCTCTGCACTGCAGGGCTGTGGCCTTTCGAAAGGCAGAGAGAGACTCTTCTCTTGTTTTCATCCTCTGCTTCTCTTGTGTTTATTGACAGACCTTGGCCCAGATCAGTTGCCAGGAAATGTCTATTGTCTTGGTGATCAAATGAAGCTCGTGGATGCAGGAATACTTGGTTAAGTGTGGAATGCCACCATGTCATTATCACCCACGGCATCATCTAGATGCTGTCATTGTTTCTCCTGGTGAGAGGAGCAATCTTAGGTACAAGAGGGGGAGCTGGCACAGTGGGTGGTGGGGGTGGCCAGGAAGGTGAAACAAGTGGGTAACTCAAGGCTGATGTGAACCCCCAAGAGCGGTGGGTGGAGGCAAGTCATACCGGGAGTGCTAACTCTATTATGCAGAGCTACTGGCTTCTGTCCATCACATCTACTGGGCACACGGCTCTTCGTTACCACTAGGTTGAGAAGAGGCTGGGAACTCAGGTTTTACCAGTGAAATGGACATCTAAAATGTAGGCAACTTAATACAAAATTAAAGAAAAATGCTGTGAAGGTGAAATGAGACAGAGCTTGTGGACTTTTTTGGCCTGTAGCCCCGAGTTTTTGACCTATGAGCTAACAGCATGTATCTGGGAGCTGGACAAAACTAGGTCCAAGCCTCAGATTTTTCTCTCCTGCTTTGCTTTGTCAGGAAGATGACCTGAATGCTCTGATCTTGTCCCCTCTTTCATGAGATGGAGGCAATAATAGAACATACAGCATGGAGCTGTGGTCAGTGCATTTAGCACAGGGGGCTCATTTTTCATTGCTCCTATTGTTTACCTCTCAAAGGCAGCTTGGAGCTTGGGTTTGCGGTTAGAAATAGTCTGGAGACACTAGGGAAGAACAGCTAAATGAGACTGTGGACACACTGGTTCAGAATTCTCTGGAGGTTTTGGTGGGAATGAATGAAATCTGTAATATACATTTTTTTAGACCTAGTGGGGAAAACAAAGAGGTTCCCAAGCAGGTGGATAAATTACCTGCCTAGATCTAAAAGATCTAAGTAGCTGCTGAACAAGTAGTCAGGTCATTCATTCATTCATTCATTCATTCATTCATCCTGATGGGTGCTGCCTGATTAGTAAAGAGCTAGGGTGCCCAAAGGAGGGAGCAATAGCACTTCCATAAAGAGTTTGGTACCTTGATTACAGGGCAGGACTGGAGCAAAAGAATGGTGGGAAGCAGATTCAATCCATGTCCCTTACAGATATGTGATGGTGGGCAAGTTACCAGAACTTTCTCTGCATTGTATTTCCTCATCCACAGAATGGGGATCATTAAAATACTGCTTCTTAAGGCAGTCATGAGTAATTACTAGTTTAATACCTGAGGGTCAAGTACTGTGTAGTTGGGGGTGGGGTTGAAGGAAGAGCTGGAGTTTTGCCTGGGTTCCCCAGAAGCAGATTCAGGGACCCTGCTGAGTGGTTTTGTGATACCACAAGTTGTTGTGACTGTGTGGGAACATAAACTGCCAGATGTGTGGTGTTTTTGCCCGGGCTTGAAGAACATCCCAGTAGGTCAAGGGAAGTCCTTTCAAGAACTGTCAGATCCAGTAAACCCAGCACTCAGGAGGATATGGACATCAAGGTCACATAGTGAATCTGAGGCCAGCCTGGGCTATGTAGGAAGATCCTGTTTTTTGTTTTTTGTTTTTTTAGTTCTATTTATTATGTATGCAGCATTCTGTCTGCACGTATCCCTGCAGGCCAGAAGAGGGCACCAGATCTCATTACAGGTGGTTATGAGCCACCATGTGGTTTCTGGGAATTGAACTCAGGACCCCTGGAGGAACAGCTAGTGCTCTTAACCTCTGAGCCATCTCTCCAGCCCCAAGATCCTGTTTTAGGAAATCAAAACCAACATCCAAACCCAAACCAAGGGTGGCTGCAGATATGGCCACTGGAAGCTGAAACCCACCCAAGTTGGGGGTGAGGGATCCAGAAATACTGACTGGAAAGGAGCCTCCATGGTGCTGGCTGGTCGGCAGCCAGCATGGCTCTGAGCCAGGATGGGTATTTGAAGCCAGTGTTGTGATTCAGATGTGGGAAGAACATCAAAATGTCAGATGAGTTGCTGGTTTGATCATAGCCCTGGCCCGTGCTTCTTCAAGTGTCCTAGTGATTACTGCAGCGTAGGCTAAGGCTTGCTGTGTACACACTGCTGCAGGCTTAGCTGGACCTCGCTTTCTCTCCACAAATACAAGTTAGGTTTTAACCATCGGTGTGACCATCTAGAGATGGGTTTATTATGGTTTGAACGTGAAGTGTGCCTCCCAGGCTTGACCCTCAAGCGGCGGCGCTGCTTGGGAGGTCCCGGAAACCTCCAGAGGTAGGGCTTTGCTGGAGGAAACAGGCCACTGGATATTATGCCTTGGAAGATTATATCTGGTCCCAGGCCCTTCCAACCCCTCTGCTTTCTGTATGTCGTGAAGTGGGTAGCTCCTGTCATATGTTCCTGTCACCATGATTTTCTGTCTTACACTGGGCCCAGAATCAATAGAGCCAAGGACTATATGGATTGAGTCTTCTGAACTCGCAAGCTCAAATAAATCCCTTCTCTCTGAACTTATTTATGCCAAATATTTTGTCACAGTGATCAAAGTCTGCCTAACGCAGGGTCTTCAGGAGATGGCTAAAGTTGAACTGGGCCATAGAGTGGGCCTTTTATCTGAGGATTAATGGCCTCATAATAAGAGACAGCTGAGAACTGACTTTCTATCTATTGTGTGAGGACATGGTGAGGAGTGATCTTCTGCCAGCCAGGAAGAGAGGCATCAACAGGACCGGAACTCTTTGGACCCTTGAGCTTGGGCTTGTCAGCCTTAAAGCTATGCTAAAAAGGCCAGGGGTTGGGGAGATGGCTCAGGGGTTGAGAGCACCATAGTTCCTGCAGAGGACCCTGGTTTGTCTCCCAGCACCCACATGGTGACTTACAGCCGTCATCAATGCCCGTTTTACAGGATCTGATGCCTTCTTCTGATCTCCCTGGGCACTAGGCATTCATGTGGTGCGCATACATACATTAAGGCAAAGGAATTATGCATCTAAAATAAAATAAATCTTAGCCGGGCGGTGGTGGCGCACGCCTTTAATCCCAGCACTCGGGAGGCAGAGCCAGGCGGATCTCTGAGTTCGAGGCCAGCCTGGGCTACCAAGTGAGCTCCAGGAAAGGCGCAAAGCTACGCAGAGAAACCCTGTCTCGAAAAAACCAAAAAATAAATAAATAAATAAATAAAAATAAAAATAAATAAAAAAAAATAAATCTTAAAAAAAATTCTCTCTGTTGCTTAAGTTGTTCATGGTCTGCCATGATGGCAGCCTGGGCTGACTAAGATTCTGCCTACACCAGGCACTGCACATCCAGTGTGTACACTGCCTCACTTAAACCCGACAACCCAGAGGACAGGTCTGTTCACGTCTGTCTTAATTACTTCCTTCATTGCCATGACAAAACATCTGACCAAAGCAACTTAAGAGAGAAAGGGCTTATCTTGGCTCACAGTTTAAGGGTACAGTCCATTATGGGGAAGTCATGGAGGCAGGAGTTTGAGGCAGCTGGTCACATTATGTCTGCAATCAGGAAGCAGAGAGCCCCCAGCCCATAGAATGGAGCCACCCACAGTTAAGGTGGGTTTTCTCAACTCAGTTAACTTCTAGATAAAGTACACAGCTCCTCACAGGCTTTCCTAGAGGCTAACCTAATCTAGATAACCGCTTAGAAATGTGCCTGGAGGCTTGCCTCCCAGGAGATCCTAGATCCTGTGATGTTGACAATACCATCCCCACTTACAGTACGAAGCACAATGGCAGCTTCTGTAATTTGCATACCACTTTATGCTCACTTGTTTATGAAATGCTTTCAATATACCTAGAGTGAATTATCATTATTACCATTGGCAGAAGAGGACACTGACATTTGTAGGAAAAGACCATCCCCCCCCCCGCCCCCCAGCCACAGGCATGGGTGTAGAGCTGGGATTTAAACCCCGGGTGCTCAGATCTCTGTGTTTAAATGGACAAGACCGGCTGGGCAAGTGCCAGGGTCTACCTGTTGCTCTCTCAGCCTCCACCCCAGCCTACTTCTCCATGGCTTTTCCTCTCCTAAAAAGGAAGATGATTCCTTGCCATTCTTCCTGCTCCAGGGAGTCATGGGAACCTCTTAAAACTGACAAAGGTCACGATGAAGCTGCCTTCTCCACCACGAGCTCTTGAACATCCCACAGGGTACCCACACTTGCTTCCCTAGTTCCTGTGTGTCATCAGTAGGCTGCATCAGCATCTAGAAACTGCTGTCTGTAAAGGAGAGCTGTCACAGCCAAGGCTTTGTCCCTTCCACACAGTCAGCCATGGAGAGACGCCATTGCCCAGGTCTTCTCTGTTTATAGTGTCTCAGAGAGCGAAATCCTTCCTCACATGCTCTTGCTTCCTGTCTCCTAAAAAGAAAAGATTTTCCTCTTCAGCATTCAAATTAGATGAACATGTTAAGCGCGGAGCAGAAGATGATTAGAGCAGGCCGCAGCCAGACTTCCAGCTCACAATCTCATTAGCTCGGAGAGACCTCTCAAAGTCTGCACAGGAGAGTGTCTGAGGCCTGGGGAGTCATCTCAAATGAGAAGACAGACCATCAAAGAGGAGAGAGAAGCTCAAGCCTCTGTGTTGGAAAGGAGGGGAGGGGTCTTTGAGGAGGGGGCTGGGGCCTGTCATCCCATGTCTTGTGTATGTCTCTATAATCAATTTCATAGCTACCTCCAGCCAGAAAGCTAAAAATGTAATCATACGGTTCTCTGCAAACACAGCCTGGGTGGCTGTCGCCCTGTAGCTCGGTACAGAGAACACCTCCTAGCGGCTTGCAGAGAGAGGGAGATTGGTTTTCTATAGAGCTACAGCAAACCCCAGGTAGCCAGCTTTTTCTCACTACCATGATAGGGCAGAGTGGGGGAAAACAGACCAAAAATAGCCCCGGATTATGTTGGGGAGGCCTCTTGAATTCAGTCATGGTGGCTGGTTAGAGAGGATGGGGTGGGGGCGGGGGAGGGCAGCGGTTATAAAGTATTCACAGAGTCACTGCTCTGGCTGTAAGAACAGCAGGGCATGGAGCCTGCCCTCGAGGACTTCACAACTGTGTCATTCATTCATGGTACTCACGCATTCATTCAACAAATACTGACTGAACAGCTACTATGCGGCAGGCATTGTGTGGAGCTCCAGGATGCGGAAGCGAACAAGCCAAATAAGTTCCTGCTCCCATGGAAGGGAGACAGCGCATGGGAGCCAGAGACGGCACATGAGAAAAAGGACAAGCTGGTGTGAAAAGTGAGATGTGTACCATGAGGGAGAGCAGGGTATGTCCACCCTGCCCCTCTGTGTGTGCGCGTGGGAATGCGTGTGCGTGTGCGCGTGTGTGATGTGTATGTGTGATTGCAGGTGTGCATACGCAAAGGCCAAGGACAACCTCAGATGTCAGCCCTTGTCTTCTGCCTTGTTTGAGACAGACAGGGTCTCTTGATTTTTTTCCTGCTGCATATGTCAACTTAATTGACCCCAAAGCTTCTGGGTATTCTCCTGCCTCTACCTCCCATCTTCCCGTAGGAGTGCCAGGAGCACAGAGAGCACACTACTATATGCAATTGTATCTGGCTTTCTATGTGGGCTCTGGGAATTCAAACTTTGGTCCTCACTCTTCTGAGGCCCTCTGAGTCATCTCTCCAGCCCAAGGATAGAGATTTTTTTCGTATGACTGCAAGTGTAGCCAGTGTACTATCCACGTCTCTCCCTCTAGGACTGGGGGATTTGTCAGGGGCTCGGTGGATCTGGAGGTGCTGGCTGCCAGAGCTGGGTGCTGCCAGTGGGGAGCACAGAAAGAGTCACCGCATCTTAGGCTGTGGCTGCCACTGCTCGCTCACAGCTCTGGGTGGGACAAAATAGCTCTTGCTATTGAACAACGTGGGCACGGAGAGTGCATTTGCCATCGAGGTCATTGTGGTGACATTTCTTGCCTGGCGTTGTCAGTAAACGCTACTGTTCTGGAGCGAATAAGGCATGGTGTCTGTAGCTAACTCTTAGGCAAGCCATCCACCTTAAAGACTAGTGTTCGTGCTGAAGACGATGGATTCTAGAATGGTGGAGAAGGTTCCTGAGGTGCCTGTCCAGTCTAGGGGTTGTGCAGGGCAGGGATGAAGTCTTTTCACTTAATTTCCTCTCACAAGTTTGCCAGGAAAAGCTCAGCCAGGTCCCAGAGTTGTTCATGGGATGGAACAAATGCAGGAATCTGGCCTGGAAAGCTCCAGGGTGGGTGTGGCACATGTGTGATGTCCCCTTGAACACGTCCCCCAGGACTCTCACACTCCCCCAGGTCCTGTGCACCAGTGCAAGGCTGCACCAACCTCTAGAAACTGCCCTCAGCGTGAAGGGATATGCCCCAACCAAGGCCTCACCCTGTCCACGTGGTCAGCTTGCATCTCGGTGTGTGTGTGTGTGTGTGTGTGTGTGTGAGAGAGAGAGAGAGAGAGAGAGAGAGAGAGAGAGAGAGAGAGACTGAGAGAGAGACTGAGACACACACACACACACACACACACACACACACACACACACACACACACACGGAGACACACAGAGAGAATGCACTTGGCCTAACCTATCCTTGCCTGAGGGTGGGGACCTTCACAGGGCCACCTCAGCGGCAAAGTCCCCCAGTGGGACAGCAAAGCATCTGTAGGGCAGAGTCTCAGCTGAATCCTTCCTGTGCTCAGACCTGCTCCCTTTGTTGCCCATAGATGTTGATCTCAAGGCAGATGGTGAATGCTCCTTGCAGGCAGGTCTCTCTCAGAGCTGGTCCTGTGGTTCAGCTGCTGTGGTCTAAGTGTGTTCCCCAAAGCCCTGAGTTGAAATTTTCTGGGGAAGGAGGGATGACTCAGCAGTTAACAACAGCACTGGTTGCTCTTCCAGAGGACTCAAGTTCAATTCCCAGAAGCCACACGGTGGCTTAGAAACGTTTATAACTCCATTTCCGGCAGATTCAGTGCCCTTGTCTAGCTTCTGTGGGCACCAAGGCATGCATGTAGTACACAGACACACATGCAAGTGAGACATTTATACTAGGCAAAACCCCCATATAAGTAAAACACAACAGTAACTTTTAGAAATAAAGAAAATTTGCTTAACATAGAGAAAATTTCATTGCCAAACGACAGTGTTGAAACGTAGGGCCTTGGAGAGGTCTGAGGGCTCAGACTGGTATCAGCATTTTATTTCAGGAGCAGGTTTGCTAGAAGAGAAAGTTTGGTGTCTCTCCTCCCTCTGCCTCCGTCGGATGCCTTCTGCCAGGCTGAGACAGCAAGGAGGCCTCCATCACATGAGGCCTCCATCTTGGACTCCCCAGACTGCACAGCTGTGAGGCAAACACATTTCTGCTCACTCTGAAGTCCTTACATGGTGTGTGGAGTCAAGGTTACAACAGGCCAGAGTGAGTGGGATGGTCAGGTTTGTCATCTTGACACAGCCGGAGCCACTCAGGAAGAGGAAAGTTCCGTTGAGGAACAGCCTCCCTCTCTCCCTCGGCCTGTGGGTGTGTTTGCGGGACATTTTCTTGCTTAATGATTGATGTGGGAGAGCCCAGCCCATTTTGGGCAGGGGGTCCCGGGTTCTATAAGGAAGCAGGCTGAGCAAGCCATGAGGAGCAAGCCAGTGAGCAGCACCCTCCACGGCCTCTGCTTCTGTCCCTGCCTCCAGACTCCTGCCTTGGCTTCCCTCAATGGACTGTGACTCTGGGATATGTAACCAAATCAACCCTTTCCTCTCCAAGTTGCTTTTGATCATGGTGCTTATCACAGCAACAGAAAGCAAGCCAGGGCAGCCAGGGAGTGGCTGGTGGAGGGAAATGATTCCACAGCGGTGCCATAGAAGGCCTGGCTGCAGATGACATGTGACCTATAACCTGAATGATGAGAAGGGCCCAGCTCACAGAATGTTCCCCAAGGAAAATGAGTATAAAGACAGAGGGAGGGGATGATACGGACTAGAAAGAAGGCCTGTGGGGCTTGAGGTTGGGGTAGAAGAAGAGGAGGATGGTGAGCACTTCTGGTAGCATCTCACTATCCCTGATGAGTTCAGATTTAATTCTGAAGGCAATGAGAAGTTTCTAGAGGGAAACTCTAGAAGATCTTCCTAGCTACTGTAGATCATTCATTTTCATCAGGAAGATAAGACAGGCTGGCATAGAAAGCCAGAGAATAATCCCACAGCTCCCTGATTCTGTACCTATCAAGGGCTCTGCACCGAACTGATAGGAAGATCTCGTAGGCACTGAACATTTATTAAGCAAATAGAATAGTTGACCATCTAGTGTATAGCAGGCACTGTACCAGACTCGGAGATACAGCAAATAACAAGATGAGCAACATAAGGAATCATCACCGAGAACCCATTCACAACAGGCAAATTTCAAACTACTCAGTTGGGTGGTATAGACTTTAATGAATCAGGCAGGGCACTGGGAACTATGAAGAAGGATGGTGCTCCTGGAGAAGATGAGACATGGAAAGGACAGGGAACAGAAATGAGGTGAACGGCATGGGGACACATCAGCAGTGCTCATCTACTGACCACTCACTGCCTGCCAGGAGCCATGCTGAGAATTTAGCATGTTTGAGTTCATGTTATCTTCAGACACACTACAGAAGCAACGGGAGTTTTTCTCTCATTTTCCAAATGGAGAAACTGAGGCGAATAGAAATGGCGTGTTCAAGGTCACATATCTGGAAAGAGGTGGGTCTAGGTTTCCTTCCACATCTGACCCAGAAATGGAATCCTGTGCCCTCAGACCCAGCGCTGCTATGGCTGTCGAGGAGGAGGGAGCATAAAATACCATACAGGATTGATCAGAAGGGCCCTTCACTATCCAACTCAGACTCGCACCCGATTCCAGGATGAGTTCTGCAGCAAGATTTTGGTGTCCGCTGTGGCATAGACAACAGCTCTGCATTCATCCTTGCTTCCCGGCCTGTGACTCTCCCTTCCCTCTGCTTCTTCCCTTCCTCCTCCCTTTATCCTTCCTTCTTTTCTTTCTTCCTTATGGAAATAGGGTCACATTATGCAGTCCAAGCTGGCCTCAGATCTCTGTTCCTTTGCCCCCAGCAGATGCTGGAGCCCAGAGCAGACAGGTGGACATTCTTTGCAGACAGGCTTCTCTCAGGACTGGTCCTGGGGTGCAGCTGCCATGGTCTGCTCTTGAACTGGAAATCTTCATGACCCAGTCTCCTGTGCTGGGATTACAGGTGTGTGTCACTGTGCCAACTTCTGCCCACACTTCTGTCTTCATCAGCTCTGTCTCCCATTTGCCAGAGCCTGTTAATTCACCACTATCAGAGTCCTCATTTTATTAAAATTCTATTTTTAAGTTTGATTTTTACCCCCCCCCAGAACCATCTCATCAGCCCAAGATTCCTTGTCTTTTTGAGATGTGGTTTGAATATATTTCCTCACATCCTAGTTATGCAACGATTTCTGGCCAAGAGTGTGAGTGAAGTGGTGGGAGACTGTCCTGCATAACCTTGGTTGTTCACTTGACACAGCCTAGAAGCACCTGAGCATCAAAGCTTCACTTGAGAAGTTACATAGATTGGCCAGTGGACATGTGTGGGATTGTCACGATTATTAACTGATGTGCCCAGTCCAAGCATCCCTAGGCAGATGGCCCTGGGATGTATAAGAAAGCTAATTAAGCATGAGCCAGAGATCAAGCCAGAGGAGCCAGCAAGCAGTGTTCCTCCTGGTTCCTGCCTGCAGGTTCTGGCTTTGAGGTCCTGTGCTGAGTTCTGCTACTGATGAGTTGACATGGAAGTGTAAGCCAAAGAAACCCTCCCCTCAGGATGTTGTGTCACAGCGGCAGAAGGAAACTAGGACAGCGGCGTTTTCATTTAGTCTTTATAAATCTCAGTCCCCTTTTACTGACTTGGAAGCTACCGCTGAAGACCACAGAGCCAATCCAGACCTCTGCATAACTGTGCAGGGGAGAGAATGTTCCCCAACCCAGACCTATCTTGAGATAACTTTCTGAGTTAGGGACAAAATAAATCTTGTTAAACCATTATATGATTAGGCCTATTTGTTACTCTAGCCTAGCCCACAGTAACTTATACACTTGTTTTCCATAATTTAAGATCATTGTCAAAGAAAATGATAATTTGAGTCATTCCAGTAAAAATTATACAAGTCAGGGGGTGGCTGTGCAGTAATTTACTCCAAATTGAAGCATTCCATCCCAAGGAGGCTTGTTAGAACTCAGGAAGAAGCAGGCATGGTGGCGCACGCCTTTTATCTCAGCACTAGGGAGGTAGAGGCAGGTGGATCTCTGTGAGTTTGGGGCCAGCCTGGTTTACAAAGAGGGTTCCAGGACAGCCAAAGCTGTCACACAGAGAAACCTCAAGAAAACCCCAAAAAACTGATGACGGATTGAGTGGGGCCAGAAGACCCACCTGCAGGCCCAGGATAGACTGTCCTGGGCTCCAGGGAAAAAGCATGTTCCTGCCCAGCGCCATGATGGACTGGATGGGGCCAAGAGACCCACACGCAGGCTGGTCCCAGGCTTCGAGGAGAAAACATGGGCAGCCAGGGCACTATAATGGCGAACGAATGTACAATGTGTTATGGGAGAGAGAGAAACAGACAGAATGGATCATTTCCTGTGGACAGCGGCATATCTGAAGAGGTGAAAGCAGTGAGGATCAGGCTGAGGTGGGTGGCTTGGTTGCCACCTAGGGCCATGGTGATGTCTGGGCCTGGGCTGCTGCCTGGGCCTATGTCTGGTTTCATGGTACTGATGCAGTCAGTCTGGGTTGATGTCTGTGGCTCCTGATACCACCAAAGGATGAGAGGTTAGGGCTGTACAGAGTTGGCCCTGCCCCTCACGGCTGAAGCACTCAGGAGAGCGGGTCCTACACCTCACCTGGGCAGCACAATAGAGCTGACCCCGTTTGCAGGGGCATGGGTGAGCTGGCCCTGAGGACATGAGAATGGGAGATCAGGTCGTGCCCCTCTTGTCTGCCATGTGGTGGCGTGGGTGAGGGAAAGATGTTCTCCTCCCTTTGCCCCTTGACACTTATAGCAGGTGGGGGACCTGACCCACCCCTCACCAGCTGCAGCACTCAGGAGAACGAGCCCTGCACCTCACCTGGGCAGCACAGTAGAGCTGATCCCATTGATGTGAGAATGTGGGATGGGAGATCTGGCCACACCCCTCATCTGCCCTATGGTGGTGTGGGCAAGGGAGAGATGTCCCTCCCCCGCCACTGTCTATAGCCGGTGAGGAAGCTGGCCCTGAGGTCAAGGAGCAGGAGAGCTGTCCTTGCCCCTCACAGCTGTAGCACTTGGGAGAGTGGCCCCTATACCTCACCTGGACAACACAGTAGAGCTGGCCCTAACGATCCAGGAATGGGAGTACTGACCCCAAGGGCATTAAGTCAGGAGAGCTGTCCCTGCCCCTTGCTCATCACTGCAAGGGGTGAACTAGCTGGGGTAATGCTGGAGAGCTTGCTCTGGAGGTGAAACCAGCAAAGAGCTGGTGGGCTGACCAACCCAGGCCCAGAACCAGGGTTATGAGATGGCCCACCCCAACATCCACCCCATCTATGACCTACTGGAGCATGTGAAGGGTCTGGTCCTCCAGACCCAAAGCTGCAGGATCTCCATAACACAGGCCAACAATAGGATATCCAAGAAGAGTCCCATTGAAGGCCCCGGATCAATAGTGCAGCAGAAACCAGAGGCCTCAAACCAGACTAATGACTCCTTGTAATGAACACTTGCACATAAAGATATATGGATAAATGGGTTTACTGTGTGACTCACTGTGTCACACTACAGCTTCCATGACAAGATTTTTCCTTTTTTTTTCTATTAAATTTTGTTTTATTGTATTTTATTTTGTGGGGGAGGTTGCAAGGACAAAAGGTGGATACAAAGGGAAGGGAAATGAATGATATTGAGATGCATGATATGAACGACACAAAGAATAAATAAGAAGAAAGTTAAAAACAACAACAACAAAACAATACACCCCTCCCAGGAAGAAAACAATACACAAGTCTCAATAAGTTCCTGAAACTTACCAGATTTACAAGCCACTCCTTCCCCAAGGTTATAGAAGTATGGGTAGCTGAGAAGAGGAGACTCTCAGACCTATTGAGCTTCCTGCATATTGTACAAAGAGGTCCAGGATTGGACTTTGTGATCATCACCCATGGTGGGGTGGGCTTTCCAGCCATGCAGCTGTCTATGTTCCTCACATTATACTCTTGTAAGTTTGATAAATTCCTTGGTTCACCAAGTTGGACTTTGTTGGAATCCTCACTTTGGTCTGTCATTTGTGCCCTATCCGGGGTGGGTAGGTATTTGCTCATGTCTCCTTAGGAAAGTCTCACACAACAGACATGTAGATAAAAGTCAAAGAGTGGGTGAGTAAACCTTCATTTTGTTCTCATTTTAGTGCTAATACAGTAACTTGTAAAAAAAAAATAGCTTTTTTTTAAATTAAAAAAAGGAGAAACAGAAACAGAGAAAGAAGCGGTGAAAAAAGGAAGCTGTGTGTTGTGACACACATAATTCCAGCCCGTGAGAAATGGAGGCATGGGGAACAGTTAAAGGACATCGTCAGCCACATCACTAGATTGGGGCCAGCCTGGGCTGCCTGAAATCCTATCTCAAAAGGGGGGCAGAGGAAAGGAGGAATAGGAAGGAATGTATCCTTGCTAGAAGGGGCAAAATCCAAACACAGTTGTCTTATAGTTTGGAGAACACTCGGTTCTCCTAGCACAGATTCCTCACATTCAGCCTCATGTTATAAGATGCTCATTTCCTGGTCAGGGACTGAGAAACTTGGCACACCCGCCCTGTCACCTTCTGTCACAAGGCCCTGGAGACAGCCATGGTTCAGGAGCCTTAGATCCCTGTGTAAAACATGGGAATCGTCCCCAGTCAAACTCTTAGGAAAATAGTATTTCCGCTTGGCAGGTAAAAAAGAGGAGAGATAAAGGTTACATCAACAGGTACAACCTCAGCTTCCGAGATTTTATATTTAGATTGTGGTGGCCTGGAGCTAATTAGGCCTGGTTGTCTGTCTTCCCACTGAACACCACTCACCTTCTTTGCCTTGACTAATTAGCTTGAAAAGGGGTTCTAAAGGAAACAGGAAGGTTCTCGGGATTGGTGATGTGTGGTGGCAGTGGTCAGGAGGAATGACCCCTCGGAACACTTTTGCTCTTAGGCTATTTAGAAGGCAGCATGCTTTTCAGGACGAAGGACGGTACCAGACAGACTGGGAATGTCACAGAGGAGGCCCTGGAGGTGGCGTCAATCCATAAGCACTAGGAACTCTGGGTACTTGGGCTGTAGCCTGCTACCTTATTTAATTATGCAATGATCAGCAACCTTTACATTTTAATTAGTGAGTCACTGTAATGAAGCCATCCAGCTTCCACCCAGAGCAAGTCTGATGATTCTTTGCGCTGGAAGGGTCTTCAACACTAATTGGCTGTTTGGTGGCTTGGTCTTGACAGTGTGAGGTAGGCAGTGATCCCCTTGCATTTCTGCTAATGCGTTCTCTGGTCTCCCTACCTTCCTCCTCTTTGATTTGCCTAATTAGCGCTAATAATTTAAAAGCTGCATGGCCCTCTTTTGATCCTGCTGTCGAAGGCAGACAGAGCCATTCCATTAGCAGATATTAAATAGCACTAATCTGTGGTGACACGGTTGGAGCTGGCTTACACACACACACACACACACACACACTCACCTTATTCACTTTATTCCTAGAGAAAAGCCATTCCAGGCAGTGTCAGCTTAAACGTTGTGTCTTTATAACTGTTTGAGGTCCCCTTTATTGTGGTCTGGCATTGAAAGCCACATGATTTATTCCACATTTCAGGATTTTAATGATTAATTCATGAATGTATATGCAAGGATGCCAAGGTCTCTAAAATAACACCAGCCTTTCCCCCCTAAAGTTGTTTGTTTTCATTTCAAATCAAAGCAATCTGTCTTGGACGTTTCTCTCTCCCAGCTTTCACTCTCTGTGCACCCTGAGTGGGGGGTGCCCATTTCACCAGGGTCTTGATAACATTCTGACAAGTAATAGAATGCATTTACATTCATCAAAATAAATAGATAAGGCTTCCGTCTTCCCCTGCTTAGCCGGCACTGGCAGGCCTCTCACCTCCCACAGGCATCGGTAGGCTCGAGGTCATTTGCAGTGAGTCCAGGTGTTCTGAAAATTTCAGTTGAAATTCAAAAGGGGGCTAAGATGAGTGGCTTCTGGTGAGCCCCTTCCCAAGTTCTGGGAAAGCAGACACACGACTCTGTGTGACTTGGGCTCCTCAGCCATGAGCTACTTCCTTATTTAAAGACAGTGGGATGCCGTGGTTGAGAACGCTGCTTCTGTAATTGGATTGATGGAGTTCTAATCTTAGCTTCATTATTTTCCCACCAAGTGTGTGGCTTTAGGCACGCTATTTATAATGGTACTAGATACAGCCTAGAGTTTCTAGAAAGATTCAAAGAGGTAATGCGTGCGACATCTGGGGTGTGGGATACTTATTGCACTTGGCACATAATCAACTCTTACAAAGGTTTTAATGGTGGCGGTGGTGATGGAGAAGCCCTATCCCTTCTCTTGGGCCAGGGTTTATGCACAAGACTCTAGGGGGAGGGGTCACAGTGAACAAAAGCATTTGGGGCCTGTGGGGTCACTGTTGTTTTCCCTTGTGTTTGTCTTAGTTTAGTGTTTTTTTTTTTTTTTTTTTTTTTTTTTTTTTTTTTTTTTTTTTTTTTTTTTAAATTTCATTAAGCTGAGCACAGTGGCACAAACCTGCATCTGAGCACTCCGGAGACTGAAGCAGCGTGGGCTACACAACACAGGGAGACCCTGTCTCGATTATTTTTTTAATCTATTTACTTGGAAAAGTAACAGCCACATTCACTGAGTTTAAAGTCTGTGAAAGGAGAGACAGCGAAAAGTCCACTGTCTCCTGCTTTGACTTCTGGTCCCTGGCTGCCTCCTGGAGTCCGTCCTTATCTTGTGCTTTCTTTCAGAGAATTAAAACTCAACACACAGGGCCAGTCTCCCTCTCTTACCTTTTTCTTTCAAAAAAAAAAAAAAAAAAAAAAACAGTGCCACATTTTCTACTTTGCTTTATACTAAACGAGGCTTAGGAACATCTCATGTCATTGGATTTTGGTACAGACTTCTGCAGTTTCTCATTTCTGAAAAACTTTTATGTCTGTGAGGGTATCAGATTCCCCTGGAACTGGAGTTATATATAGTTGTGAGCTGTCATGTGGGTGTTGGGAATTGAACCTGCATCCTCTGGAAGAGCAGTCATTGCTCTTAACCACTGAGCCATCTCTCTGGTCCCTGTTTTTTTGGATTTAATCAGAGGAACACAGCCTTGAAACAGATTGAAAAGTCTGTCGATCTCTTTTGTAAGAAGTACAAGCAGGGTAGTAGCAAGTCCCTGGTATCCATTCTCTGTGACTTTTATGGCAGAACCAATTCCTTATGCTCAGGCATACTTTGTGGCCGAGAGGTTATGTGGCTGAAATCTCACTCCTTAGAATTCAATGTAACTAAGACGTCTGTCTGGGTTCCGAAACTTCTAGCCACCATGACTGGTTTAGGGAGGGCCATGTGACTAAGTTCTGGCCAAAGAGACTCCAAATCCAGACTTCTGTAACAGAGGCTTCCTCTTGGCATGGGATGTGGTAGGTGGGCCAAAGGGAGAAGGCTGATGATGGCCAGGGGGACGACTTGGTGGAGCAGAAGGTGGAGGTCTGTCCTCAGCGCTGGCTGCAGAACTGTGAAAGAGTCATTTGTTTCAGAGAAGAAATGGTAGGGCTTGCTGGCACTCTGCCGGGAAGGCAGGCCGTGTGTTGAAGACTCTGTCCGTGACTCAGGGAAGTCATGTGGGAAGGAATGAAGCCACAGGATGAGCATACACACTGGGAGGTGAAGTTTCCTGGGTGAGCACAATAGTAGGTGATTTGCCTGTACTTCTGTTCTCCCCTGTGTCCCAGGACTCTATGTCCCCTAGATTCCCTTCATCTTGAATTCAGGGAGACAAAAGCCAGAAGATTGGAGAATGCAAAGGCAAGGAGAATTCAGTAAGCTCCCCTTCCAGCTCTCTCTGTTCCTGGTAGCATGTCTGCAGTGTTAAGCCTCGAGTCCACCTGCAGCCAGATGATCTCTCTTCCTCTGGGCTCCGTTTCTGCCCCATCTGTTTGTAGGGGGTTCTGGACACCTTCAGCGTACAGGACCTGGTGGTACCACCTCCCGCGGCTGCTCCACTGCGGTTGATCTTCCGGTTGCCTCCGTTCTATCAAGGGAGTAACAACTGCTCACATAAACTTCTCTCTCTTTGAAGAACCTAGCATGGGTGAGTCATAGCTGGAGTGGGAGTCATGAAGTGGGAGAAGAGATGAAATGGGGTGGTGTACGAATCATGAGCAATTATGGAAACACAGGCCTGGGACTTGGTCATAAAGTAAGATGCTGAAGGAGAATGGGAGAAGGCAGGTGAGCATGGATACAGGACCTAAAGGAAGCACTAGGTAGCTGAGGAAGAGTAAAGACCACCAGTTAAGAAGGCCAAAAGGTCAGGTGGCTGAGAGGTCATAGCTTCCAGAGAGATAGGAGGACCCCTCAAATGCATTCTCATTGGAACTAGGAAAGAATTTTAAGGAATCGGAAGAAGAGCCAGCAGGTTCATGTACAACTGGAGGTGAAACAGGATGGAGAACTCTCGTTCTAGATTAGGTGGATCTACATAGTGCTGTAGCACTACAAATCAAAGAGACGTGTAGTGTGGTGGGATTAGAAATGGTCAGGGGACATTGGGGCCAGGACTACTGTTTTTGTTACAATAGTGACTTTATGAAACATTTTTCATGCTTATTTGGAAAGATGTCTTGGATATTCATTGTCAAATCAACTTAGTTATGAGCCATTTCTTTGTCTTTTAAAAAATATGGAGAAGTCTTTATAGTCTAGTTCATTGTCTGTAACTAGAACCTAACTCTAGACATTGATAACTGCTGCAGTCTGCTCTGGCTTCTCTAGCCTTATGCTTTAGGGTAATGATCTATAGAGAACAGAAGTCCAGTGGCTGAAGCGATGGCTCTGTGGTTAAGAGTGCTTGCTTTCCTTAAGGGGTTCTGACTTCAGGTCCCAGCACCCACATTGGGCCTTTGGCATCTCTGGCCTCATGGGTACCTACACTCATTTGCGTATACCCACATACATATACATGGTTGAAAAAAAAAGCCGAAGAAAAGAATACATGTTTACTATGCTTGGCTCTGAAGGTTAGGGAGCCCAAGATCAACATGCCATTGAATCCAGTATCTCACCAAGATCAACACACCATGAATCCAGTATCTCACCAAGATCAACACACCATGCATGAATCTAGTATCTCACCGAGGGTTGTTCTTTGTTTCCAGGATGATGCCTTTGTCCTCTGTGGGGCAAAAATAAAAAGGAAAATCACTCAAATAATTTAAACTGTCACAATCCCAACAACCCAAAGGATCTGACTTGTTCTTGATGGTGCTTGGGATCCAAGCCCTGTACAGCTTCATGCATGCTACAGAGATGTTGGAGCACTGGGTGCATGGCACCCCTCCGCTTCTTAGCACCACTGTACTGTGGATTGCATTTCAACATGAGTTTTGGAGAAACAAGAACATCCAAGACATAGCAAAAAGGAAACTAGCACTTAGTCTAGTGTCATGTAACCATCAGATCTCTTCTTTGCACATGTTAATTCCTTGAGGGCTGGGCTGGTCATGTCCACATACAGCACATTGCAAGGCCCACTAAAAGGCTCACTAAGTGACTAGTGAATTTATGGACAAGAGCTGAGGAAGAGATGATCATTCTGACAGTCTGCAGATACCACAGACTGAGGACTCCATGGAAACCTCAGAAAGTAAATGACATCATTTTCTGAATAGTAAAGCTTGCTCATGGAGCCACAGCAGACTGAGGGGGCAACATGATGGCTGACATATAGGGATGCTGATGAGTCAACTAGAACAGAAAACTCAGTGTTCTTTGAGTTGACAGTAAGGTGTATATGGATCCACAAACTGGAAGACCAGAGTTCATGTTGCCTGTCACTGTGAAGGCCAGTGAGCAGAGACTGGAATTGCATCTTCAGGTTGAGCTTAATTCAGAGAGTCAGTGATTTGAGAAGGCAGCAGCTCAACCTCTAAAACGACTGATTCATATCTCATCTCTAACCAGCAGACTCTACATGGAGAACTAGGGAATAAATCAGCCAATCACTTAGGAGCTCAATCTCGCCCCTCTGGTCAGGTGGTCAGTCATGTGTCTGAGACTTAAGATGACTGTGGCTCTCTTGTCATCCCACGCATTCTTCTCTTGTTCTCTGGATGTCTGGGTTCAGGCACTCGTTGGAAGGCTGAGTCTAGTTAGTATCTAGACAATCCGGTACTTCTCCAGGAACATGAGCTGGGAGAAAGGGGCTGAATTCAGAACGATCAAAGTATAAACTGTGGATACAGCTAAGCTATTAATAACATGTATGTGCAGATTCTACTTGGCAATATGGAGTATGAGTATGTTGTGGAGACCCACAGAGGTTTCCTAGTGAGAACCTACTCAGTCAGAGAATCTGGGCTTGCTTTACCCAGCAGAGCTGAATAATGGGATGCTTTGACCATGGGCATGGTTACCAGGTGTTTGGAAGGGTCTACATTCAGCTGTATGGTGTGCTTTGATCTTGTGGGGGATAGGGGGTTCTTTTTCTCTGCCTCTTAGCATTGTTATAAAAAGTCCTTTTGAATAAACGAAGTGGCTGTCGGTATTGACCCAGGCCTTCCTGAAGCTATCCTGTGTTTCTGTCTTTCTTCTTGATGGCTAGGTCTCTTTCTATCTGATATCTCCTCATTCCTCTCTTCTCCACCTAAGAATCCTTTGAAAGGTGGGAGTAGGCTCCCACAGATGGTGCTCTGGATGTGGGACTTAGGTAAGGAGGACAAAGAGAAGGAGCACTGCAGGTTAAGGGGGCATGCCTGGTAACTAATTAAAGGAGGTGGTGATCTTCTAATCTTCGGGAGTAAAATTGTAAATATAAAGCAGAGTAGTTAAAGTTAGGCTGTAGCAAGTATCTCTTCAAAGTTGTAAAGAAGTTTTGGTGAAGGTTTAACTTAGGGTAGAGTAGCTTTTCCCTAAGCACAGGGGACTTGGGACGCAGAAAGTGGCATCCAAGACTGAACAGACACTGTGAACCTTGCAGTCCGAGAATGAAAAGCCACTTCAGAGACTATCAGCTTCAGAAGCCCCCACCAAAAGCAGCAGCAGCACCCAGAAATTGGCAGCTGAGACCTGTGGGGCATCATCAAGTTCATAGGCAGCAGAATCCGAGAGCCAGCACAAGCAGTGGGATTCTGCATGCTTTCTGCCGTGGCTGAGCCGCAGTGAGGAGAATGTAGTTAGCCAGCCAGAGGACATGACTTAAGGTTACTTGCAACCTTGACAAGCCAAGCAGAGATGCCACACAGTGTGAGAAGTGAATGGCAGGCAGCAGCTTGGAGTGCAGTAGAAACTTCGGACCCCAGAGTCCAGAGTAGTTCTGTCACCCAGAGCCAGAGTTCCTGGCCACCAAAAGCTAAGCCACAAGAGAGGCTAATGGTGAGCAGCAGTGAGCAGCAGTGAGCAGCAGAAGCCCTGTGGAGAGACTGCTGCCCCAGGCAGAGAAGTGGTATCTGGCATAATCAGAAGCAGCCAGATGAGCAGCTGAGATGCACTGGAGCTCAGAAAGCTGCTCAGATGAGGCAGAGCTGTGCTCCAGGCTGAACAGTCAGACTGGGGCTTTATGGGAACTGCTGAGACTGACACAGCCTGAGCTCCCAGTAGCGCAATGCAGTAGAGCTGGGGGCCCTGAGATGGCATTTGGTCTCGCAAGCAAGGCAGCAAAGCAAGTAAAGGAGCTGGGGTGCAACAGCCACGACTGGCAGTGTCTGGGTTTCCTCTTGAATCTGAGGTGCTGCTTGAGAGGTCGTAGCAGCAGTCAGCATTCAGCTGTTCAGCACAAGGTGTGAGAGAGTCCTTAGGGCCTCAGGACATAGGGCTTTTGGGAGGACAATCCAATTATGAGAGGCATAGACAGACTGGGACTACGAAAACTGAATGGAGCCATGAGCCAAAAGCTACACAGTTTCTGTTTACTGGTGGTGGGCCAGTATGTGGCTCCTTTGAGAGACAGCTTTGTGGTTAATGCTGGCTGCAAGGAGTGCTTTCTCAGAGTAGACTCTGCATCAGCCTAGCTAGCAGCTTTTGCCCTGGAGCAGTTTTTGCCTAAGGGAAAGCTAACTGAAAGTGACTCTCTGTGACTGAGAGTGAGGCTTCAGAGATGCTTGTCTGAACTGGGTTGCAGGTAAGGAGAACTGCAATAAGTTTTGGTTATGGGACTCCTCATATTTGGAGCTGTTTGCTTCAGAGTCATTATGACTTGGACTGCTATACAAGGACTTCAGGGCAGCTAACAAGCCAGGCCCTGGTTTTGAGTGCTAAGAGGAACTTTAAGACTGGTACCAGAACTATCTTTTTGAACTGTTCAGACTTAAGAAATGAGACAGACAGGAGTGATTCAATTGCAATGGGACAATTTTGAATTCACTTACAAATATAGAATTTATTAATTGTGATGACTTAAGAATTATTTTGTGTGTGCATATATGATTTATTAACTGTGGTGACTCATGAATTGTTTTGTGTATAAATGAAACTTTTGTGTAAAAATGAAACTGTTTGGTGTAGGTACAGAGAAATTTGTTTTTTTCTACCCAGGCTCAAGATGAAGCTTAAAAAATTATAAAGAAAAATAAGAGTTAATATTCCTCAGTCTCTTTAATTAAAAAATATATATTTTCTTGTTCCTTGAGTAGACTAATGTTAACTCGTGTTAATGTACCCTATGTTTTGTATGGTTCTATTAAGAAATTGCTTTTGTATGTTTGCTAAAGTTTGTAAAGTATAAATACTTTTATTGAGAGTTTACTTTTGGATGTAAGTTTGTAAGAATTGTAATTGTGTATAGTAATATTCATGCTAGAATCATGTTAACCTGTTAATGTTAATGGTAATGCTAAGGAGTTCTTAAGTTTGATGCAATTGCATCAGGAGTTTACTGATTTATTTGATGTGGTTGCATCAGAAGTTTACTGATTTATTTGATGTGGTTGCATTAGAAGTTTACTGATTTTAAAAAAGGACTTGGTGCATCTAAGGCTGCTATAGACATCTTAGACCAATTAAAAAAGGCCATTCTATCTTTATCATCCTCTATTTCTTTACTAGGAGGCAGCCATAGGGAGCAGGAGTATTACTGGGATTGTTCCAGCTATTTGTAAGCTCTTAGTGGGAACCTGATTCAGAGCTGCATAGAGTTAAGCTCTGTACCTTTCCCTGCCAGAGGCAGGTAGTCAGAGATGGGTAAGTCCTTCTTGCCAGCTGTCAACCTAAGATAGAATGCACTTGGCTGAAAGTGTATCTTGAAAATGGGTAAGGCTGTCCAGTGGTAGAGAGTGACCTAAGACAGGCACAGTCTATCTGAGGGGCCTGAGAGGCACTTTAAAATATTAAGAAGGAGGAGCTGTGGTAACCCACAGAGGTTTCCTAGTGCAAACTTACTCAGGGTCAAAGAACCTGGGCTTGCTTTACCCAGCAGGGGTGCATAATGGGATGATTTGGCCATGGGCAGTTACCAGGTATTTGGAAAGGTCTACACTTGGCTATACAGTATGCTTTGATCTTGCAAGGGGGAGGCCTTTTGCTCTACCCCTTGGCATTGTTATAAAAACCCTTTTGAATAAACAAAGTAGCTGTTGGGTATTGACCCAGGCCCACTCAAAGCTATTCTGTGTTTCTGTCTTTCTTCTCATCAGCTAGGTCTCTCTATCTGATATTTTCTCATTTCTCTCTTCACCACCTAAGAACTCTTCAAAAGGTTTCTGGTACATGGACTGCTCTCACCCAATGTGAGGTCGAACTATTGACCTTGTGTACATCCTACTTCACAAATGAGTCTGTCAGATACACTAAGCCTATAGGATGAAGATGATGCCCCAACACTGTGAAGAAATCTCAGGAGACTGTCCAGGAAGCTGGCTGTTTCTGTCAACTCACAATTTTTTTTGGAAGCTGCTTGCATGCACTTCCTGTTTTTATTTTTTATTAGGTAATATTATTTTCCTTCTTGGATCTCTGAGGGAGTTGAAGATTAGTTAGTTATAGTTGAAGATTAATTAGGATAGAAAGTGAATTAGATACATTTTGGACTTAGAAAATAGGATAGATAATGGAATTATTTTCTCTGAAATTGTCAAATACAAATAGACTAGACATTGTTTAGGTATTTATTACTTGTATATATTGTATATAGTTATTGTACTTTTTTATATAGTTTTTCTCATGTTAGTTATAACTTATAGTGCACACACACACACACACACACACACACACACACACACACAGGGTTAATCCATGATCATCATGGCAAGGAGTATGGCAGCAGGCAGGCAGGTGTGAAATAGTAGCTAAGAGCTTACATCCTGATCCACAGGCAGCATGCAGAGACTGGGCCTCCAAGAGCTATTGAAACTTCAAAGCCCACCCCTAGTGACACACCTCCTCCAATAAGGCCATACCTTTTAATCCTTTCTAAACAGCCCACCAACTGGGAACCAAACATTTACACTATATTAGTCCATGGGGGCTATTCTCATTCAAACCATTCACACATGAACACACACAGATTAAAAAAAACATATGCAAACATATGCATATGCACATACATATAGTTTCACACACACTCAGATACACACACAGACACAGACTCAGACACATTCTCTCTCTCTCTCTCTCTCTCTCTCTCTCTCTCTCTCTCTCTCTCTCTCTCTCTCTCCAGAATGAGAACTCTGTAGAACCCAGGCTGAAAAATCAGTTGTTTAAATGGCAGTCTCAAGTGAGCACATTCTTTTTTTTTCATATTTTTTTTTGATTTTGAGACAGGGATCTTATGTGGTACAGGTTGATCTCAAGTTTTATATGTGTAAAGCCCAGGCTGGTCTTGAACTCCTGATGTTCTGACCTGCACCTCCTGAGTGCTGGGATTTCAGGCACTCACCACAATACTTGGCTTTTGTCTAACCCTTTGAGACAACAGAGGTACACCCATGCACTTCTCTGCTAGGCTTCTTTGTGCTGAGGTCTGTGGGAGAGCTGAGGTGTTCAAGTCTGCCTGAAGCAGAGCAAGATGCATGGGAGAGTACCTCATGAATAGGGTCCTGAGCCTACCCCAGGGCCCACCTCTAAGCTGGGATCATCATATCAGCCTAAATGCCATCCCTAAATGCTGAAGGTCCCGGAGGACATTTTGTTTTTCCCTAGAATCCTGGAAAATGTGGACATGTCAACGCACTGGTTTGATCATCTAGCATTTGCTGTGGCCACTGTGGTTCTAGCCAACCAGGAACACACTCTTGCTCTAGAAAAGCAGCTTGTGGAAAGTCATAGTTCACCTGAGATGGTGGCACACTCAGGTGGCAGAGGCAGGAGGATCAAATTCTAGACCAGCTTGTGCTACATAATGAGACCTAATTCCAAAAAGCCAAAAGGAAGAATGAAAAGTGAAAATCCTAGTCCATCTTCGAATGTGTCTACATCTCCCTGCCCCATGTAGAAGAAGTCAGCACATGCTGGAGATGGCTCTGGCACACCTCACCATGCTGTCCTTTCCTGCTCCTAGGATGGCCACAGTGATCCCCCCTGTTAGTTATCATAGCAGCTATATCTCTCCTTCAAGCCTATTCCTGCCCTAGGTCTTTGGCACATGCTGGTGTTACCTGGAGTGTTCGTCTCTGGCTCAGAGCTTCTTGAGCCTGACTTCCTGTTCAGAACTTGCTCAAAACTGTGCCATTAATGACACTTTCCTTGACAGGTGTCACACCTGTAATCTCAGCATTCAGGAGCCTGAGGCAGGAGGATCACACATTCTGGCCCTGTTTGAGTTACGAAGAGGTATGGCATTGTTAAATGTGCCCATTTCTAACAGCAGAGCAGGAGCTGCCAGACTTATCTTACCCAATCACAACCAGAACAGCATTCTGTGCACACAGAATGTCACTTGGATCACACACCCCTCTCCAGCCAGGACTCAGCCATTTGCACTGGTGATCTGCAGGGTTTCTGTGGCTTCTCTCTATTGTCTTGGTATTTTTTTTTATTTCTCTTTTGTTTCCCACTTTTTTCTTTTTCTTTTTTGAGATAGGGTCTTACTCTGTAACCTTGGCTGGCCTGGAACCAGCTGACCTCGAACTCAGAGATCTGTCTGCCTTGGCCTCTCAAGTGCTGGGATTAAAGGCATGAGCCACCATGCCCAGATTGTTTGCCAATTTTCTTAATTATACTTCAACCCTTCCATAAAAGAGGGTTGTCCCCTGCAGACTGTGACATTGGTAGTGCCTGTGTTTGAGTCTGTCCTGACATAGGCTCTCTGTAAGTTTCTGCTGAATGAAGAGAAGACATACCGGTCCTCTGGCAGTTACAGAGCTGTCTGCATGGACCACACAGCACAGCCTCAAAATCCATGTTCTGGAATCAGAGAACCTGTGAAGCTGGAGGTAATTCTAAGTTGGAGGACAGAGTGATCCTGTCACATGGCAGATGTGTCCAAGTTATGGGGGGCACAAGTGGGAAATGTCAGGAGGGTAGATGCTTACCAGAAATGGCTATAGTTCCAGAGTCTCTTTGCCACGTCTCTGGCCCGGGGCTGGGACAGCACTTACTGTTTGCAAGGCTGGCCCTTTGTAGAGCCTGCCAGGAACATTCCGCTTGTTACATTAAATGCCTCCTTTAATGGTACCACTTAAAATGTTTGATTCTTTGTGATGCTTTTGTAAGGCAGGTGAGTAAAATCAATCCCACTTTGTGGACCAAGAAACTGAAACTCAGTGAGATTAAGTGTCTTGCCTGAGTTACACACTGAGAAAGGGACAGGGGAACTCACATGGGTGCTATTTTTGCTGAATCCAAAGTGGGCTTCTTAGTGGCAGGGACCACGGTCAGCTCAGTGTCTCCCCAGAGCTCTCCAGGACCCAGGTGAAGCAGGACAAGTAGTTTTCCTGTCTTCTCAGACTCACCTTGGAGAAGAGAGAGCTCTGGAGATCCAAGGCTGTGTCTTGTCAGTCACAACAAGAGCTCTGGCTGGCTCTGAGTTTTTCTTCCTTAGCCTTCTCAACTGTGAAAATGAAGGGTTTGGATAATGGCCTAGGAATCACCCCAGCTTTGATGTAGGAGCCTGTGATGTCAAAGCAAGAGAGATTGTATCATTGCGAATTGAAAAATAATGATCTTTTATGTCTCACATGTAACTTTCTATCTCTCAGGCTTCCTATTATATAGTGTCAACGTTGCCTCGTATATCAGACACAGTGGTAATAAGTATGTAATTTGTAGCTGTGATTTCCATTTTATGGCAATATCTGATTTACACGAGGTGTTTTTTAAAGTGTGTCACTTACAATACACACACCTGCCAAGAGCCTGGTTCCCATAATGACTTTGCAGTGAGGTCAGAGAAAGTGCCCAAGATGAAGTAAATAAACAGCAGGCATGTATCCAACATCAGGTATCCTTCTCATTGCAGAAGGCTGCTGCATCCTCCTTAAGACCTTCTGGATAGGTGGATTAGGATTATGAACTCCTGACATAAACTCCATAGCCTGTCTGCAGACAGGAAAACTGTACCCCCAGGGGAGAGGGTCCTGTTGATCAATTTGTGGAAATAGCTTAGCTGAGAATTAACTCAAAGAATGGTCAGTTTATTGTGTTTGATCATTTTGATAAAAATTTTGAGTCAGGGTTGTGCGTGATGGCTCATACTGGCTATCCCAGAATTTGGAAGGCCAAGGAAGAAAAATTGTGAGTTTGAGGCCAGCTTGGCTAGGGGACAAGATTCCATCTCATTAAACAAACAGAGTCTCGGAGTCTCAGCAGTTAATATCACTGGCTGCTCTTCCAGGGGACTTGGGTTCAATTTCCAGCACCCGCACAGGGGCTCACAACCATGTGTAACTCCAGTTCTAGGGGATCCTGTTCACTCTTCTGAACTTCACAGGCACCAGGCACGCAAGTGATACACAGGTGTAAATGCAGGTAAAACACCCATGCACATAAAATAAAATAAAAACCAAGCAAACAAAAAAGTTAAGATAAATACTCAAAGGCAGAGGTAGAGGCAGGGTTAAGTGTGGAAGCCACCTAGGGAAAAAAGTACTAATTTGATGTATTTGCCTTTTTATAGGACTTTTGGGAAATTGGCTATTTTGCAAGTTGTATTTTGATGAAACCCGTTTTAGCAGATTGGTCTGTTCTGTAGGGCCAGCTCAGGTCTGAAAGCTGTGAACATTTGTGTTCTGCAGATCGTGGGGTCTAATTGTCCCTCTGCAGTTCGACAAGACACCTTGGACTCTAAACCCCAGGGAGGGAAAGAGTGAAGGGAGATGGGTCACGCTGCCTAACCCTTCCTCCACACCTGAGTGAAGAGGCTCCCGAAGAATCTTGTTCCTTAATTCCAGGGGGAGTTTGTGGCCTTTGAAACAGACCCAAGCTCCTGGAAGCTTGATCCTCTTGCAAGCCTCAGAAGCCGTTTACAGCAGGCCCTCAAATGCGGCTAGGGTGATTTAGACTGCTCTCCAAGGTGGTGAAATAAAGACAGCAGTACCCAGAGGCCAGGAAGGGCCAGGAGCAAAGCTGCCTTTGGACTGCTGTCTGCTGCCTCAGCTTCTTCTGGACAGACTCCAAAGCTCAGTTAAGCAACTTGATGCACATGCTGGCTGCCCCTGCAGGGCAGACAGCGGCTGTGAGAGGTGAACTTCTGCCCTAGGGATTTTGGCTGTTTGTTCAAAATCCTCCCAAAGGTCAGTCATCAGGCTCGGATTTCTTCCTGAACCTTATCAGCGGAGCAGATTGGCCTGTGAAGCTTGTGTTGATCTGCAGTGCTCAGTAGCTTCTCATTGTGATGGCTCGGGGTCAGTGCCATGGAAGGCTTGTTGGACACGCTTGGACAAAACAAACATTTGAGAGTGGATGCTAGTTTTGATTTTTCTGTGATGCTAGAGATTGAACCCAGGGCCCTGTACATGCTAGGCAAGTTCACCCCCACCAAGATGCCTCCTTACTTTAGGCTTCAGCTTGGGAGGGCATGAAGTCAGCAAGGTGCCTGCTTTTCTCTTTTCCATTCTCGACTTCTTTGTCACAGTCAAGGTCTTTCTTTGCCAAGTTATAGGCGTAGAGATGACAAAGATTTCTCACTCCTGCAATGTGGTGGCACTGCCTGCCATGCCCTTGAACATGCCAGGAATGTCTTCTTGTCTGTTAGCTTATCTGAACTTCTCTTCAATACTCAGCTCAAATATCACTTTCTAAGCAACATCTTTCCAGTTCCACCAGGCTCTAATTTCTTAGAATTTGTAGCTGTTTGCATATTTCAGTCAACCTCTGCCACTGTAACATTGTCAAGGAAAGACCTTTATTCCTATTTATTTATTCACTTGTTTAGAGGTAGTATAACACAGTGGTTAAGACACAAACAGAGTTCAGAGATAACGTGGGATTGAAGACTGGTCCCTCATTATATTACATACAACGAATGCCTTCATCTCTTTAAAACTTATGTTTCTTGTCTATAAGGATGGACATAGTGATAGTATTCACTACCTAGGCTTGCTTAGGCAAATACACATTTAATTTATTGAGTACTTACTCTATTTAGAGATTACTCTGATAACAGAATTGTTATGATTATTTATTCAACAGTTATTTATTACTATTAGTGCCTGATACTATCCTAGACAATGCCCACAAAATATAGCAAGATGTTTGGTACAGTTAGAATTTAGGTGTTGTTTCAGATCTATCAGTCAGATAAACGGGATTATGCTGTGTAACAAATACCTCCTTACCCATCAAATCTCCGTGGTTTAATTAAAAAAAATATATTTATAGTTCCTCTTATGTGCTTAGTGTGGGTAGTTGAGACTTCAGCTCATCAAGGGTCAGAGTGTCAGGCTGACTTTGGTGCCATCTTAACGGCTCTTCAGCAGAGAGAAGGGAAACACCAGTTCAAAGTCAGCAGCAGCAGCTGGCCCCAGGCTTCTGGGTTGGAATTAAGTTTCCAGCCTTGGTCTTTTTTCCTTTCTCACTTCTGCACTCAATTGTGTTTGAGCAGATGAGTGATCCTGTCAGCCTAGGACAACAGCAGAAAGGAATGTATTTATGGAGAGCGCTCTGCGCTCTAATTGAGAACGCTCTAATTGAGAGTTTCTGCTGCCCCCAGCTTTGAGCCCAGGCGCTCATTTGTACTTTTGAAAAATCAAAATCAAAACTCAAAGTTGAGAAAGCTTGCGAAACGCTTCCGTGTTGTTCTTCATGGCTGCTACATGAATAAAAACAGCTCTTTTATTCCTCCCACGGCACACACCTCTGCTTCTGTTGCCTGATGGCTTGGACAGGTTTCTCTTTAAAGACAATTAAAAGTAGCTTCTAAATGCAGAAGCCAATGAGGCAGCGGACAGGAAGGCACACACGGTGAGTTAAGTGGGGCAGACCTTAATCAGGCAATGAAGGGTCGGGAGGAAACTGGCCAGGACAGCAGTAACTCAACCACAGCCCCCACTTCCCTGTTCCCCCAAGTAAGGTGAGGGTATTCATTGTGTATTTCTGTTTAACTCCAAAGCTCAGCACTTAAAGCAACAAACTTTGCTGTTGCCAGCCTCCAGATGTCAGGAAGCCAGCAGCCACAGACGGAGATGAAAGGAAGGTTCTCAATGTGTGCTACTGTGAAGGTTAAACCACGTGATGGTTGGCCTGTGGATACCACACCTGGTCTGTGGGTGCCACACCTGGCCTGTGGGTGCCACACCTGGCCTGTGGGTGCCACACCTGGCCTGTGGGTGCCATACCTGGCCTATGGGTGCCACACCTGGTCTGTGGGTGCCACACCTGGCCTGTGGGTGCCACACCTGGCCTGTGGGTGCCACACCTGGCCTGTGGGTGCCACACCTGGCCTGTGGATACCACACCTGGCCTGTGGGTGCCACACCTGGCCTGTGGGTACCACACCTGGCCTGTGGATACCACACCTGGCCTGTGGATACCACACCTGGCCTGTGGGTGCCACACCTGGCCTGTGGGTGCCATACCTGGCCTGTGGGTGCCACACCTGGTCTGTGGCTGCCACACCTGGCCTGTGGGTGAGCAGCTGCTGCAGTTGTGAGCTCTAGGTGCTGACATTAACTAGAACAAATCTTTTCCCACTGAACTTGTATCTTAGCTGAGAAATGAAGGATATGTTATCACGCAATGCTAGTTGTCCCTTAATTTTAGGTAAGTTCTGAGGAAATAGAGTGAAGATTTTGCCTTGCTACTCTCTATTCAAAAGGAAGCTTTGAGGTCTAGTGGAGAGCATCTGAGTAAAAGACTGGGGAGACACACTGGCCAGTTGGCTGTGTGATTTTAGGAATTCTTGGCCTCTCTGTTCTTGCTCAGTTTTTCAGGTGAAGACAAATCCTTGGCTTGGTACCCTATGGTTGTGTCTTATGGTCAAATGAAACAGGGATGCACGATACAGTTGAGGCAGGTCCTTGGAGACAGGAACCTTAAGGAAGCATGGGTCCTAGAGGCTGGGGCTAGGGCCTTTCCCTCTGTGATAAATAGCCTGGGGCCTCTGGGCACCCAGGGCAGAGGTCTACCCTGATTAACTTCCAGAGAAAAATGGCTGTTTGCAGATGGCGAGGACCTTGTCACACACACCTACTAATGGATTTCTTGGAGGCAGAGGCACAGAGGTGTCCTGGGCAGTGACAAAGCAACCTGCTCTGCCTTTAACCTTAGGGCAGAGCTGCTGGCAGTTGTTGCCTGCCTAGCAAAGAGCAGAAACTAGAGCCAAGGACAAGCATGCAGGGCAGGGGAGGAAGGACATGCAGGGCAGGGGAAGAAGGGCATGCAGGGGAGGGGAAGGAGGGCATGCAGGGCAGAGGAGGAAGGGCATGCAGGGGAGGAAGGGCATGCAGGGCAGGGGAGGAAGAACATGCAGGGCAGGGGAGGAAGGGCATGCAGGGCAGGGGAGGAAGGGCATGCAGGGCAGGGGAGGAAGGACATGCAGGGCAGGGGAAGAAGGGCATGCAGGGGAGGAAGGGCATGCAGGGCAGGGGAGGAAGGGCATGCAGGACAGGGGAGGAAGGACATGCAGAGCAGGGGAGGAAAGGCATGCAGGGGAGGAAGGGCATGCAGGGGAGGAAGGGCATGCAGGGCAGAGGAAGAAGGGCATGTAGGGGAGGGGAGGAAGGGCATGCAGGGCAGAGGAAGAAGGGCATGTAGGGGAGGGGAGGAACGGCATGCAGGGCAGGGGAGGAAGGCCTTCCAGGGCCCCTTTCCTTTTCCTGTTTCTGCTTCAGGTTCTGCTGCTAGCTGAGTGGCTCAGACCAGCTCCCATGCTGGTGGCTTTAGACTTTTGTCCTCTCTGGGACCCACTGATACTCTTCTGAGCTAGTGAGTGGGGCCTGTGCTTTCTGCTTGAGCGACTGGCCAGCCTTTTGCTGTCCCCAGCTCCATGTGGGTTGAATTCTGGCTGATGAAGGATGAGAAGCTGACCTACCCCTTGTTTCATGTGAGTGTCTGTGCTGTTCTAATGGGAGCGCTCTGGTCCCCACTGTGATGGACGGTCACTTCTGTCACCCAATTCCTACCTCAGACTCCAAAGGCAACATACACAAGGCTGAGAATACTATCAACGCACCCCCTTGAGGCTGAGTTTTCAGTCCCTTTGGCGAACTTGTTTTGAGAGATTTGTTTATTATTATTATTTTTAGTCAGCATCCAGAATCATGGGCTTCCTGTGAAAATTTCATCCATCTCCATCATTGTGCTTTGTTCATATGGAACCTTCCCAATTCCCCTTGCTCCTCCTGCCCACCCCTCCTGGCTGCCTTTTGTCTTTCCACATAGTTTTTTTTTTTTTTAGCTGAGGATCGAACCCAGGGCCTTGCACTTGCTAGGCAGGCACTCTACCACTGAGCTAAATCCCCAACCCCTTTCCACATAGTTTAAGGGTAGAGTTTATTCATTTTTTAGTCACCTTCCTATCCCTATGGTGTATTGGGGTTTATTCCTCTACACTGTGTGAAGCTGTGTCACTGTGACTGGTGTAATAAAAAGCTAGAGAGCCAATAGCTAGGCAGGAGGTAGAGGTGAGCATTCTGGACAGAGAGGAGTCAGAGAGAAGAAAGGAGGAGTCACTGGCCAGATGCAGAGGAAGCAGGATGGGCAGTACAGAGTAAAGGTAAACCGAGCCATGTAAAAGACTGTAGATTAAAAAATACGGTTTAATTTAAGTTACAAGAAGTAGTCAGGAACAAGCCTAAGCTAGGGCTGAGCTTTAATAATTAATAAGAAGTCTCTGTGTCATTTTTTTTTTTTTTTTTTTTTTTTTTGGTGAGCTGACAGCCCAAAGAAAAATCTGCCTACAATGGTGTGTTTCTCCATCTGACCCAGGGAATGGTTTGTGAGTCAGCATCTTCTCCCCCCAGCCGCTTTCATAAGCCTCACAATGTCTTACCTCTCCCCTGGGACAGGTGTGGATTCCATGCACATGTGGGGGCGAAGAGTGAGTGGCCTGCTCCTCCGTGAGACCACAGCCCAACATCCCCAGAGGCCGTGCTCTCTCAGACATTTTAAGAGAGTTTAAAAACAATTTGCTCTCAAGGAGGCTAGAGGACAGGGCACACTCCCCGCTCTAGGGCCTTGCCAGTACAGTTCTTGCCTGAAGCAGGAGACTGTGGGGTCTGACTGCATGGGTGGCTCCAGGGCTCAGCTTCCTCATCAATAAGTGAGGGAGTAGGATGAGAAGATCTCTGTTTCTTTTCCCTCTGGCATTTTTCAGCTTTACATGTACTCATGACAGCCCCTGGGGCTGATCTACTCTGTTAACTAGATAAATTATATCCTCCACGGAGACCTGAGAACCAGGGTTAGAAGGCTGCCTGGGGTACCTGCTTCAGCTGTCTTCCTTAAGAGGCCCTAGCGGCTCTCTCTCTCCCTTTGGCTCACATGACTTGGGTAAAAGCCACCTTCCTAAGCTCTAGGTTGGGTATGTGATAATAGGTATAATCCAACATATTTCTGTTGCATTTGTGGATTGGCTTGTGAGATGTTATACTACTTTTCTGTCACTGTGATAAAATACCATGACCAAAAGCAACTTGAAAATAATTTATTTGCCTTACAGTCCAGAAGGCTAGATGTCCATAATACCAGGGATAATATGGTGGCGGGAACACACAGCTGAGAGATCACATCTTAGCTGCACACAGGAAGCCAGGAGCACAAGAAGGAAGCAGGGAAAGGCTATACATTCCCAAACCTACCCTAGATACGTACTTCCTCCAGCAAGGCTGCACCTCTATAGGCTCCATAACCTTTTCTAATAGCACCACTAACTGGGGACAAGTGTTCAAACACATGAGTCTATTATGGTGGTATTCTATTTGTACTGAAATGTGATTTTAATTGTATGTTAATAAATAAAGTTGCCCAGGGGTCAGAGCTATTAGAGCCATAGAAAGAGTGTGGCGGTGGTGGTTCACGCCTTTAATCCCATAGATCTTTGTGTGTTCAGGGATACAGCCAGCATTGGAGACATATGCCTTTAAGACCTGGAGGGTGGTACTTACAGGCAGTGATGAGGCAGTTATGTGTTTGGATTTACAACCAATGAGAATGCAGAACAGAAAGATTATTTAAAGACATACACACAGGAAGTAGGTCTCTTTCAGAGAGTTAGGAGCACCGCAGGAGGAAGGGTAAGATTTTAGCTCTGAGCTCTGACCTCTTAGCTTTCTCTTTTACATTCGTTCTGTGTTCTTATTTAATAAGATGGTTGGTTACATCTACAGTCTATGGCGGACATTTCTTTCTTTTTTAAAACTATTTTTAAATTAAATTTATTTATTTTACATCCTGACTACAGTTTCCCATTCCTCTCTCCTCCCATTCACTCCTCACATCCCTTCTGCCTGCTCCCCCCCATCCACTCCTTTTCCATTTCTGTTCAGAAAGGGGCAGGCTATCAACAAACCATGGCATATCAAGTCATGGTATGACTAAGCACCTTCCCTTGGATTAAGGCTGGGCAAGGCAACCCAGGATGAGGACAGGTTCCCAAAGCCTGCTAAAGAGTTAGGGACAGCTCCTGCTACCACTGTTAGGACTTAGCAAGAAGACTAAGCCACACAACTGTCACATATACTAGGGGGCCTAGGTCAGTCCCATGCTGGCTCCCTGGTTGTCAGTTCAGACTCTGTGAGCCCCCAGGAGCTCAGGTTAGTTGATTCTGTAGGTTTTCTTGTGTGTGGGCATTTCTTCTTTAACCCACAACAGTTGGTGCATGACATGAGCCAGCCAATGAGAAGCCATCTACTCAAGAACTCCCTGCTGGAGATGCCTGGAATAACAGGTATGTGTCACCATGCCCAGCTCTTTGGAGATTGTCTAGAACTCTATAAATGTGAATTTATCTTCTGTGACCCAGTGGCATCTAACTGGCACACAAATGCCTCCCTTGTCCTCCAGGTAACCAAGTTAAAGCTGAAGCTGGCTGTCTCCTACTGTCTACCATGGCTTCTTTGCTTGCACATGGATGCCTTGTGCAGTGGTCCTGTCTCTTTTTAGACATTTATAGGTGGTCTCACAGGTCTCATCCCTGAGCAATTTGTCAGGGTATTACTGACTTACTAAGAGGGAGATCATAATGTCCATAATGATGCCAGCAGCTGGTCCAGGCAAGCAGCACTGAGTTTCTTGGAGTTCAGCTTTCCTCACAGGTGAATGGAGACCACAGCAAATGGGATCTCTGGCCTTTTGCTCCTTCTTCATGGGTCTTCTGAAAATTCACTGAGATGGTAAACGGTAACTTTAAGACAGAGAGTTTAGCCTGAAAATGAGAATTAATTTTATTTGAACAAGCTGAAATTTGTCCATCCATCCATTCATCCATCCATCCATCCATCCATTCACACATACATACATTTATCCATCTATATCGTCACTATCCATCCACCCATCCATCTCCCCATCACCTGCTAAATGTTTAAACGTACAATACAAGCCTAAGATAAAAGTTGAAATAGAGCTCTCACTTATAAAATAAGCACAGTAATAGCACCTACCACACAGAGTAAAGTCACAGTAGCAATTGCAATAAGTACTTGTGCTGGTTGGCTTTTGCCGACTTAGCAACCCCTGGACATGTTTGGGAAGGAGATCCTCAGCTGAGAAAATGGCTCCGTCGGATTGCCGGTAGACATTTTCTTAGTGATGGTATGAGGGGAGCCAGCTCACTGGGGACAGCGCCACGCCTGGGCAGGTAGACATGGAGGGCATAAGAAAGCAGGCTGGGCAAACCATCCAGTATGTATGTGTGTGTGCATGGAGAAGTAAGCCAGTAAGCAGTATTTCTCCATGCCCTCTGCTTCAGGTCTTGTCTCCAGGTACCCACCCTGACTTCCCTTCATGATGGACTACAATGGTCCCACCCCACGTACAAGTTGCTTTTGGTCATGGTGTTTTATTACAGCAACAGAAAGCAAACCAAGCCACCGTTCCTGTGGTGGGACATTATCCCACCGTCTTGACACCCTGATGAAAGCCCCTACACAGAAACACTGTCTCTAAGAGCTTCCGCAACCCAAAGAGAACAGCAAGTGAGCCCCAGATTCATTTTCCAGATCCGCTTAGGAGGAGATGGCAGACATTCCAGAACCTTCCTACTCAATTCCTCCCTGGTGGGAAAGAATCTGTAGGGACTCCAGGTCAGGAGGCTAGTGAGGGTGACACACCATTTTACCAAGGCGGCACCTTCTTGGTGCCCATACTGGGGAATCTGGGAACACTGCTGAGAGAGGAGTCTGACAGCTCCCACTGGCGAGGACACTGATGGACCGAGGAGACTGGACTCCCCTGGGACCACTGCTGGAAGGGGACTTCTTAGTCCTGGAAGCAGCTACCGAACTTTGGGGTCACGCAGCAAAGGAGAGACAGGAGCCGGTTCTTGCCTAGAGTGTTTGGGAAATGGGATCAGCCTGTGCTAGCTGTGAGAGATGGCACAGAGGTTGTGAAACGGGTACCATTTGGTGTGGCAAGGCTGTGCTTCCTAAGGGCTCAAGGGGTGCCATAGAAGCCAAGTGGGCCTGGAGGTTTGCAGCTGCTCGCTCATACAGATGTCCTGGCAGCTGAGGGGCATTGGCAGCAAGAGTCTTGTGCAGGGTGGCCAAGGCAGCGAGTCTGGGGGAGGTGTTGTCAAGGCAGAGTACAACCAGGTCAAGGAACAGCTAGCATGTCCCTGAATTACTCCATAAAATCCCAAAGAAAGCGGATATTCAGAGGCCACTGGAGTAGAGAGGGGTTACCGTACCCCTGCCCGACTGTGGGGACTTGAAATGTCCTCCACAGACTTAAGGTTTGAACTCTTTATCCCGGGTGGTAGCACTGTTTTGTCCGATTATGGACCCTTTAGCTGGAAGGGCGTGACTGGTGGAAGTAGGTGTGACTTTGAAGGTGACTGTGGAACCCTGGCTCTGCGTGCTTCAGGGACGGATCACAGCGATGCCCCTAACCCTCACTCCTGCTGCTGTGAATGCTGCTGTGCCTCTCCTGTAACAGCCCCGGGTGCATAGTCAAAGGGATCAAAGTCAGCACACTGGAGAGAACAGCCATTTCTCCTTCTTTTCTCCATCATTTGGACAGCTAAGACATGTAACTGGCTTAGACGATATCAACAGAAAAACAAAGAAAATGTGAATACATGCCTACTCAAACATACATACACAATGGTGGTTTATACGGCCCTACAAAGAATGAAATTTTGCCATTTGCAGGAAAATGCATGGAGCTGGAGATCATGTGGCAACCCAGAAAAACAAGTAATCACATGTTTCCTTTCATATATGGAATGTAGATTAACCAGAGGACCAGGAACTCTGGGCAAGATTGTGTCCTCTAGATATGCCAAGGAAGCCACACTCATGACATTTCAACCATATGGCTGCCTAAACAAGACCTGAACAATGAAAAACCAATTGACATGCCAACACAGATGGAAGAAATCTCACAGGGTGAGAAATCTCCACTCCTAGATGAAGAAATAAAGTCAATTAAGTCAATTAATAACTGCTGAGAGAGAGAGAGAGAGAGAGAGAGAGAGAGAGAGAGAGAGAGAGAGAATGAGTTAGTGTTCCTCAGGGATTGAACCCATCTAAGTGGTTATCCAATACCAAGTGGTCAGCCCTTAAAACATATACACATAAGCAACACTCAACAGATTCAGCAGCTTGTATTTATATATTTATTCATACGCACATATGTAACAACAACAATTAAAATAGAGGTCATGAATTTGAGAGGGATTGTGTGTGGGGTGGGGATGGAGGAAGGAGAGCAAGGGAGGAAATGATATAATTCTATTTCAATTTAGAAAAGAAGAAAAAGGACATAGTCAGCAGTGGTAGGGAGAGGAGCATGAGAAGATATATGCTCAAGTGCATTTTATACATATATGAAAATGTCATAATGAAGCCCAGTATTTTATGTAATTAATATATCTAATAAAACCTGTAAAACTTGCCAGTGTAAGCAGTTTCCATGAGAGACAATCTTGGGATCTTGAGAAGGCTGATGAAGAAGTTTTCCTTCTGGCAGTCACAGGTAAGCCAAGCAAAGGGTTTATGTAGCAGGGTGATATCTGGGTCCACACTGCTCAGTCAGGCGTCAGAGTCAAGGAAGCTATTCATCCTCAACTCCCTCTGTCACTAATGGAGTTGGCCACATTTTCCCACTTGTATTGCATTTCATAGGTGAATTGCACAGGAAACTGATCCTCAAGAGATTCTGAGATGCCAGCCAAACTCAGATCTGAAAACTTAACCTTGCTTTGAAAAGCTAGATGAGGCTTGACATAATGGTGTACATATCCAGTCCCAGCATTTTAGAGGCAGAGGCAGGAAGATCTCTGTAAGTTTGAGGCCAGCTGCATCTATGTATCAGTTTCAGGCCAGCTAGGGATACATAGTGCAACCCTGTATTAAAACTAACCAACCAGTCAACTAACCAGTTAGTCAACCAACCAACCAGCCAACCAAGCACCTAACCAACCAGTGAACCAGCCAAATAAACTATAACAAAAAACCCCAAATCAGAAAATGAGATGGTTCACATGCTGACTCTTCCCTAGATGTCTGAGTTAGACTTCCAGTACCAACAACATGCATTGACTCTTGCATTAAACAAGGAAGGCACAAGTGAGAAGAGCACAACACATCTTTACTTCAGTAGGTGGCCATCACCACCTGGCCAGGCTGGGTATCTCTGTGCAAGAGTTAGCCAGGAACCTCTGTAAGCCTTCTCTCTGCTCCGACCAGTGTGGACCTGAGCAGGTTGCTGATATCCAGTGAAGTTTGGTCCATTTACAAGCTGTGTAAGGGACTTTATTCACATTGGCCTTCAACAGTCATGGTCCTTGGTACCATGGGGCAGAGCTCTCTGTACTTTAGACATAAGAGAAACAAAATATAAAAATGAAAACAGCATCCATGACCCAGGCATTCTTGCCAGGTTGATGTGCAGCCAGAAAATCCAAGAAATAGGACGTAAAAAGAACTTTTGAAAGAAGCCACGTCTGAAGAGGAAGTACACATTTGGCATCAGTGTGCTTTGACTAATTCTGTGACTCACTAACTTGAAGTGGCTGCCTCCTGAAAGAGGTGACAGTCACATCTGTGGATTCCTGTCATATTTCAGCATTTCAGATGATTGGAAAATATGGAAACTGTTTCTTTTTAAAGCTCTCCAGAAGGATTCTTAAAGGAAAGAATAAAGTAATAGATCCAGACAGTCCAAGTTTTAGTTACCCAGAAATCAGGGCCTGAGACACAGGCTTGTCATTGAAGCTTGTAGGAATGTGATCCTAGAGAGCCGGGTTTCAGGAGGGCAGTCAGGCCAAACTAGGTTATTGAACTGCCAGCTGCTACAGCTACTTTACTCATCTTGGGGTCCCGAGGCACTCTATGGAGTGTCTGCCCGAAAGACCAAAGACAGAAGCATGAATCCACTAGCTTCCCTGCCTCTCCCTGGATCAAGATGGTCTCAGGTGAATTAACTCTGTTGGTCATGTGTGTTGAGGAAAGAGTACATTGGAGTGGTTGCTCCAAGCTGCAGCATTGGAGACACCCTCTGCAGAAAGTGAGAAAAAGCCACAAAGACCAAGGTGAGACATATGATCTCACTGCTCCTGCAGAGGGGTCCAACATAGAAGACACACTTCTGCAGCAGTGGTTTGGAGATGGAGGTGAGGTGTAGAACAGCATCTGTGTTCACTGTACTGTGGGTGTGGGGTCCGGGGATGGCAGGTGCATGGGCACACGTGCTGCTAGGCTCTTTCCCTCCACAGATGCCCACACTTCCTACAAAATGAGAATAAGGTCTTCTCCCCGACCCCTGCCTTGTGTTGAATCCAACACCTTGCATATGCCAGACCAGTCACTGGGCTGCATCCCAAGCCCTGAAAATATCTTGTCTATATTAAAAGATTGTTTTCATAAAAATTAAACCACAATGACCTCGGCGAGTTATGTGTTGAAATTTAAATTTGCACCCAGACAAGAATGATAGATGTATTTATTCCCTCGAAAAGCAGGCTTTGGAAGAGGAAGAAGGATGTATGCAATTGTCAGAGTCTAATGTGATTGGGAATCACATTTTCCAGCCTTTAGATTTTTTCCATTATTGGCTTTGCTTTGCATAGTACCTGTCATCTTCAAGGCTGTCCTGGAGTGTCCTCACCCTCGCCAGGGTAGCTTTTCCCCTAGTCATTCTCCATTGGCTTTTGCCATGAGGAATCTGATATGAGGCAAGAACTCAGCAAATATTCAAGTAAATATTTATGGAATGATATGAATAAATAGAGTTAAAAATAGAACATTTTCTTATTCTACTCTTGGAGTAGATACACAAACAAAGCAGAATGGATTTTGCATAGATTGAATGTCACCCTTCTGACCTCACCAATCAAGTTCAGCACTGGCTTCTGTGCTTTTCCAGACCACCCCAGGCATTCAGCTGTGGTAGCCTTTATTCTTGGTTTTATTAATGCCACGCTTGCTAGAGTGTGGGCTTCTCAAGGGCAGGGGCCACTTCTTATTAATCTTTCTGGGGAGCTGGAGAAAGCTCTATGCCCAGAGACATCGAATCAATTAAATTCTACTGTAGACTCTCCATGACATCCTCAATCACACCAGCACACTGAAGAAAAATCAGCTGCAGAGTGAATAGCTAAGGGGACACTTTTGGCATCTGACATGCTCTAAGCGGCTGTGGGTGGGTCATGGAATTCATCCCTGCCTCAGTTTCCCTGTCAAAAATGAGAGCTGAATTAAGGTTTAAGTGGGTCATCACTCTGCTTTCTGTGTCTTGACAATTTTAATGGGTTAGAGACACTTTTCCACAGTTGGGCCATGCATGGTATTAGGATTCTTCATTTACTTCAGTCAGGCCCTACTAATCCACTGGGAGGATTTCTTAAAACATAAATCTGCGATGTCATGACTTTCTCCAAACCCTCAGAAGTACTCTGATTCCAGTGGCAAGGTGAGATCCCTGGAAGAACTTGGACTGTTTATGAATGTGAGCTGTGTCACACCACCAAGGTCAACTGAGAAAGGAGGAGAAATGTGCCCAGTGCCAGAGCAGAGCGAGTGGAAAAGCACAGGTGAGCTGATGCTCCGGTCCCCAGAGAAAGAGGGCACTGAGGGTCGTGTGTGGTAGTCACTGGGTCATTAAGGGTTTAATCAAATGAGAGGCTGGGAAACACTGTCTTAGGTATGGATGAGGCAGAAAGTTGGGATTGAACACTGAGACAGGCTTTGGAAGAACATCTATACAAAAGCAAGGAAACAGAACTTGCCTACATTCTATCAACACCTCCATCAACTGATGGATGAGTGGATAATGGAAATGTGGTAATGTGCATAATTGAATTTTATTCAGCCATAAAGAAAAACAAAATTAAGAACTTTACAGGAAGGTGGGCAGAGTGGTACATACCTTTAATCGCAGAAGTTGGGAGGCAGAGCTAATAGATCTCCATGAGTTCAAGGAGCATACAGTAAGATCATATCTTAAAACAAAACAAAACAAAGCAAACAAAAAACAAATTCCAAAATGCTCTGTTGGAAAATGAATGAAAGTTGAAAATATTATATTGTGAACTAACCTTGGCACAGAAAGACAAAGGTTCATGTTCTCTTTCATATGCCGCACCTAACTTTTCATTTTATGGATGTGCAGTATGTGGGAGTGAGTGTCGGTGTTGGTCACAACGCTAGAAAGAGGACGGTGAGATGGGGAGGAAGTCTTAAGGAAGGGGCCGGGAAGGGTTACAGAACACATGTGACATGAGAGGAGAAAGGGGGTGCTGGCTGGGGCAGAAGGAAACAAATAGGAAGGGGAGATGGGCCTGGGGAGGGAGGGAGAGCCCCCCAAACAATGTATGAAAGAGTGGGAAGGAAGCCTACTACTTAGTTACAACTTTAGTTGTATCCTAACTAAAAAATAAAACTAAAAAGCCAAACCAAACGAATGATGAGTTAGTGGGTGAATAAGTATGATACAGCAGCTATAGATGTGGTTTATTCAGCTGAATTTCAGCTGCTTAATGTTGAATAAAATAAAGGCTTATTTTAGAAGGATGTGTGGTGTGAGTCTATTAAGAGTAACTCCATTTTATTTTTACTCTTTAAAATACATAGACTTTGTATTATAGAAGTTATTATTAATTAAAATGTCCTTTAATAATTTCATGCATATATGTAATGCATTCTAATCACTCCCGGCCCCAGTCTCTCTTATGTCCCTCGATCTCTGGCAACCCCATTCCTCCCCCAAACCCTCTCTGCAGCAGTTTAGACTCACATCAGCCTTGCAAACACAGCTGCTGTAATTGTGAATTGCATTTATTACCTAAGATATCAAAATAAGAAATGTTAATAATCCCGGCAATTTATGCAGAAGTGAGGTTAATTGTAGAATCTAAAGTAGTTTGTCAAATACTATAAGTTACTAAGTGATGTCAAGACTACTTTTGCAATAAAGTTTTCAAACTGAACTCTGTTTTGTACCTATACCATAAGACCTCTGTGTGTAAAGGAATAATAGCCATGCGTTTTTCTTTACAAGTTTTATATTTTCATGTTTATTTTGGGACAGTCTTACTATGTGTCTTTGGCTGTCCTGGACCCCTCTATGTAGACCAGGGTGGCCTTGAACTCACAGAGATCTGCCTGCCTCTGCCTCCTGAGTTCTGGTTTTAAAGGCGTGCAGCACTAAAGTGGGGATTTAACAAGGCAACTCCATGTAGTTTATCTGGTAGTTAAAAGGAGGTTTATTTTGGGGTAACTTATAGCCAGTAAAGGGGTTTATTACAGGATCAGGAGAGGTGAGGTGCAGTCCAGTGTGGGTCTCTGGAGAACCCTGACTTGGTCTGCAGTCCAGCATCCAGGATCAAGAGGTGCCAAGAAGGCTGGCACTTATGGATCTCGGGTCTTAAGGGGTCCCATCTCAGCCATGCCCCAGGGGCAGGTTGTAGGTAGGTGTGGCAGTTACCCGCTGCCTCACTAGGAGTGATGCTTCAAGGTCAAAGCTGGAACAGCTACCCACTACACAACACCATACTCAGCTATCATTTTCATAGTGCCCTTTGCTTCAGCTTGAAAACATCCTTTTAGCATTTCTTAAAAGGCAGGTTTTGTGATTGATAATGAATTCCTGAAGATTTTATTTGCCAAAGTCTCTATTCATTTCTGTATTAGTCAGGGTTCTCTAGTGGAACAGAATTTATAGAATGAATCTCTCTATATAGAAAGGGTTCACTAGAATGGCTTAAAGACTATGGTCCAACTAATCCAACAATGACTATCTTGAATGAGAAGTCCAAGAACCCAGTGGTTGTTCAGTGCACAAAGCTGAATGTCTCAGCTGGTCTTCAGTATATACTGGAATCCCAAAGAAGAAGGCTCTGATGCCTGTGAAGGAATGGACTTGCTATCAAGAGTGAAAACAAGCAGGGTGGCGGCGGCGGCACACGCCTTTAATCCCAGTACTTGGGAGGCAGAGTCAGGTGGATCTCTGTGAGTTCGAGGCCAGCCTGGGCTACCGAGTGAGTTCCAGGAAAGGCGCAAAGCTACACAGAGAAACCCTGTCTCGAAAAACCAAACCAAACCAAACCAAAAACAAACAAACAAAAAAAAAAAAAAAAAAAAAAGAAAAGAAAAAAAGAAAGAAAAAAAGAAAACAAGCAGGCAAAGAGAGAGCAAGCTTCCTTCTTCCATGTCCTTTATACTGGATGCCAGCCCAGAAGATGTGGCCCAGACTAGAGGTGGGTCTTCTCACTTCCAAAGATCTGGATTAAAGGTTGATCACTCACTTCTCAAAGATTTGAATTAGAAATGAGTCTTTCCACTTCAAATGATTTAATTCAAACAAAAGTCCTCACAGTTATGCCCCATCATTTGAGTTTTAGTTAATTCCAGACGTAGTCAAGTTGACAACCAAGAACAGCCATCACAGTTTCTGAAGCACAAAATTTTGTCAGATAGTATTATTCTCAACACATAGTTTTATTTGCAGAAGTTTGAATGTATCATTCCTCACTCTTGGCCTACAAGGTGTCTGCTGAGAAATCTCTAGATAGCCCCATGGGGGTCCACTTGTATGTAACAAGTCACTTTTCCCTTGTTTCAAAAATTCTTTCTTTTTTTTTTTTTGAGAATTTGACTATGCTGTATCTTGGTGAGAATCTCTTTATCTTTAATATTTGACATTCTCTGTCTTCATGGATCTGTACGTTCATGTTCATCTCTCCGGAGCAGGGAATTTTCTGTCATTACTTATCTAAATAACCTTGGTGTTTTTCTGCTTTCTTTGGATGCCACATATGATTTTTGGTTTGTTTGGTGGGTTTCCTGTAATGTCTGTAGGCTCTTTTCCACTTGTTTTCATTCTTTCTATGTCCTGAGTAATTTCAGAACCATCTGTCTTTGAAGCCATTGACCCCTGTCCTTGATAGACCGTATTCCTGCAGCTAAATATGGGATTTTTAAGTTCAGTTCTTTCATTCTTTAGTTCTGGATTTTAATTTGATTCTTTTCAATGGTTTCTCTGCCTTCATTGAGCTCTTCTTGTTCATGTGCTGTTTCTCTGGTTTCCTTAGTTGTCTGTGGGTTCCAGAAGACAATTATTTTGTATTTCTTATAGGAAGCTCATAAATTTCTGTCTGGCATCAGTTACTGGTGTCTTCTGTTTATTTCACCCATTAGTAATGAGGATTTTTTCCCCCACAAACTGTGGTTTATTCATTGAACCAAATGTTACTCAGCAATGAGAAAGGACCAATGACATGTGGAGAGGGTAGTAAGGGGATAATTTGGAGGTGAGAATGCTCAAAATGCGTTGTATGAAATTCTTTTTTTAAAAAAATTCTTTTAGCTTTTATTGATTCTCATATCACACATTCTGGTCCCACTTATCTCCTGTCCCCTTGCATCCATCTTTTGCCCTTGTAACTTTCCCCACCCCAAACAAACAAAAATTAAAAGAAAAAACAAACAACCCAAACAAACAAACAAATAAATAAAAAGGAGAAGAATCTTGTCATGGAAGCTGTAGTGCGGCCCACCGAGTCACACAGCTTACTCTTCAATCCATTCATCTTTACTTGCAAGTTAGTTGCCAGGGGTAATTGATCTGGCTCGAGGCCTCTGGGTTCTGCTACACCACCAATAATAGGCTCTCCCTGGGGCTCCTCTTGGACATACTGTTCTTGTCTTGTGTCACAGAGATCCCATAGCTTTAGATCTGCAAGACTGGCCCCTTCACATGCTCCAGCAGTTCATAGATGAGGTGGGTGTTGGGGTGGGCCAACTCATAGGCCTGGTTCTGGGCCTGCATGGTAGCTGGGTTGGTCAGCCCACCAGCTTTCCCTCATTATCACTACCTGGGCGAGTTCTCCAGCACTGCCTCGGCCAGCTCACCCAACGCAGCCTGCAGCAAGGAGCAGGGCCAGTTCTCCAGCTTTCAGGTCCTCAGATCTGGGTCACCCTCACTCACACCACCAGGACCAGCTCTGCTGTTTTGCTCAGGCGAAGTGCAGGACCCTCTCTCCTGATAGCTGTAGAGGGCATATGAGGTGGGGGGCAGGGTCAGCTCTCCTGCTCTCACACACTCAGGGCTGGCTCACCTGCTCCCCCAACAACAGGGTCAGTTCTAGTGTACTGCCCAGGCAGGGTGCAGGACCTGCTGTCCTGTGTGCTGCAGCTGGTGAGGTCAGGGCTAGCTCTCCCGCTCTCATGACCCCGGAACCAGCTCTCACCTGCCGCAGGTAAGAGTAAGTAAGCAGGGGAAGGACATCTCTCTCTCACCCATGCCACCACATGGAGGATGAGGTGGGTGTGGTCAGCTCTCCTGCTCTCCTGTGCTTAGGGTTGGTTCACCTGCATCCCTGACCACAGGGTCAGCTCTAGTGTGCTGCCCAGGTGAGGTGCATGCCTATGGTGAGGGGTGGGGTCATCTTTCCTGAGTACAGAACCAGCTCTCCTGCTGCAGTATCCAGCAAGGGGCAGGACCAGCTATCCTAGGGTCATTGAAGGGTGGGGCTGGCTCAGCACAACACGGTTCCAGTGATCCTCCTGTGCTAACGTGGGCCGTGGACATCATCACAAACCCCAGCTGCAGTGGGACCATGGGCCTGGACATGCTCTTGGCAGCAGCTTGGGCCCAGACATTCCCATGGTCCCAATGGCAGCACAGGCCACCTTGATCAGTATGGCCCCAGCAGGGAATGGTCCTTGGACACCGACATGGTCTCAGGTGACTGACCAGTCTTGATCATCCACATGGCCCTTGGTGGTAACAGGAGCCATGGACATCAGCTCAGACCCTGGCTGCTGTAGGGCCATGGACCCAGATATGGCCCTTGGTGGCAGTCCTGGCCTGGATGACACTATGGCCCCGGGTGACAGCATAGACCACTCAGATCAGCAAGGCCCTGGTAAAGGCACAGAGTTCAGACACCCTCATGGCCACAGGTTACAGCCTAGACCATGGGCATCTGTGTGGTCTTTGGTGGCAACATGGGCCTTGAACATCAATACAGACCCAAGCTGTGATAGGACTATGGCCCCAGACATGGTCCTAAGCAGCATCCCAGGCTCAGATGTCACCAGGGTCCCAGGTGACAGTGCAGAACACTTGGATTGGCACAGCTCCTGTGGCAGCATGGCCCTCAGGACACCAACATGGCCCCAGGTCGTGGCCCAGACCCCTGGCATCAGCCTGGCCTTTGATGGTATCAGGAGGTACAGACATCAACACAGACCCTGGCTGCAGTGGGGTCATGGACCCAGACATGGCTCTCAGCAGCAGCCCTGGCCTGCATGATACAATGGCCCCGGGTGACAGTGCTGGCCACTCAGATTGGCTTGTTCTTGGTGGCAGCACAGTCCTTGAACACCAGCATGGTTACAGGTGGTGGCCTAGGCTGAAACCTGTGTGGCCTAGGTGGCATCCACATGGCCTTTGGTGGCAACATGGGCCAGGGATATCAACACAGACCCCGGCTGTGGTTGGACCATGGTCCTTAACAGCAGCTCGGGCCTGGATGTCACCAACATGACTCCAGGCGGTAGCCCAGACTATAGGCCTCTGTACAGTCCTCAGTGGTAACAGGAGCCACAGACATCAACAGAGGCCTCCTTGGCTGCTTCAGGGTCTTGGACCAAGACCTGGCCCTTGTCAATAGCCCAGGCCCAGATACCATCTTGGACTTGGGTGGCTAGCAGGCCATTCACATCAACCTGTTCTTCACCAACCTCACCTCTTCGGACCTGCCTCTCTCCCCAGCCCATGAACCATTCTGGCCCTTTCTCTCTTCCATTTCCCCACCCTGTACTTGCTCAACATAATGGTGCCTGACTGCCCAGGGCCATGACTCCTGGTTGAGTCTCAGGTAGTGCTTGATAGAGTCCTGCCTGCCCCAGCTACAAGGCATGGCACAGAGTTGTTGCTTTTCTTCTCTTGTGTGCCCAGGCTTAGAAACCATGGGTGGCATGCTTGGTATGATGGTGCTCCTGGTTGATTGTGCCTCCTCACCCCCCACAGACCAATAGGTCTAGTGGGGAGCCATCTCTATCCTCTGCCAGCTCAGGCATCATGGTGATGTGTTTCTTGGTGTGTGTGTGATCCTTGTAGCTTTGTGTCTGCATATTTGAAGAAATACGAGTACTTTTCAGTTTTTATAGACTGGATGTTTTAAGGAAAGTTTTTTTAGCAGTAGAACCCCCAAAGGCTGTGGGCTGGCTGCCAGATGCATTCATAGATAGCCTTATGTCTGGAGTTATCTTCTGGGGTGTCCTGTAGCTGGTAAACTTGATTCCTGGGTCTATAAGGGGAAAACCAAGTGTTTGGGTCCATCAGGGCAAGTCTGGAGCTTGTGTCTATGGGGCTGGGCTTGGAGTCTGAAATTATGGATGGGGGTGAGGTTGACGCTATGATCCAGGGGATTAGTCTGGAGCCTAAGGCCATGGGTTCTAGCGTGAACCCAGGCTGGACTGATGTTGAGGTTTGTGGCTAAGCTGAGTACTTGCTTTGGTGCTGTCTTCATATGGAGGGTTATCTCCTCCTATGCTGCACATCCTGTTCTCGAGTGGGCAGGGTGGGTAATGTGAAACTCTCCTTCCACCTCTTTTGATCACTGTTCCTAGTTTCTGTACTACACCAGGTGCTCTAATGTCTCATTGAGGTTCTGTAGCTGTTTTTCTGTTTGGATGGTCCTTCAGATTGCTGTTTCTGCAAGGATACAAAAGCTAGAATCTCCTATCATCCAATGACTACACCTCATTTATAGTAAATTTGGATCAAATGCAATAATACTGTACATTGGCCATGTGATCATAGATATGTAGTGAAAATATAGAAACAAACATTTACAAATAGCCTCACAGATCACATTTACTTCTAAGTAGCAAGGAGAGCATTTTACTGCTTTTCAGCCCCATTGTAGGTGTATAGTCCCCTTAAATTGTCCTTATTCATTTAACCAGCTACAAGTAGCTGATCATCATCACACTTACAGAAAGAAATCATCAAATAAAAATGTATTTACCAAGAAAAGAAACCACAAAGCAAATAGATAAAAATTGGTGAAGACAAGATCAAAATCATAAAAAATAAAAACCTAAATACTAAGAATTTGAGAGACTGTGGAAATTTTGATTAAATAAAACTTGAGTAAGTGAAAAGTCTTCCAGAGAAGGGGAATAACTACTGGCCAAGGGCAAAAAAACAAAACACAAGAATGAGCGACATTTACGCCTTTGAAAATATATAAGAGTAGATGTTACAGAAATAGACTGAAGGCCAAATAGAGAAACTTGGAGAGATGTAACCTTTGGAGATCGAAATAAGTTGCAGGAGATCTACTCACTTAAACTTTTTTTGCAGTTCAGTTGTATTTAGCGGTTAATTTTGTACAGTTTTAAGGAATGCCTGGCTCCAATTTTTGCCTAATATAGCCAGATGAAAATCCATCCTTGTTACTTTGTACTCCCCAGAACAGAGTCAAAACTTTACAAGCAGAAAATGAATAGAAACTTAACCACAAACTATGCTAATTTAGAAATTATGAGCAAATTATTAGCAATAAAACTGAGATCAAGCAATAAGTACATAACAAAATAAATTATAGCCAAGTAGACCTTATTTCAGGAATTTAATGAAGATTTAAAATTAGGAAATCTTTAACTTAGTCTAGCACATTGGCAGAGTAAATGGGAAAATTTTCATGAAGATCTCAATAGGTAGAGAAAAATCATTTAATAAAACTCAATAGCTACTGCTACAGAATTAAAATGAATCTGTTGAATCCTGAATCCAAAGTGATGGTATTTATTAGAGGAGGTTTGGGGAGATAGTTAGAGTTGGAAGAATCATGAGAGTGGGGTGCTCATGCTAGGATTAGTGACTTTATGATCTTCCTCTGTCTCTGTCTCTGTCTTTCTCTCTGTTATGAATGAATATGAAGATGTCACTACCTGTAAGCCAAGAGGAAAGCTATCACCAGGAATTAAATCACATGATGCCTTGATCTGAAGCTTCCAGCTTCCCAAACTTTGAGAAAATTAATCTCTATTGTTTAAGATGCCTACTGTATGGTCTTCTTTTTCTCTCCCTAGTTGTTGTTGTTATGGCAACCCAACATGACAAATACATTCATTTATAATAAAAATTGGAATTAAGCTACATGTGGTGACTTACACTGATAATCCTGGTGCTTGGAGTCAGAGGCAAGAGTATTACTATGAATTTGAAGTGAGTTCCAGGCAAGCCTGGGCAAAGGAGTGAGGTCCAGTCTCAGAAAAAAAAATGGTATTGAACCAGGAAGACAAAACCCCAAAAAAATCCCCTAAGTGATATGTGAAGGTATTTATATTAACATTTTTGTTTGTGTGGGACATATGCATATGTGGGATAATATGGTTTTAGAATGTTTAATTTCACATGAAACTGTCAAGCTATTTTCTAAAATGATTCTACCATCTTGCATCCTTACCAATACTGTATGAGAAATCTGGTTGCTTCTCACCCTTGCTAAGCCTTTTATGCTGTGAGGTTTGTTTTAACAGATTTAATTTTAAATCTGTTTAGGCTCAAAGTAAAAGTCAAGACTAGAGCACAGAGACCCTCCAAATACTACCCCACTACACATACACACGTATGTGTTAGCTCCTGTATTCCCTACCAGGGTGGTAAATTTGCTACAACTGGTAGACATACATCAGTTAATTACTGTTCAAGGTTAAAGCCAGTGTTGGAGATTTTTCTTGGTGTGTACATACTGTGGGTTTGAACACATTTCAAATGACAGTTCCCCTAGCTATCCATTCCACTCCCTATCCCCAGCTCTGGCAACATTTAATGTTTCATTATTTACAGTCTTGTCTTTTCCAAGATGTCTATGTGATTGTTAATAGAAGTGACAAGATCCTTGCAATTGCACAGTTCATGGTCCTTCATCAGCTCCTGTATCAGTCAAACTTTCATCTCTGTGGCAGATCCCTGACATGAGCAACTTAAGGGAAGGATTTATTTGGGCTCATGGCTTCAGAGCACTCAGTCCTTAGTGTTTGACTCTGTTAGTCTGAGATGGCACATCATGGTGTCAGGTGCATATAACACAGGCTAGTTACCTCGTGGCAAACATGTCCTCAGCACTACTGTTGGAGTTATTTGGGGTATTTCAACCATTTTAATAGCTGTGCAGTGGTATTTCATCACTTTTACTCCTATTTTTGTGAGAAATGGCCTTATTGCATTATAAGCTAAGAGGCCTCCCCTAGCCTCCATGCTAGGGTTAGGCAAATGATGCCATGCCTGGCTGGTTGTTAGATTTCCATTTTCACAATGACCTCTGGTGTGAAGCATCTCAGAGGCTTATCTGCTGTCTCTTTTTGCTCTTTGCTGATCTGTCTTTTCAGTTCTCTGGTATGTTTTCTTACTGTCGACTTCTAGGAGTTCTTTGTAAACAGATGGCTCTCAGTTTAGGACTGTTAGACTTAAACAAGTTTGACCATTCTTGACTTCATGATGATGAGAAAAGAATTTTCATTGAGTGGAAACTGTACTGTGTGGGCTTTGTTTCCCCTGAGCTCATGGCATATGGTGCTACTGGGCAGCAATCACTGTAGCTCTGTCAGTCTCAATCATGAGTGTTAAACAGTCAGTACACTGCTGTACACTCTGCTGCTAAGCTGTGACTGTCAGCAGGTCAAGTTTGTTTGGTGATTTTTGTTGTTGTTTGTTTTTTAAAGTCTTACTATGTATTACTGTTTTCAAACTTGTGGTCCTTCTACAGCATCAGACTCATGAATGCTGGGATTACAAGCACTAGCCACATAGACAGCAGAAATGTACTTTTATGTATACTATTTTCAATTTATCAAACTATAACCCTATCACAAGTTAGGAGGAATTTATTTGGGATGATAGTCCTTTACCAAATAAGCCTTTTGCAAAGGTTTCCTCCCAGTCTGGATTGGTTTTCACTGTACAGACACTGTCTTTTGCAGAACTGTTTATTTTAACAATACCCAAGTTTTCAATTCTTAACTTTTTTATGTGTATGGGTGTTTTGCCTGCACGTATGTCTATGCACCACATGTGTGGCTGGTACTCTCAGAGGCCAGAAGGTGTCAGATCCCCTGAGACTGTAGTTACAGACAGTTGTGGGGTGCCATGTGGGTGCTTGGAGCTGAACCTGGGTCCTCTGGAAGGGCAGACAGTGCCCCATCAATTCATTCTTTTAGGAATTATGTTTTTGTCTTCTCTGTAAATGTCATTAGTGATGATAGTGGCAATCTAAACTTGTGCTGTCCTCTGGACATTCATACTTCCATCTCTGGTCCATTTGGTTAACTTGCCTGATGATAGAAGATTGGTATCTAGACTTATTTGCTCATTCACTCTTGCATGTGGATATCTGCTCCAGTACCACCTGCTGGCAAAACTTGTTTTTCTTTGCTCTGCTGTCCATCAAAGCTCAGTTATCTGTATTCATGGAGCTCGGTCTCTGACATCTGTATTCTGGTCCACACTTGTCAATTCCTTTCTCAATGCCACACCATCTTGATTAGTGTGGTTTTGTAGCAAGTTTTGAAACTGGGTCCTCTCAGCCCCTCCCCTTACCTAACCCTCATTGCTCCTGTTCTTCAGTATTCTGTTGCCCATCCTCGGTCCTTTGGATCAGTGCATAAACTCTTACATCAGTTTCCCTGGGGTCTGACTGGGATCACACTGCTTTTACATATCAAGATGGGAAGAAGTGATATTCTGAAAATGTCAAGACTTCTTAGCTATGAGCACTAGGTAGCCCTTCATTTATTTAATTCTTCCCTGATTCCTTTTGGCAGAACCCTGTGGTTTTCCTCATAGAGATAATATTATTCATTGCTAATCTATAGGAAAGAATTTGCTTTTGCATATTAACTTTGTCTCTCATGCCTTGTTATAATCATTTATTAGTTCTGGGGCTAAAAATGGATTCCTTTGGATTTTCAACATATAGGAGCACATCGTTTGCTAACACTGGCAATTTGTTTCTTCCATTTTTCTGAAGAGGGGTTGAGGTCTCAGTGATGGCAAGTGCTCTATCACCAAGCTCTATCCGTGGCTTTCTTTTTACTTTTAATTTTGAGATCACCAAGTTTCCTAGCCTGCCTTGAACTCACTTTGTAGTTCAGGTAGACTTTAAACTCTCAACTTCCCATGTGGGCCCCCTCATAGCTGGGATTACAGACCTGTACTGCTTGGCTATTTCTCCAAATCTATCCCACTAGCTAAGCATTAACAATGTTGGCAAGAAGTGGGGAGACAAGAAGCAGAGGGGGCTCTCCTTACTCCCATTTTTGAACTTCAGAAGAAAGCTTTGAGGACCACAACAGAGTGTCCTGGTTTTCTTTCTGCATCTCTTGAAACAGTGTCATCATGATTTTTGAATCTCTCACAGTACACACACACACACACACACACACACACACACACACACACGCACACACGCACACACGTACACATACACATACACACACACTCATGCACACACATACATACTGCATTTTGCTCACATTCCCCTCATTATTTTATTCTCTCCCTCTCCCACTAAACTCCCTCATCCTCCTGACACGTTGTTCTTGACCTCCATGGCGATTTGTCTGCTTGTGGCTGTTATTTCAAACCCCTGCTTTAATAAGGTTGCATGCTCTTCTTAACTAAGTCTAATTAAGGTTGCATGTGTGAGCATGGATGGAGGGTTGTGTGCTTTGGAAAGAACTTGCCAATGACTACACCAAGGAGGATTATGGCTCTCTGTCTCCCAGCAACTGTTCACTGCCTCTAGCTCCTCATGGAGGCTGGACCTCATGAGTCCTTCTGCACTATGGCAGATATATTTATATTATTTCTTTCTTCTTGTGTGGGGTTTTGCATGCTGCATATTTTAAGTATTTAGTCTGTTTCATCTATCTTATCAATATTCCTTTTTAATTTTTTGACAAAGGGTCTGCCTATATAGACCAAGCTAGCCCAGAATTTGCTATAAAGCCTAGGCTAGCCTCAGGCTTGTAATGTGTGCCAGTCTAGCTGTGCTGAAATTATATCCTTTTTATGCCCGTGGGATCTAGCAACATCTCTTTTTCATTTCTGGTATTCATAATTTTTACCTCAGTGTCTTTCTTAGGGTGACTAGAGGCCTCCCAGCTTTCTTTACCTCACAGAGAACAGTTTTGGGTTTTATTGATTTGCAAAAGTTAAAATTATTTTATTTTATGTGTATGGCTGTTGTGCTTGCATGTATCTGTGTGCACCATGTACAGGCCTGATGTCTTCAGGGGTCAGAAGAGGGAACTGGATCCTCTAGAACTGGATTCACAGGTAATTATGAACCACCATGTGGGTTCTGGGAATCAAACTTGGGTCCTCTGCAAGAGCAGCCAGTGCCCTTAACCCCTGAGCCCTCTCCAGCCTGTGATTTTTATTGATTTTTGTCTCTTGATTTCCAGTGTTTGAATTCATCAATCTTTGCTCTGGTTTTATTTTTTATGTTTTTTTCTACTTATTTGAGATTTGTGTTTTTGTTTATATTTGTTGAGTTTGGTATTTACAGAAATTTAGAAATTTCTCTCTCTAGGCAACATCTTCTACTCTAGATCCCCTCAGCACCACTATGTGGTGTGACTTTTGGCAGATTGTATCTTCATCTAGTCATAATATTTTAAATTTTATTTTGAGATTTTTTTGACCTATTATTGGGGAGTGTGTTGTTTAATTTTCAAGTATTTTAGGATTTTTCAGAAATATTTTTGTTATTAATTTCTAGTTTAATTCCACTGTGGTCTGAGACTAGACATTGCATGGTTTCTGTTACTTTCAAATTATTAAGGTGAACTCCCTGGCCTAAGATGCCATCTGTCTTGGTGAGACTCCCATTCAGACTTGAGGATACTGTGTATTCTGTTGGAGGATACCGTGTATTCTGCTGAAGGATACCATGTATTCTGCTGAAGGATACCGTGTATTCTGCTGAAGGATAACATGTATTCTGCTGAAGGATAACATGTATTCTGCTGGAGGATAGCATGTATTCTGCTGGATGATACCGTGTATTCTGCTGGAGGATACCCTGTATTCTGCTGCTGTCAGTGAAGCAGTGGGTGATGCTTGGTGCGCACATTCCCGCACCCATCCACACACATTAAGCTGCTCTTCTAGTGGATGTACAGTTCACCTTGATGTGATATTGATTTCATTTCCTTAGTATCTTTTCATTTACTTATGTGTTACTTATGTGTCCTCTTTTAGTACTTTTTATAAGCATGTAGTCATTGTTCATTAAGTGGGATTCAGTGTGGCATTTGCATGTAGCCTGTCCTGTTGAAGTCCAACCTCCGCTTCCCACCCTCCCCAAGAATAGTTACCAATATTCGACTTTCAGCTCCAGTGCACAGGAGATCATGAGGTATTGTCCTTCTGTGTTTTTCATTTAACGTTTTTTCTTTCTTTCTTTCTTTCTTTTTTCTTTCTTTCTTTCTTTCTTTCTTTCTTTCTTTCTTTCTTTCTTTCTTTCTTTCTTTCTTCTTCCTTCCTTCCTTCCTTCCTTTCTCTCTCTCTCTCTCTCTCTCTCTCTCTCTCTCTCTCTCTCTCTCTTTCTCTTTCTTCCTTTCTTTCTGGGCAAATTTCTGGGAAGGGTTTCATTCTCCTTTATGGCTGAATAACCCTCCATTGCATGTTTATATCACATTTTATTTCACTGGTCATCTGTTTTGGGGCATCTCAAGTTTTCTATATCATATCATCATGAATAATCTCATAGTAAGTTTGGGCATCAGGCAGATCCTCTGCACACATTGTTTTTTACTTTCTTGGCTATACACACAAACGTGGGATAGCTGCATCACATGGTTGTTCTACTCTGGAACTCACTCTGTAGCCCAGGCTGGCCTTGAACTCACAGAGATCACCTACCTCTGCCTCCTGAGTGCTGGGACTAAAGCTGTGCACCAACATGTCCCACTTAGAGCAGTTTTCTGAGGAACCTCTATACTGTTATCCATAATGGTTGAGCTGATGCACACCTGCAGACATAGGTTATTTTTCTTCACATCCTCGCCAGCAGTTATTCAAATTACCCTCCTATTTTGCTTTTCAAAAGACTTAATAGTCTTTTTTATTTTTTAATGAATTGCAAGTTTTCTTTTGGTATTCTGAATAAAAGTCTTTCACCTGACACACCTGATATATTCTTTGTGTATGTAGCATGTAATTGCATTTTATTATCAGTGTCTTTTGAGGAACAGAGATTTATATTTTGTTGTAGTTCAGTTTGTCAAATTATTCATGAAATAATTCATGGTGTTATATACATGAAGTGTTTATGTAACCCAACAACCTAAAGACTCTAGTATTTTCTTCTGGAAGTTTTGGTCTGTGATCCATTTTGAATTTTTCAAATACACTGCAAATGTGGATTGAGGTTCATTCATTTCTCTTGGAGTCCAGCAACATTTGTTGTTAATGTAAATCTTTCTCTGCTGAGTTATTTTAGCATCTTTGTCAATTAGCTATATAAGGATCTCCCTGGAACTCTGCTCCATTGACTGATGTATGTCTATCCTCCCACCAGCAACCTTGAACCAGCAGCTGTACCTTCAGTGTTTTAATCTGTGGAACAGTTTATGTATATGAGTGTTCTGCCACCATGTATGTATGTATATTGGCATGCCCACTGCATGTGTGTATGTGTATGCACACCTGATGCCTTTGGAGGCCAGAAGGGGCTTCAGATCCTCTGGAAGTGGAGTTACAGGTGATTTTGTGAGCCACATGTGGGTGCTGGAACATCTCTGTGCTCTTAACTACTGAGCCATCTCCACAGCCCCACATTCAGCCTAACTATCAGATAGCTGAGTCCTCCAGTATTACTCGTCTTTTTCAAGATTATTTTGATTTCACCAGCTTCTTTGCTTTTTATATAAATTTTAGACCCAGTCTGCCAATGTTTGTAGAAAGATCCAGTGGGATTGTCATTGAATCTGTACACTACCTTCCAGGGAACTGACTTATTAACAATTTCAAGTCTCCTAATCTTTGAACACATTTCCATTTTTTTAAATGTTATTTAATTATTCTCCAACAAGCTGATAAAGTTTAGGGAGAAAGAAGGATCACTATCCAGAAGCAATAATGATACAAAGAAGCAATGATGCTACTATTTCATACCCAGAGGTTGGGACAAAGCCTGGAACATCTTTGTGTGTGCAGCTGACACTCTTGTGAAGAATCACTCTGTGAAGTTTCACTCTGTGAATACTCTTTGAAAAATGAGTTGGTACACAGACAAAACTTGTCATTCTATTGCCACACTAATGTGTACCCCACAGACTGTTAAACAAAACAACTGGGTAGCAAAAGAAATACTTTTTGATACTTGGAGCATATGTTATTCAATAACTATTAATTATTTTCCAGAGAAAATAAAAGATTAACAATCATCTGAGACAGATAAATGCTGAAATTGAGTTAGAGAAATACTTGGTTAGCCAGGCAGCAGTGGTTCATACCTTTAATCACATCACTTGGGAGGCAGAGACAGGTGAATCTTACTGAGTTTGAGGCCAGCCTGGTCTACAGAGTGAGTTCCAGGACAGTCAGGGCTACGCTACACAGAGAAACCTTATCTCAAAAAAACCAACCCCCCCCCCCCAAAAAAAAAAGAAAGAAAGAAGGAAAAATACTTTGCTCCAAATTGGATAAATGCATTAATTGTAGCTGACTCCCTGTTGTATGAGGAGACTGGTCCACGATGCAGAGTGGAACCAGTATCTCTATGTCAACAGTTGTCAACTCTGTGTGTCTGCTGTGGAAAGACCCTTGTAGGGGGTCCAGATCCTCCTCATAGGCCGTTCTCTGTGCATTCTTCCTCAGTGACCCTTTGAAACATCCCAGGAAGCTTGGCTAGTGCAGTTGAGAAAGCAAAGGAGTCAGAGACAGAGCACAGGTTCTGAATTACGAAGACTTGCAGCTGAGTCCTGGCCCACCACTTGTCGTGATAGTACCATGGAGAAGTTACTTAACAAATTACATTTATTTATTTATTTATTGTACACCCACACCCACACATGCATACACATGCCACGGTGCACACGTGGAAATCAGAGGACAATTTGGAGAAATTAGTTCTCTTTTTCCACCATGTGGGACCTGGGGATCGAACTTAGGTCATCGGGCTTGGCAGCAAGTGCCTTTAACCACTGAGCCATCTTGCTGCTTATTTCCAAATCCTAACTTCCTTATCTGGAAAGCAGGGAAACTGATAGCTACTTTGAGGACTGTTCCAAGTCATAAATGAAACAAGATATGAAAAGTGTTCAGAAGATAGCAGTCACTCCGTAGTGGTACTTGAATGACATTGATTTGCATCGTTCCATAAGTCTGACTACATACAGTGTTCTCTGAAATCCATGCCTCAAGCTTTGAGAATGTTCTGTCGAATTAGTTTCCATTGTTATGCTTTCTTGGGTTGTTAAATGGTCTGCTTCCTGTAAATAAACCTCAACTAAAACAATCATCTGCTCATAACAGCGACAAGTAACTGCTCAACCTGGACAAAGCCTTGGTGGCTTCCCACCAAAAAGTCCCAAGGAGCACAGCCTGGGTCTCTAGGTGCAGCACTCAGCGGCTTTTCTTCAGTAAGGTCCATAAACAAGTTTTACTCCACTCTTAAATTTTAGTGTCTTTGTTTTTCTGCAGTGCTGGGTGGCGCGTTTTACTTCATTCCCGGAAACATTGTCATTAAACGCTGAAGATGGATGTGTGCTGGGTGCTCACATCTGGAATGTCACATCTGCCCACTTTGCTTATGGCTGTTAAGCTTTCTTAGGGGTCAGGGGCTCCTGAAGGGTTAAGGGGGGGGCGCAGGTCTGGGCAGAGTTAGTGAGCTCTTTGGAATGAATCCTTCCCACCAGAGGGCAAAGGTGGATTCTGGTACATTTAGACTGTTTTCTGAATTACTGTGAGCAGTCCTCGGAAGAGGTTTATGAAGAGACATATGTCCTCAGTATTTGACTAAACACACAGACACTAAAATATGGTGTGCTCACAAGCTGTGCACAGGTACTGAATGTTAAACAACCAGCACTCTTGGGCATCTGCTCAAGGAGAAATCTCAGCCTTCAGTACCATAACCTTCCTCTTGTCACACGGGGGAACAGGAAGGAGAGTCTCAGTAGATAGGGGGAGGGCGGGCAGAGGTGAGGGAAGAACAGGAGGGATGGAGGAAGGGAGGGGAGGAAAAGAAGAGAGACCAGAGATAAAGGAGAGACAGAGAGAGGCAGGTAGGAGGGAAAGGAGATAGCACAGTAGAAGCTGTTTACAGTATTGGGTTGCTTTAAAGGAAAACCACAACAAAATGGCAAAAGGCTCTAGCCTGGGCACATGCCCTCCAGGACTGGCCTAGATCTACCTCTGCCCGATTTGTGTTCCTCATCTTCCCTCGAAGGGGGTGCACCATTGACTTGGGCTCCTCCTGTAGTCTTCTGTTGCCCCAGACTTTACTGTCTCAGACACTGTGCTTGGTATGACTGAGGCTTGGAGCCTCGGCTTTTCTGTCTGGTCCATATGTACTTGGCCAGGAGACCCAGGTTCTGCTTCAGGTTCATTTCTTCCTTGAGTGAGTGATGAGACACACTAAACCCAGATGGACTGCCCTGAGCTCCACAGCTGTGAGCAGGCCACTGTGGACAGCTGAGGTGGAGTATTGAGGTAGATTTTTCTCATTTATCCGGGGAAGTTGCAAATTGTCTTAATCACAAAACCCAACATGGCAAATTCAACAACCAAGGTAAACAGAATGGAAGGGTGACTGCAGCTAGTTCATGGTGTCTAAGTGTTGTATTGTGTAATGTCCAAGAACAAATTTGTGCCAGTGAAATGCTCTTGTGCATAGGCAGTGATTTCCTCAGTGTGAAAGCTCACTCTGTCCATTGGCCCAACCACAGAAGACACGTGCCTGCTGCTCAAGAACAGCTGAGCATCCACCAGGAGCTGCTCTGCCACTGGTCCTGAGCCAGAAGAAAAAAAAGGTATTTGATCCGGGTGTGGTGGTACACACCTTTGACTCTGGCACCTAGGAAGTAGAGGTAGGTGGATCTCTCCATGAATTTGAGACCAACCTTGTCTACATAGTGAGTTCCATGCCAGCCAGGGCTACACAGTGAGACCCTGATTCAAAAGAAAGGTCTGTGAAACCCAGCCCCCTCTTCAACATTTCTATTAAAGAACATCTTTGCTTGTGAAACTGATATTTACTAATATTTCTGCTTTACCAGACAAATGCTTCACTCCTCTGCCCCTCATTTTCGGTCAAGCCGTCAGGGTGGGGCCATTCTCCCCAGGTACCTCAGCATGTGCAGCCCAGCTCAGAGGCTTTGATGCGAAGCCAGGGAGGTGGGAGCCCCAAGCCTCTGTTGTAGGCTGTTCGAGAAAGCCGTGCAGAGGGTGTGCTATGCAGACAGGCAGGTGGGTCATCATCAGGGACAGCCAGTCCAGTTCATCGATCGGAACAGATGCAAGGAGGCGCAGAGGCCAGCTGTGTTCCTTGTCTGTTGCTGTCACAACAAATGAAGACAGTAGTGGTTTAGAGCATCGTCTTCTCTGGCTTCTCCATCTTCAGCTCTTTCTGCCTTTTCACCTCTCTTCATGGCGGTCCACGAGCCTTGGGGGAGGGGTGGAGGTACAGGTGTCACATATGTGGTCGAGCACTCCACCGGCACACTGTGCACCAGACACGTGTTTCCTACTGGGGACGGGGCAAGCATTCACACAGAGAAAAAAACCACTGCCTATGGTGCAGTGGCATGGCCACAAGAGCACTTCACTGGTCCAGTGGGGCACAAATTTATTCCTAGATATGGTATCATTCAACACTTTGAAATCAGTGGACTAGCTAAGGTCGTCCCTTGGTTCTGTTCAGCCTGGTTGTTGAATCTGTCATAATGCGTTTTGTTTCTATCATGTAATCAGTATGATCTCTGTGTGCATGTGTGTATGTGAGAGTGGGTGGGTATGTGCCAAGATGAGCACATGCCAAGGGAGACCCTGTCTCAAAAAAAGCCTTTTGAATAATTCATGTGTGAGGGAGCATCATGGCATGTGCCACAGCAGTCAGAGGACAGCTTTCAGGAGAAGGTTCTCACCTTCCACCCAATCAGAAATCAGCTGGTTACTCCCACAATATTTGTGGTACCACAGCACTCATGAACATATCTTGCCATTCTGGTTATTACTGTAGTTCACAGGGCTTTTAGCTGGGTAAGCTTGTCCATGATTTCCCCCCTAGTGGCTTACATAGCACTTGGACTGTGAAACTGGCCAGCGGGGAAGAAGCTTCCTGGTCAGTACCAATTTTATATCTTCATGGCCTGTGACCAAAGTGTGTGGGGGCTTCAGCAATAGGGTCTCACCATAGAGTTCTGGAGTGCAACCAAGAGCAAAGGCAATAGCCTGTATCCTTTTGGAGGAATCTCCTTGTCTTTTCTGGCTTCTACAGGATGTGTACATTTTCTGGCCCATGGCTCCTTCCATCTTCTAGGTGTATCATTCCAATTTTTGCTTCCTTCATTCCATCTCTCTGAAATCCCTCTGTCAAGGTCATGTGAAGGTCGATTAGCAATTTGACTTCTATCACCTTTACCTCTCCTTGCTTGTAACACAAATTTTCAGATCCTGGGATAATGCTGTGGCTGTCATGGGGTCATTATCCTGTCTGTCACAGCAGTAGATAATAATGAGATAGCCTGAGTTAATATCCCCCTGATTGCCCAAGTACAGAGTTATGGAGGTTGAAGTGGGTTTAACTAAAAGGATTCCAGGGCTGAAGGCACAGTTGATTCAAAGTCTACTTACGCTGGCTGGAGAATGTGCTGTGTACACTCTACAGTGTTCAGATCCTTGTCATTTAGTCCCCCCACCTCTGACTTCAGAGCTTCACACTTACATTTTAATGGTTACAACACTTCTGTGTCTTCTCTCTTGGCTCCCCAAACCCTCACGAGCACACCATCTACTGGTTGTTCTGGCAGCCAGGGCTGATGTTCTGGTGGTCCAGATGTCTTTAGGGTTGGTACTCACTCATCTCGCCTGTGGCTATTCACCTCCTCCAACAGTGCTTGCTCCATGTACTCTAAGGGGTGAGGTTGGACCAAGCCAGACTTCTGCACATGCCTGCTTCCCCCATGCTCTGTGCTGTCGGGACAGTATCAGCTCTGCCTGCTCTGTGCTCATCACAAGTTTGTCTTGATCCAGATGGATTTCAAAATCTTCTGTTCCCTCTTCACACACATTTCAATCATCAGAAGAGCTCTTTGTGACAGTGTTTGCATTTGTTCGCTGCTACCTACTCTTCCTCTTATATCTGGTGTGTGTCCTTTTGTAGTGTTGTTTTCCTCCTAAGTACCTGGATGTGCAGGGGGAGGGAAGCAGCTCAGCTCAGCTCTCCCAGTCCATCCACAGACTAGCAAGCACTCAACACAGCATTCAGAAGCAAGGAGAGACCTACTTGTTGGGTGCAGGGGGTGCTGGGCACACAATAGCCACCATTCTTTGTAGCTTATGCCAGACTTCACACTTAGTGCTGCGTGTATTATTTATTAAAACTGCCAGCAACAGGAAACACTGTTGATCTCATTATACAGCCAGGGAAACTGAGGTATAAGGAGGTTTAATTTATCTAATGTCACAGAGTATAAAGTGTCACAACAGGGACAAAAACTCAGCCAGCTTCTCATACATGGAACCAGTCCCCTTGTCTTAATCACGTTTCTATTGCTGTGATAAGACACTCTGACCAATGCAACTCACAGAAGAAAGATTTTCCTTGGGAATTACAGTTTCATAGGGTTAGGATCCATGGCACTCATGGCATGGAACATGGCAGCAAGGCATGGCACTAAAACAGTAGCTTAGAGCTCCCATCTTGAAATATAACCATGGGACAGAAGGCTAACTGGGATGGCATGGCTTTTGAAAGCTGCCAAGGCCTGCCCCCAGTGACACACCTCCTATAATAAAGCCACAACTCTTAATCCTTTTCAAACACTTCCACCATCTGGGAACCAAGTATTCAAACATGTGAACCTATGGGGGCTATTTTTATACTAACTGCCATACCCTTCTACTGCCCCTAAAGGGGTGACAGAGATCCTGGCCACCATGTACACACATAATGTGTATGTTCTTAGTGGGAGTCCTCAGGCATTCAGATCTTTTTCCTGCAAGTGAGTTTGACACTTTTGGGGGGTGGGTAGAGAATCTCACTAAGTATCCCAGGCTGACTTGGAACTCATGATCCTCCAGTCTCAGCCTCATGAATTCTGGAGTGGTAGGAAGTATTCATACATCTGGGTTCAGGTTGAGATATTTGCAGTATCATTGATTCTCCTCAGCCTATGGTCTGGCTGAGCTGCATCCTTCCAGTGGTACTTACTTAGGGGAAAGACAAGAGGCAGGACAAGCCTCCAGCATCATCTTCACACACAGAGCAGGACAGAGCAGGAAGCAAACTGCAGCTGCAGCCCTTGCTTCCTGTTGAAAGTGGAGACAGTGGGCAGTTCCTCAGCTGTCCAGCCTCCACCAAGGTAGAAGCAAGGTGAAAACTTGACTTCCATCACCTTCACCTATTCTTGTCTATTTGTTTATAGACTTACTTATTTATTATATCTTATTTGTTTAAGGACTCACTCAGTAGAAACAAATAGTAACTGTGCCCTTCCATTTGTCTTGTTTAGGGGCCAGCATTTATTAACAACTGTATTTGTTTCCTGAGGCCATGGTGGGAAACACAAACTGAATGACATAAACAGAAGACTCTCTTGTCTCTGGCGTTTTGGAGGCTGAAGTCCTGAGCATTGGCAGTGCTGTTCCCCTTGAAGGCTCTAGAGGAGAGTCTAGTCTCTGGCTCTCTTTCACGCCATAGTCATTGGCATCCCTTAGCTTGTAGATGCGCCCCTCCAATCTCAGCGTCCTTTGTCACGTAGCCTTCCCACTATGCCTCTGTGACTTTCCACAGCTCCCCTCTCCTCACCATCCGGGGTCACTCTTGTAACACGGGTTGCCCTTGAACTTTCTATATAGTGCCGGTTAGCCTCAAAATCACCAGCCTTCTGAGTGCTGGAGTACCAGGCATGCAGCCACCTTACTTAGCTCTTTCATGGCTTTCTTACAATGATTCAAACATTGGATTTAGCTAGGGACCATCCAATCTAGCATGAGCCCATCTGAACTAATTACACCCATGAAGGCCTACTTTCAAGTAAGACTACATTCTGAGGTCCCAGGTAAATATCGAAGAAGGCACACATAAGTAATAGTTTAGCTACCTTGAACTCCACTTGGTTTGGGCTGCATTAACATCTTTCTTTTAATAGTACATTTAGATTCAGCAACATAGTGTCTTTACATGCACATACAATGTGCACAACCTCTCTCTGAACAATAGAGGTCTGTTAGCAAACCAGGACCCCATCTATATTAAGATACATGCATAGCCCTCTCTGAATTATAGAATAAATATCTTTTCTTCTTAATGACTATCAAACTGAGACAGATTCTATTCCTAATACCCCCACACAGAAGGCTAGGGGGGCCACTCCAGCCTGAATTGATTTGGGGTGCATGTAAGGCAAAGTATGTCCTCTGAGTGAACTTTTAGAGAAAATCCCTCTTTATCATCTTATGCCTTCATATAATTGGCCATGCTCATGATTAAAATCAGATGCATTATGGGAAGGGACATATGCAGTGAACAAAGGCCTACAAAATGAAGCTTGTCAATCAAAACAGAGACCCACCCATGCTATGCCTTAGCAACCAAACCCTTCTTTCCCTTGAACCTCATAAATGAAGCCCTCCAAATAACCAGGGTCCTTGAGTCCCCTCATTCATATGGCCACTGCCACCCCCCTAAATGTATCTGATCTGTTCTATCTTTTTGCTTTGAATAAAGCTTCCTTACAAATCAGTGAGTGAGCCTTTATTGAAATACGTGAACTAAGAGGTTAATAGGCTAGAATCACCTGCCCCAGATCCTGACCCCCAGCAACGACATCAGCTTGGGTGGGGTAGTTTAAGATGTCACCTGGTAAACAGGCTAAAACAGCCTTTCTGAAGTCTGTCATGATAGGTAAGCTTGAGTGTGCATTTGACTGCATTAAAAATGGTTAGGGGGCACTGGAGAGATGGCTCAGTGGTTAAGAGCACTGACTACTCTTCCAGAGGACCCGGGTTCAATTCCCAGCAACCACATGGTGGCTCACAACCCTCTGTACTGAGATCCGGTGCCCTCTTCTGGCCTGCAGGTATACATGCAGACAGAATACTGTATACATAATAAACCAATAAATCTTAAAAAAGAAAGAAAGAAAGAAATAGTTAGGAGCTTAGTGGAGCACACTTCTAGGGGTGTCTTTGAAGGTATTTCCAGAGTCAGTCAGATTAAGAACATCTGAACTGGTCCCTTGAGGTCAGTATTGGGAGTTGGTGACAGTTGGAGGCTGAGACTCGTTAGAGGAAGTAGGCAACCGTGTCTGTCCTTGACAGTGTGTCTCACTCTGGCTCCATGCTGGATTCCCTCGTCTCTGCTTCCTGCTCAGCTATGAAGTGATGGGTTCTTCCCAGCACATGCCCCACCTCTGTGAAGTTAGGGCAATGGGGCCAAGCAACCATGGACTAAATCCTGTGAAATCGTGAGTCACAGTAACTCCTTCTCCCCGAGACTGGCACTCTCAGGCAATTTTGGCCACAATGATGAAAAGCTCCTCTGCCACTCTCTCCTTCTCCAGCTCTCCAGATGTCTCTGTCATTGTAAGAATCATTCAGACTGGGGTCTTAACTAGGGTCTCCAGGTGCTAACTGCTGAGTGAGCTACCTCATTTGAACCCTAGCCCTGTTTGCTATGTGACCCTGAACACATCTCCCTGCCTCAGTTTCCTGGCCAGTAAAACAAGTATGACAGCATCTTGTGTAAGCATTAAAGAAAACTATGGTGATATTTTATTTGTACTGAAATGTGATTATATTTGTATGTTAATCAAGTGGCCTGGGGGTCAGAGCTAATAGCAAGCCATAGCAGAAGCTGGGCAGTGGTGGCACACGCCTTTAATCCCAGCACTTGGGAGGCAGAGCTAGGCAGATCTCTGTGTTCAAGGATACAGCCAGCATGGAGACACACACCTTTAATATCAATACCAACCTTAGAAGACCTGGAGGTCTGTATAGACAGGCAGTGACGAGGAGGTCATGTGGTTGGGTTTACAACCAATGAGAAGGCAGAACAGAAAGTCAATGAAAGGACAGACACACAGGAACTAGGCCTCCTTGCTGAGGGGAAGGACAGCAGCGGCAGTGAAGGATAAGAAAGGGTTTTTAGCTCTCAGCTACTGCTCTGACCTCTTGGACTTTTAACTCTTCAATTGGCTCTGTGTTTCTTATTTAATAAGACTGCTCATCTACAGAAAACCACTCATGTAAAGTGATGAGAAAAGTGCCTTGCTCCCAGCAAGCCCTGACAAACACCAGCCTTCACAGGGTTTTCTGCTCCCTCAAGACTCCCAGCCAGCTCATACCCAGGTGACAATTCTCTTTGTCTCTGCAGTCTCCAAAGGCTGGGAATGGCATGGCTGGCATCAGGGCATGTGCAATCTGAAACGAGGGGGGCTAGCTGCTACTTGTGTAAGATGGAGTAGATGATGGGGGAATGGTCTGTGCCACCACGGTGCCCCAAATACCTACAGTCACCAACATAGGTCTGTGATGTGGGAGGTGGAGGAGGGGATCTTCAGGAAAGGCTCCTCAGTAGACAAGGGGTGCTTCCTTCTCACTCCAGGCCAGCTAGGAGGAGCAGCAAGGCACCCTGTGGTAGCAGGGAGGCTGGTATTCCAGAGATGCAAAGGCCAGCTCTGATGTTGGGTTTGTGCCTGATTAGCAAAGGTGACAAGCTGCAGCCCTCCGTCCAAGAGCTGAGAGCAGGCCGCGCTGTGTGAGCTGTATTTTCAGAAGGTTGTAGTCGGCAGGTGGATTTTTGAGAAACCAAATGGGACTTAAGCAGGTAGCCTGATAACATTCTAAAAATCAGTGTCCTGGGTACATAGAGGTTCCAGTAGAAGGATGCCGTTTCCGGTGACTGCTGTAACACAGACCACCACCATACTCTTGGTTATGCTTCCCAAGTGTGCTGGCTGTTTTGTTTGTTTGTTTGTCTATTTGACACAAGCCAGGGATAGCTGAGAAGAGGGAACTTCAGTTGAGAAAATGTCTCCACCAGATTGGCTTGTAGGCGAGTCTGTGGGGGGCATTTTCTTGACTGATGATGGATGTGGAAGGGCCCAGCCCACTGTGGATGGTGCCACCCCTGGGTTGTATAAAAAAGCGGCCCAAGCAAGTCACTGGTGTGAACCAGTAACAGCATCCCCCACGGCTTCTGCTTGAGCTCCTGCCTCCAGGTTCTTGCTTGAGTTCCTGCCATGGCTTCCCTTAATGACGGGCTGTGATTAGGACCCAAATAAACACTTCCTTTCCAAGTTGCTTTTAGTCATGGTCTTTATCTGAAATAGCCCCACAGGGCTGTGTTACTTCTGGGAGTTTCTAAGGAGAATTCATGTCTTTGTCGTTTTCAGGTCCTAGAGGCTCCCTGCAGCTTTGGCACGGGGCCCTGCCCTCCTTCGGTGCCAGCTCTGCATCATTTTCCCATCTTTCTTCAGTCTTCACATCTTCTCCTTGACTCTTCTGATGACATTGGGCCCAAAAGACAATCTAGACTCATCTCCTCATTGTCTCAGGATCCTCCTTTATCCCACCAACGGAGTCCCTCTTGCACTACGGGAGAACGCACTGATGGTGTGGGGTGTTGGGAGGGGCACATTTTTATAGTTGACTATAGGGGGACGCTGGAGACCAGGCTAAGGCTGGAGTTTGGGGCTGAGGAGAGGTACTGTCTAGACCAAAGGAGGGGAATATATCCTATTCCTCCCAAAAGTGGGTGGTGGGGCGGGGAGGAAGCACTTGGCTGTTGTCGTTTGGAGTGTACCAGTTATGTGACCACACACAAACTACTCATTTTCCTTCATTTTCTCTACTTTTGACATAACTCTGGAAGAGCTGGAAATTTTATCTAACAAGTACCAAAAACATGCTGGGTGACAGCTTTTATTACATGCCTGGAAAATACAAGCCATCTAAAGTAGCCGCTTGATTATCCTGAGACAGAAGAAGATGAATCAGAGTTCACAAGAGACTTGGGAGTCACAGAGGGAGAGAAAAGAAAACTGGCCTTTGGTTCCTTACTCTCAGCTCCAGCTCGAGTTTGACTTGATGGATAAACAGGCTACATCAGGAGATTAGGGCCCCTGGCCTCATCGCCGGGCCAGAAGGCCCTAAAGACAAGAACGACTCCTTCACTCCTCTTCTCTTGAGTTGGAGCCTGGTCCACTTGACCTAAGGAGTGTCTCTCTGGAGATGATGAAAGCCACGTGCCTTTGGGAGATAGAGGTCAAGTCTATTTCCAGCTCCCTCCTCTGGCAAAGTCAAGGCTGCCTCCCTTTTGTACCTGGAAGCCACTAAGTGAAGCAATGCAGACGGATATCACCCCCAGCACACAGTGACTGAAGGATGAGGTGTCTCTGTGTACCGAGAACTTCAGAACACAGAGGCATGTGACCCCAGGTGCTGACCTCAGCTACTACTGCTCTGTCTTTGCCAAAAATAGGCATGAGTGGCTGAGTGGCCCATCCTGGCTTGTCACTGGTGGCCAGGGTAATGAAGCCTTGAGCTAATCTGTGTGATGAACCCCAGAGTCCTACATCTTCATACTTCTCCACTTCCTCTCTGTTATCTCCACCAGGGAGTGTGCTGTCAGGAGCTCCGCAAGCTGGAGTATTAGTGGTGAGGGCTGTCACCTGGGCTTGACATTTCATTAGCCAACTAATACTTCTGTGACCTTGGGCAAGTTAATGTCTGCTAGAACCTCAGTTCTCTACTGTTAAATAGAGGTGATGAGTGAGCTCAGTTCTTTCTACTGTTGGATAGAGGTGATGAGTGAGCTCAGTTCTTTCTACTGTTGGATAGAGGTGATGAGTGAGCTCAGTTCTCTCTACTGTTGAATAGAGGTGATGAGAGTTTCTATGTTACAGGTGAGGGAGCTCAGTTCTCTCTACTGTTGGATAGGTGACGAGGAGCTCAGCTTTAAAAAGAGGTGATGAGGGAGCTCAGTTCTCTCTACTGTTGGATAGAGGTGACGAGGGAGCTCAGTTCTCTACTGTTGAATAGAGGTGACGAGGGAGCTCAGTTCTCTCTACTGTTGGATAGAGGTGACGAGGGAGCTCAGTTCTCTCTACTGTTGGATAGAGGTGACGGGAGCTCAGTTCTCTCTACTGTTGGATAGAGGTGACGAGGGAGCTCAGTTCTCTCTACTGTTGGATAGAGGTGACAGGAGCTCAGTTCTCTCTACTGTTGGATAGAGGTGATGATCAGAGTGGAGCTCAGTTCTCTCTCTACTGTTGGATAGAGGTGATGAGGTGAAGCTCAGTTCTCTCTACTGTTGAATAGAGGTGATGAGGGAGCTCAGTTCTCTCTACTGTTAAACAGAGGTGATGAGTGAGCTCAGTTCTCTCTACTGTTGGATAGAGGTGACGAGGGAGCTCAGTTCTCTCTACTGTTGGATAGAGGTGACGAGGGAGCTCAGTTCTCTCTACTGTTGGATAGAGGTGATGAGGGAGCTCAGTTCTCTACTGTTGGATAGAGGTGATGAGGGAGCTCAGTTCTCTCTACTGTTGGATAGAGGTGACGGGAGCTCAGTTCTCTCTACTGTTGAATAGAGGTGATGAGGGAGCCTGCAGCAGCAGTTGATATAATGCCACCATCAGTAGGTTCCAGATATGTAACTGCTACTGCATTCATCAGAACATGTCTTCAACTAGAGGGGGCAAGTTAGGGGACAGCTGCAGAAGGTGGAGTAAGTGTGCACATCAGGAATGCAGAAGGAGATGGAGAAATGAACAAAGAAAACACTTCAGAACAACATTGATGGAATTCCCCAAAATTAATGTCTGACTCCGAGATGCTCAGAGACCATCAAGCCACAAATGCCATGTAGCATTTGAAGAAACAAAGATTAAAACCGTCTTTAATTTGAGTATTAAAAAGATGAAATCCCAGCATTCACTCTCATACACATCACAGTGAAATCAGTGTCCAAGCAGGAAAAGTGCTCTGGCTGCTGAAGGAAGTGTAGGCAGCAATCTGCCTGTGCTGGCCAGTTCCCTGTCCAGGGCAGCCCAAGACTGAGGTTCCTCATCTGTGCACAGGCTGAGGTGGCAGAGGAAGGTGCAGATCTCAGCAGCCTTCACCCCCGAAGATCCTTGAAGGCTTAGTGACCACTGCAGGGGCATCCCAGTCTTCACTGCTCAGGTTGTCTGGAGTCAGAACCATTGCATGGCCCTTGCAGCTACCGAGCACATCTTTCTATTCTGGAGTACAAGCCACTGCTTTCCATCAACTCCAGCCAGGTTATGCACATCTGTGCTCCAGAAGAGCACTCAGGTGCCTCTCCTAGTGTCTGCTGATGACATTGTATGTGAGCCACAGGCTGCTCTAGTCACTGCTGTGTGTAAGCCTGTGAGACTGGTGGCCACGGGACTGCACATCCACCACAGCTGTGCCTGCCATATCTACCACATCTGGCTCCTGACCAGGAGTCTTTTGCTGTGTGTGTGTGAGTGTGTGTGTGTGTGTGTGTGTGTGTGTGTGTGTGTATCAGTAGGCACAGCCTCTGTATGTACCCATCTGGGTTTAGACCGGAAGGCGCACATTCCTCATTTCAGTCCTAGAGAGGGCTTTTTCTACCCAGGCCAGCCTGTGACATTTGGAAGCAGAGACTAAAGAAAACAAGACAGAGCTACAAGAAATGTGGAAACTGGAGAAACAGAGCACCAGGGACCACGGGCTCAGCAGGAACTGAGCAGAGAGAAACAAGGATCTACAAACCACCCGGCAGTGACTGGGAAGTAATTGTTCCAGAGAAGCTCAATGACCTAAGAGAGAACACAGACAGGCAAGCAGGTGACATGAAAAGATGTGACAATAAAACTGAAAGATCAACAGAAAAGAAAAAAAATATATAACCAAGCAAGTGAAAATTCTGGGACTGAATAATATAATTACTGAAATTAAAAAGCAAACAGATAGGCCAAAAGCCCAGGGAATGTCAACAGCAGAGCTGATCTGGCAGAAGAACCTGAATCCAAAGACAGATTGATCAAGTGATGCAGACAAGGAATAAACAAAATAGCAATGAAAACCACGAAGAAGCTACATATGCCTTACAGGGGCTTAGGGAGGAGAGAGCAAAGGGCAGACACAGGGACTGAGAAATCCTCAGTGTTGGTGGGAACGCGGCACCCAGACTCCGAAGGCTCAAATGTCTCCCATAGGACCAGGAGGACCAACAAAGGAAGAGCCCATTGCTGTTAAATTGACAGACGTCAGGAACAGAGGCACAATTGAGAGCAGCAGGAGAAAGCGACATGGAACGGATGGCCTGCATGAGGCTGTCAGTGTCTTGCTCACGCCCAGACAGGTAGATGGTAGATTTGAACTGCTGAAAGGAGCTGGATGGGATGGTACACACCTGTAATCCTGCGCTTAGGAGGCTGAGGCAGGAGGTTTGTGTGTTGGAGGCCACTGTGGGCCACACAGAGAGACCTTGTCTCCAAAACCGCCCCCTACCCAAACCCTCCACACCAAGTCCTGACAACTAGGAATTCTATGCTGGACAGAATTCTATTTTCTAAAAGAAATGATAACTCCTGTCCCGGACAATGGCTGAGAGTGGGCACCACCAGATCTGCTATCTAAGAAACGCTTCTGAGAAGTTCTACAGACCGAAATAAAAACCTGAGTGAAGATGTAAATCTCATGGGCCAAGGTCAGTATGTGGTTACTACAGAGGACCACCACCTCACATTTCAGTCATCAAGACGGCTATTTACACAAAGTCCGATTTCAGTAAGTGTCGGTGTGATTGTAGACAAAAGCTAACTTTCAACATTATCATTGGAAATATAAATTGGTGTAGCCAATATAGAATTTCCACAGGAAGTTATAAATAGCATTACCAGATGAAGACTAGGGATAAGGCTCAGTGGGTAAAGTGTTTGCCATGAAAATGTGAGGACCTGATTTCGAATATCTGTAACCCATATAACACCAGAAATGGAAGTAGATGTCCAATGTCCTAGCACTTCTACAATGAAATGGAGAGTGGAGACAGGAGAATCCCTGTAAGCTGCTGTGTTAGCTAGCCTGGCACAGGCAGCGGACAACATTAAGAGACTTCATCTCAAAAAGGTGGAAAGAAACCCAAATGTGTCCTTTGATTTCCACATGTATGCATGTTGTGGTTCATGCATGCCCACACTCACACACACAAATGTGCACACACATATATACATAAACCATAGGCACACCATACATACACTCAAAGACTATAAAACATGGCCATATGATCTAGCAAACCCCCACACCGGATATGTTCCCAAAGGAAATGAAATCAGCATTCCAGAGAGGGATAGCATGCTCTTGCTCAGCTCGGCATTGGTGACAGCCCTCTAGATGGGAGACAATCTAAATCCCCACTAACAGACAGGAAGTGTGGGGTGTATGCAGTTGAATATTAAGAAGGCTAGCAGCTGGTTTTAGCTAGCGTTCCGGCACTGTGCAAACTCTCGGAGTGGCTTAGAAAGAGGAAATGTTTATTTAGGCTCACAGCTCCAGAAGTTTCAGGCCACTGCCTCTTGCCTCTGAGCCTGTCATGAGGCAGAACATGACAGAAAATGCAAAGACAGATATGATCATGGAGAACATTATGCCAAGTAGATAAAGCTAGAAACAGTAGAACAAATGTCACATGATCTCACTTACTTATGTGCGGTGTCTAAAACAGTCAGCCTAAGAGAAGCAGAAAGTAGAATGGCAGCTACCAGCGCTGGGAGTGGAGGGCAGTGGGAGCTGCTGGGTAGGGCGTGCAGTCTCCACTTGGTAGGATGAGGACACGCTGATGTTTTCCTATATGGCACGGTGTCTATATGCTGTTGCATGGATCTTGAATGACTTCAAAGGTCCATGGTGTCACCGGAATGTGGCAGCATCTTTAAGGGGTGGCACCTAGTGCCTACTGGGAGCCCAGACCTGTCTCTTTCTTCGCTCCATCAATGCAATGAAGTGAGCATATTTCTGGTCCATACTCTACCATGCTTTGCTCTATCACATGCCTGAAAGCAAGTTGCAGTGGGTTCATGAGCTAAAATGTCTTATCTTTATAATGATTTTTCCATGAATTGTCACAGTGGTGAAAAACTGGCCCAAACTAAGAAGTTAGGGACACTGAAGTGTATGTTGTGTACTTGAAACTCACTGGGAGTAGATATGTGCTCTCACCACACAAACGTGAAAGGTAATTGTGAGGTGGCAAATGTGGGAAGATAATTGATATAGTTATCATTTCACAGGATGCATGTGTATCTAAATATTGTGTCATGTACTTTATACAATTTTGTGTTAAAAACAGCTCTAAAGAAGACATAAGAAAAATTACCTTTTCTGTAGAAGAACAACGATAAGAATCATATCACACTTCTCAGAAACCATGGAAGCCAAAAAAAAAAAAAAAAAGAATTCTGCACTTGGTACAATTATCTTTCAGAAGCAGAGGGAAAATGAAGAGTATTTTTATTTTCAGAAAAAAAATGTTTCAGGAAATTTGTGGCCTGTAGATATGCCTTACAAAAAATGCCAAAAGAAATTCTTTAGGGGAAAGGGGGAATGATGTGATGCAGGCTGTGAACTCAGCTTTCAAGGGAAGGAGAGCGAGCAAAGGCTAGGTCAGAAGTGGAGAGGAAAGTCAATTAAGGCAATCTCAATTCCTTTTAAAAGTTTTTATTCTCTCTCTCTCTCTCTCTCTCTCTCTCTCTCTCTCTCTCTCTGTGTGTGTGTGTGTGTGTGTGTGTGTGTGTGTGTGTGTGAGAGAGAGAGAGAGAGAGAGAGAGAGAGAGAGAGAGAGAGAGAGAGAGAGAGAGAGACATGTGGAGGCTGGATGATTTTCATACCATATGGGTCCCAGGGATCCAACTCAGGTCATCAGACTGGATGGCAAGAGCCTGAATCCACCGAGCCATTTTGTCAACCCCCACTTGGTTTTCTTGCTCTTAACTGATCTAGTAATTTGTTTAAACTAATGACAGTAGCTCAGAGTTATCTGTGCACATGTGCTCATACAGGCCTTTGTGTTTATGCCTGCATATGGAATTAGCTATCCTGAGAGTCGAGGGCAGACGGTGCGGTGCAGCAGTGCCTTCAGAGACGAGAAGAAGGAATTAGGATTCTTTTATCACTCTAAGGTTCTCCTCCTACCCATGAGGTGGTGTAGGGCTATTTCAAAGCAGAGCTGGGTTAGCCACAGTGCATCCTGAAAACTGTAGGGTAACTATGGCATAGGGCGAAAATAAAAGAGCATGTACATACATGTGAATATGTATTGCTAAGAAGGGAAGAAACCGCACAAATGCGGAAGGCCAGAAAGTGCAGAAGACTAACAGAAGACGGAGACAAGAGAGAAGTAGGGCCACGGCAGAAAATGGGACGCACATGCTGGACAGAGCCAGCTCTGCCCAAACCGCTTTCAAAATCCATGTAAATGTGGTCACTGGGAGACAGATTCTGGAGCAAACCAGGATCCCACCCAGCTATGGGTTGAACACAAGAAAACGTAAACATGCCTTACGAATGTACGTATGTTTGAACATAGATCAAGAGCAAATAGATGGACAAAGCATTATTAACACTAATGAAAAGAACGGGGACTGGGATGTAGTTCAGTTGGTAGAGTGCTTGCCTAGCATGCACCTAAGTCTTTGAGATCAGTCCCCTGTATGGCATAGAACCACATTCGAGGGTGCACACTTGTAATCCCGGCACTCAGAGGTGGACACAGGCCAACCAGAGAATCAAAATCATTCCCAGCTACAGAGTTTGAAGACCCTATTTTAAAAATATACATAAATAGTTCGATTTAATTAGAAACTTTGAGAACAAAGTTACAAGGACAAAGAGGGTTATAATATAACGTTAAAGGGACAATTCTCCAAGAAAATATAATTCTGCATGTATATGCATATAACAGCAGAGTATCAAAGTATATGAGGCAAAAGCTGGTTGAGTTTCAAAGAGAGATGGATGAACACACTCAGGCAATTGACAACTTTAGCATCTCCATCAGAAATGCACCAATCTAGCAGGCAGAAGTCAATAAGGACACACTGAAGTCAAGAGCGGCACCAGGCCGGTGGACACAATGAATGTCCATAGAGTAATTAGGTCACAAATAGCAGACCAGCCATTCTTGTCCAGTTCACATAGAACATTCACACTCTCAGCCATATTAACACATCTAAGAGATAGAAGTCATCCGATGCCTGTTCTTAAGCCATAAATAAACTACCTAGAAATCAGTTACAGAATGATATCTGAGAATCACTATATACATGGAGATTTAACAACATGCATTTGAGTAACATGTGAGTTAGAAAGCATATATCAAGAAAAATTTCAAAATATTTTTAGATAAATGAAACATGAAACTTACTGGTTGCTGCAAAAGTAGTGTTTAGAGGGACATTTATAACACCAAATGGGTGTATCAGGGAACAGAAGACAGAGACAGAATCAACCATCTCAGTTTTTGCCTTAGAAACGTTGAAAAGGAACAGCAAATTAAGTCCAAAGAAAGTAAAAGAAAAAAATTATAGATCAATCTAATTGAAAACAAAAAATACAGAAAAATCAGTAAAATCAAAAGCTAGTTCTTTGAATATATAAATTAAATCAACAAGCCTCTAGCTAGGGTAACTAAAAGAGGGCATAAATTACGAAGATCATTTATAAGATAGAAGCCATTTCTGTAGATACTATGAATATAAAAATGAAAGAATAGCATAAATATTTCTGTCTACAAATTTAATAACCTAGATCAATTTCTAGACATATATATTTGCATTTAGCAAAACACATGCAGTGCAAAAGCAGCAATCTGAATGAATCTGTATCATTTATAGAAATGGAATCATTAATCAACAGCCTTCTAAGCAGCACTAGGCTCAGATGGTCACTGGAAAGGTCTACCAAACATAATTGGAAAAAAGGAATACATTCTCTGTAAAATTTTCCAGAAGGCAGAAACAGAAGGAATATTCTCTAGCTCATCCTATGAGACCAGCATTATCCTAACGCCAAGGCTAGACAAAGATACAATGAGAAAGAAACAGATGACCAGCATTTCTCATGAAGTCACACAAAAATCTGCAGCAAAATATCAACAAATTGAACACAATGATGTTTACAAAGATTTCTATATCAAAACCAAGAGAAATTTATTCTAGGCATGCAAGATTGATCTAACATTTTAATATTAGCCAATGTAATTCATACCACGTGCAAGCTAAGGAGAAACACCATATTATCGAATAATAGATGAAGAAAAGTTATTTGACTAAATCCAGCACTCATTCACGATTTTCAAAACCATAGAAAAGGAAAAAAGCTGAGAATATCGTCTACTTCATAAGGAAGAGCTACAAGGCCTCTGACTAGCCACATAATGTTGACAAATGCTAACTTTTCCTGCTCATAACAGAATGAACCAAGAATTTCCAGTCTCATCCACTCCTCTTCGAAACTATCCTGATAGACCTAATTTAACAGGACAATAACATAAAAGGTATACTTATTGAGAAGAAATTAAACTATAATTGTTCACATATTACTAGATTATCAAAAGTCTGAAAGAATAGAAAAAAATCTTTCAAGAAAGCAACATATAGCAAGGTTATGGGGTATAAACTTCATGTGTTAAATCAATTGCTATATACTACATATTACTAATGAACAAATGTACCTTGACATTTAAAAAACATATTAACACACAGGAATGAAATCCTTATTGATAATTCTAGCAAAATATAAATCTAGCAGGCAGATCTCTGTGGATTTGAGGCCAGACTGGTCTACATAGCAAATTCTAGGAAAGTTAGGGCTACCATGAGACCCTGTCTCAAAATATTGTTTGAAGTGGCAAAGACTCAGAAAAGCCAATTCAATATCAAAGGTTAAAAAAGTCAGAGGACTGATGCTATGTGATTTCAAAATGAATTATTAAACAACACTGGTCACAAGACAGTGAGGTATTGGGGAATGAAGAGACAGGTAAATAGGACAGACTAGAGAGCTTTTAATAGCTACACACACATAGCCACTTCATTTTTGACAAAGAGCAAATGATTTTTGTCTGTGGAGAAAAGATTCTCTTTTCAGCAAACAACTGGATATTCATGTGCAAAATACACATCTGGGCACATATCTTACATCTGTCATCTAAGTTAAATTCAGTGGGCCATGATCATAAATGTAAAACCACAAAATTCATAGGAGATTATTCATGATGTTGAGTTTGGCAATAGCTTTTTATAAAATGCTTGTTCTCATAAAGCTCAGACTGGTCTCAGAGTCACTACGTAGCCAAATATGGTCTCAAACCCCTGACCCTCTTGCCCCAGCCTCTCAAGTATTGGGATTAGAAGCATGTGCTGCCATGCCTAGCCATGGATGGCAAAGACTTTTGAAAGGCAATGCCAAAGGCATGGTTTATGAAGCAAAGAACTGATGAGCAGGTTCTGCTCCGTGGAAAGAAGAGAAAAGACAATCTACAGTCTGGAAGAAAGTATTTTCATAAGATGTATCTAATGAAGGACTATTATCCAAAGTATAGAAATAATTCTCAAAAATTCATCAACTAGGATAGAAACAACCCCGTTAAAATCAGCTGAGAAGATTTGAAGAAGACAATGAATATATAAAAAGATACTCCATGTCATGTCCTTGGAGAAATGTAAATTAATGAAACACTACTATATAACTATTAGGATGACCAGGTCTAGAACAGAGGCTGTATCAAATGCTGATGGGAGTACAAACCTCAGGAATACTAGCATGTACACTGAGCAGCAGCTTGGTAGCTTCTCACAGAAGGAAGCATGTGTTTACCATATGTGAATGGCAGTGCTAACAGAGTGGTGGAATCTAAAAATATTTAGGACGCAAGCCTGTGGGCATACCTGTGAGGGATAATTTAGATTAAGGTGAGCCTCTGAGGAAGTCAGTGAAGGGATTATCTTAATGTGGAAAGGCTTATCTTTTAAAAATGTATTTGGTTATTTTATGTGTGTGTATGTGTGCCTTGGTGTATCTATGTGTATTGTATGCATGCAGTGCCTGAATAGGAATCAGATCTCCTGGAAGTGGAGTTACAGGTGGTTGTGAACCAACGTATGTGTATTGGGAACTGAACTTGGGTCTTCAGAGATCAGCAGCAATCGATCTGAATGACTGAACCATCTCTCCATTCCCAGAAGACCCATCTTTTGGGCAGGAGCATTCCCTGGGTCAGGATCCAGGACTGTATATGGTGGAGAAAGTGAGCTTAGCACTAGTATCCACCGCCCTGTTCTTCCCAACCATAGAGGAACCATGACCAGCTGCTTCAAGCTGCTCCTGCCTCAGCTTCCTCACTGTGATGGGCTGTGAGGCAAAAAAAGCCTTCTTTGTGTAAGTTGACCCTGTGTTTTCCCCCCAGCAACTGAGACATATAATATAATCCAGCAATCACTCCTCTTGGTATTCCCCCAAAAGAGTAAAGTTCAAGGTTACACAAAACCTAGCTTTATTCGTAATCGCCAATGCTTAGATGGAATCAATGCCTTCTTCAGTAGGTGGGTGGGTAAATTAACTGTGGTACACCCAGACAATGGAATATTCTTAACACAAGAGAGAAGTGAGCTATTGAGCAATGCAAGGATGTGAAGGAATCATCACACATCCCACAGTAAGAGAAGCAGCTTGAGAGTGTGGTACCATTGCTCCAATTATATGACTGACATCTGGAAAAGGTAAAACGATGCCCACGGTGAAAATATTGGTAGTTTCTGTGAGTCAGAGAAGAGGGAGGAATAAACAGGAGGATCATGGGGGATTGGAGGGCAGTGAATCTACTCTGTGTGACACAGTAGTGGTGGATGCATATAGTACATTTATTTGGGCACATAGAATGCATGGCTCAGCGGTTAAGAGCACTGGTTGCTCTTCCAAAGGTTCTGAGTTCAATTCCCAGCAACCACATGGTGGCTCACAACCATCTGTAATGAGATCTGGTGCCTTCTTCTGGCCTGCAGGCATACATGTAGGCAGAAACACTGTATATGTAATAAATAAATAAATCTTTTTTTTAAAAAAAAAAAAGAAAGAAAAAAGAATGCATGCCAAGAGGGAACCTGACATCCATGGTCTGCAGGCTTTGAGTGACAAGTGATGTGTCAATAGCGCTTTGCTGTGTGAGTCTATTCAGACAATTACTTGCTGAGCCGACAATAGGAATGTATTGTTCCGGAGCCTGGGAAGTCCAAGACCAATGCCCCATAAGATTCATTGTCTGCAAGTGCACATTCTTCACAGCTGGCATCTTCTGTGTGCAGTCACGTGGCAGATGAGGCAAACATGGATCTCTCATGAATCTTTTATAAGAGTACTATGAAAGCCAGGAAGTGGAGCCCTCATGACCTTGGTCTTTCAAGGTCTCTACTTAATGCTATTTAATAGCATATATAATAGTAACTATTATATTATAGATTAATTTCCAGCATACAAATTTAGGAGAGGGTCATAAACATTAAGGCAATGGAAACCATAGAAACGTAGTGCTGTGGTAGGTGTTGACTTTGGGAGAGGCTTTGTTTATGTGTAAGTAGAGAGTGTGTGAGGAATCTCGGTGTGGTTTGCTTAATATTGTGAACCAGAAACTGCTCTAAAAAATAACTCCTCTTTTACAGGAAGAAGAAAAAGGAGGAAAGACCAATACATTATATCTGAAAATGTCTATGTCCTTAAGCTAGTAAATGGACTCATATTGAATCTGTAACTGAAATAAACAATTTGAGAAGGCAAAAAACAATCAAAACAAAACAAAAAACAAGCAAAGAAAAACCTCTCAATTCACATCACTTTCCAGGAGAACATGGATGAGAAAGGAGGAGAGGAGAAGAAGTCTCCAGGTTCTAGTCTCCTCTTTCTTCAGGATTAGGGTGCCTCTCCAAAGTGCTAAATGGAAAAGCTGTTTGGACCTTGCCTGTGACTCCCTTCAGGTGACAGCGTGCATATAAAAGGGTGATAGTCACCTACCTTTCTGTCCCAGTCACACAATCACAACTTCTGCAGGCTTCAATTTCCCCATCTGAGAAATGAGATTGGATGATAGATGATCCTCAACATACTGTAATGGGACTTAAAACTTTTTCCAACTTATGGTGTTATAAAAGTAATGCACATTCCAAAGACATTATCTCAGATTTTGAAGTCTGGCTTTTTCTAGGCCAGGGTAGGCAATGAGATGATTAAAGGAAATACCTAATGCTCTACAGTGCACTGTGCTGTCTGTCAGTGGGCTTTGGATGCTGTTTTTCTTTTTGCACAGCATGTCTATGAAACACCCATCTCTGAGCACGCATGCGACCTTAGTTGTTATAAAGCCTGCTTTCTGTTAGAGGTTTTGCCCAGTTTGCCCAGGCTAGTGAAAGCATTCTGAGCATGTTGAAGCCACGCTAGGCTAGGATGTTTGGTAGGTAACGAGAGTAAATGTATTTCAGATTGACTGTGTTTTCAATTTACCGTGATGGTATCCAGGTAACCCCATGGCAACTACAATCTGCTTGTTGTCTCTTCTGCTTTAACCCATTCTAGATTCGGATCCAAAGGCTTATCAACAGCTCGGACCTCTTTGTGCAGCTTCTGCTCTTATCAAGGTTCTGGCCCCTGCTGTGATCGCCTCAACTATCTGATGCAAAGCAGGGACAGTCATTCCATCCACTGAGGATGTTCGCAAGGGCAGGCAGACAAATCCACAGGCTTCCCTCAAAAGGATTGTAGCGCCAATAGTATGAGTTTCCTGCAGTAATCACTCTAGCTTAGGTACTTGATAGGACAGAATACTTTGTTTTCTCCTGGGTCTGGTGAAAAGCACAGCCTGGTGTCAGGACAGCCAGGCCCAAGCCCTGGCTCCTCACTATTATTATAAGAAGGTGTTTCCTCCACTGTGAAATAAGCATAACACCACCCACGTGAGACTTGCTCCACGCGTGTCCATTAACAAAACCGGGTTAGCATCGTTATTACTTCCCATTCATTCACAGAGGACAGAGGACAGTACTAGAGCACAGTCCTGATGACTTCCTGCTACAACAGGCACAAGGTCCCCACGCTTCGAGGAGCTGGCAGAATTTACTGCCCTGGAATTTCTGGGACCGAACAAACTCAGAAGGCACAGTGTCCAGCCAGGGGCACAGAGACCGGATTCTTTGGCCTGGGAAGGGAAAGGGTGGATGCAGGGAGCAGGGTGGGGACTCGATGGGCTAGGCAGGGAGAGGCCGAAGCCAGGCGAGGTGCGTGGCCTCCCGGGGCGACAAGCGGCTGTGGGGCTGGTGGCCGTGAGGCTGGGACATGCTCCGCCGCGAGCCTGGCCGATTTAGACACTCAGTCCTAATTGCGCCGAGCTGAGCCCCGGCACCCGCGCCGAGAGGATGTGCCTGGTTGTCGCCGGGCCCAATTGCTCCCACTTATCAGGCCTCGCGGGCCCTGTGGGGAGTACGCAGCGGCGCAGGCCATCGATCTGACGCCGGGATCGAAGCGACCGCGGAGGCCCCAGCCCCGCGGGACTCGGTCGATCCGTCTCCAGGCTCTGGGCTCCAGGGACACCTGTCTCTCAAGTCGCCACGCCTTCGAGACCCCTGGTGACCTGAATGATGGGATGATCGGATGCCCCTGGGGATGTGGACCCTCAACTCGGTTTCCTCTAGTCCCTCACTTTTCTTCCCTGTCTCCCTCTTCTGGTCTTCCGTTCACTCCTCTTCATCTTGAACTCTCCAACAAGACTCCAGCTCTGCGCACTGCAACCCCTTTTCTTCCCAGGGTCCTGATTCTGACACCTGTCGCTGCCAGGGTGGGGCCTGGCCGGGAGATGGGAAACCTCCCCCTCACCTTCTTAGAGAACCAGAGTAAGGGTAGGGCTTTAAACTGTTAGACACCCCCAGGCTCTCAGTTCATGTTTCCATTCGAGTGCATGCTGAATAGGCTTGCCACAGCGAACCATCTCCACAGGCAGACACAGAAATCCAAAGGGCAAGGGCGAGGAGACCTTATTATCCTTTGGCAAATCCCTTCCCACCCTAATTCTTCTTTGTCCTCTAAAAACTTGCACAAAGCACAAGAAGATACCAGAACAGCCAGCTACTGACAGACTCTACCTGAAGAGCGCCCCCCTCCAGGGCTCAGGACCCAGAGCTTCTGTCTACTCTCTTCAGGGGAAAGAGGTCTGCTACCAAGTGTTTCTCCTGGCAATTAATGCAGGAGGTTCAGCTCTCCACCTCCTAATGCGTCCCCATTATGAGCCTTAACACACACTGTTGAAGCCGCTGCCTCTTCCTCTTGGAGATGGAGCAGCCTTGGGCTCTCCCCGTGTTAGATCAATCTGTTTCATTATCTGCAAACCTTGTGGCTTCACTAGCTGGGAAGGCTGCCTCTGTCAGCCCTCAGGGTCGCCACTGTGCTCAGCCAGACGTTATGGACTTCTTTCTCATCTTGCCCTAGCTTATTTCTGACCTTGCTTTAAAGAAAAAAAAGAGTAGAAGAAAAACAAGAGCCACAGCATTAGTGGCTAAAATAACACTTGGCCAATAAGAACACCGAGGAGATCCCCGCCCCCATCTCTTATTACCAGCCGAAGCTGTTGCCATCTCTGTGTGCTAAGAGGAGCAAGAAGGCCATTCGGCTTCTGTTTCTTTCACAAGAGACTCAAAGCTGTGTATGGTGGTGCTTACCTGTATCCTCCATACTCGGAGGGCTGAGGCAGGATCACAAGCTCTGGGCCAATGTAGATTACATAGTGAAACCCTGCTGCTGCTGTTGTTGTTTTAACAAAAGAAAGAAGAAAGGAGAGACACAAAATTACACTTTGGTGTGGGGGGGGATTCTGCCCCCTCCCCCTAACATGTGTGGTCTCTTGAGACAGGGCTAGCCTGGAACTCATGATCCTTCTGCTTTCACCTCCAAAGTGTTTGGATTACAGGCATATGCTACCACTCTGGCTCAGAAATTGTACTTGAATTTTTTAAAAAATTATTTTATTGTGTATATTGGTACTTTGCAGGAGTTTACCTCTGTGTGCCATGTGTGCAGTACCCTTGGAAGTCAGAAGAGGGCACTAGATTCCCCCAGCACTGGATTTACAGGTGATTGTGAGCTACCATGTGGGTGCTGAGAACTGAACCTTAGTCTTCTGGAAGAGCTGCCAGGGCTTTTAATCGCTAAGCCAGTGCTCCAGGCCCCCCACATCTCCCAAACTGGACTGTTTCTACAGCCTAGTGGGATCATAGACACACTGCTATAAACTCAGGACAACTTAGTATGACGACGGTAAGGGCCTCACTTTTGCACCACAGTTTACTTTCAACAGGCAGAGAGCTGTCATAAACCAGGGGTGGTGGCCCCTGCTTGTGATCCCAACATTCAAGAGGCCCAGTCAAGAGGACAGCTGCAACTTGAATGCCAGCCTGGTCTATACAATTCCAGGCTAACCTGGGCTACTGTGTGAGAACCTGTTTAAGAAAGAAAGAAAAAAAACACAAAGAAAATTGTCACAAAAAACAGATGTCTGTACAACAGCTCTGATGGCAGTGCTCTGCAGCTTGGCTGTACTTAGGGATTTGTCCACACCACCGAGAGAATACTGTCCTTCCTCAGGTGTAAATGTGTACACCACCCACGAAACTTTCTCGTAGAACTGTGTGAATTCATGTTTCTGATCCACTCTGCATTTTATTGGTGATTAGCAGCATTACACTATGTTGGTGTCTCTGTAGGAAATCATGACTTCATTGAGAGTTTGCATCAAGGATATCTCAGTGTTTGTTGCACATTAAATGATTGATAGAGCCAACCGAGGAGTCTAATGACAGGGAAATGGATAGAGAAAGTATAGCACACACACACACACACACACACACACACACACACACACACTCACACACTCACACACTCACTCACATACATACACAAGCTCCTTAGCTATGAAGAGGAATGAAGCTACATTGTTTGTAGGAAAATGGATACAATTGGAGATAATCATATTAAGGAAACTAGCTTTCAAGAGACACATGTTTTCACTCATTTGTCGATCCTAGACTTTATAGCTACATAAAATCATGCATGTATATTTGACATGACAATAATAGCTGAATTGTCTAGGAGAAGTAAGGAAATGAGTGGACTGGAAAAGGGGGAGGGCGAAGGTAGAGGAGTATGGGGATAGTCAATATAAAACATATGAGATGAAAATCTTCTTACATAATAGCTGCACAATAAATAAACATAGTGAAGAAAATTTTTAAAAATAAACTTTTAAAATGGAAAAGGAATATGTCACAGCTCTAGTGACTTGTGCCTAAAGTCCCAGCACATGCAGGGCTGAGGCAGAACTGTTTAAGTTTGAGACAGCCTAGGGACCCTCTGGTGGCAGAGTGAGACTCTATTCCAAAAACCAAATGTGGAACAAGGCAACAGCAAAAGCCCTCATGCTTTGTGTGACTATCTTTTGGCCTTGTTCATGTATTTTAATACAACAGAACTTTCACAGCACCTACTTTCCCTGATGAACTCCCAGGACCCTGGGAGCTACTCCTTCCTCTCAGGAGTCCGGCATCCATCCTTCCAGAATTGCCATTAGAGAACTTCCTTTCTTTCCTCCATACTATCTTTTTTTTTTTTTTTTTGGGGGGGGGGGTGACCGAGACAGAGTTGTACTCTGTAGCCAAGGCTCGACTTAAACTTCTGGAAATACTCCTGCCCCAGCCTTATGATTGGGATTACAGTCAGAACCATGGCCAGCTTTCATTTCTTTCTGACATGGAGTTTGAGAATTAGCCAAGGCTAGCCTCAGATTTGTGGCAATTCTCTTGTCTTAACCCCCAAGAACCAGAGTTACAGACGTGAACCATCACACCTACCTTGGAGAACCATTTCTTCCTGTCAGCCTGTGAGGCTGTAGTATGGATGGGTCTGGCCGTTGCTGGACAATCTGAACATTGGATTCCCCTTAGCATGTGACTAAACTTTCTCTGAAACTGTGTCAATTCAACTGCATCAGTGATAACTCTGGAGTACCCAAAATGTGTTGGTGTCATGTTACAGAAAGAAATCAGTGCACTTCCCCTTGGAGTACTTTGACCAGGGGTGAGAGCCCAGATTCAAATTCTCTCCATCCTCCCTGTTCTGTAGCTTATGAATTCTGACTTATCCACAATCCTTTTGTTGTATGAGTCTGACTCTGTTCCTATGCCTGGCTGAATATTGTTTGTCTCCTCTGTCCCTGTGTCTGTACCTAACAAGGGGCTAGCAAATAGGGAAAGAATGATGGATACTTTACAGAAATGTTTCATGGAATTTTAACAAAGGATTGAACTTTCATGATCCCAATAGCAAACAGTACAGCACACAGACTTATCAACCTGTATCCATGTCGCTTCCAACATTTATGGTGGATATTTGTTTTGTAAGGTTTCTTTTTAACTCATTTGTTGCTCTTAGCATTTATCACCATAATGCATGTGCATGTACACACACACACACACACACACACACACACACACACACACGTTTGTTATTGTTACTCATGGGTCAGAGGAATGAGAGAGTATATAATTTAAGATTATAGCTATGCATTAGCTTAGGTTGTAAAAGCTGATTATATGAGAAATCCAAGGCACTTAAGGTTGGCTGTTACTTTGTTCTCTTAAAGGCAGGTTAAACAAACAGGCTGCGTACACAGTAGGAGAGCAGTCTTAAGTCTTAGATGACTTTAAGGATTATTAGTAACTCTGGCTGTGAGGTCCAGCAAAAGTTCCAGTCTTTTAGAGTGTAAGGTATTTTCACAATAATATACTGCCACAGCATGTACTCATGCCTACCTTGGAGAACCATTGCTTTCCAACCCTCAGCCTATGGGGTTGGGTTATGGGTGGTACCCTTGTTGGCCAATCAGAACACTGGATTCCCTTAACCATGACTCAGTTTTCACACAGAGACTGCATCTGGTGCTTGGCTTTATGTTACTGTAAAGACAAGAGATTATCTGTCCAGATGGATAGGGCTTGAGCTCTGGGTAGCATCCTGCCACTTGGGGGTGAGCATTCTGCTGAGAATGAAGCCAGCAACAAAAGGAACAGAGAGGAAGCGGTGTCAGCCAGCAATCTTTCTCCGAGCACTGTGTGGGTCTCAGTCTGAGTGGCTCGTCCTCCTAGTCTGAAGGACTTGGCTGCCAAGGCTTTTACAAGCCAGAGTCCAGTGGCCTCATTTTATAGATGAAGAACCTAGGGCCCAGAGGGATCGGGAACCATAGAAAGAAGCAAAACCCGTCTGAGCCTGAGCCCTCTTGTTCTTTTTATTAATTAATTAACTAATTTATTTATTTATTATCTATCTATCTATCTATCTATCTATCTATCATCTATCTATCTATCTATCTATCTATCTATCTATCTATCTATCTATCTATCTATCTATTGCTGGAAGCCCAGACTAGCAACCATGATGGAGAAAAGGGAACATTAGAAAGCCTGACTCCTACACCACCTGACATTCAGACTCAAGTTACGTTAAATTCATCCAATACATATACATTTTTTTCAGAAGCTCATGTGCTTATACAGATGTGTGACAGGCATATGTTGAAGACCAAGCGTGGGCAGTGACCAGGCATTGTGTGTGCAGTGGTAAGAGGAAATAGACTCCAGTGTGAGAGGCCCCAGGTTGCGGCAAACAGCTGTGTGGGTTGCTCCCTGCCCAACTCAGGGAGGATCCACAGACATTGATGGAAATGGCACACACTAGCATTATGCAGGGCAGAAGAGTACGTGGCTCCAAGGGCTCGGGCCAAGTTTCTCTTGACCCTGAAATCTGGCTCTGTGCTTAGCAATGCAGAAGAGACTGCCTAAGCCCTGGGGAAGTCTGCTGTATCTCATCTGTGAGCCTTTGCGGTCCACTTGTGGGGTGTATCTTCACAAGCTTGAGTTCCCTGCCTTTAAAGGCACCAGAGGTAGTGCCAGGGGCCCATGAAGTAAGCTTTGCTGTGTTCTGCCTAATGCCAGGCTTTCTTAATAATTTCCAGTGAGTAGGAAGAGGGGGTGGTGTGAGGAGGAGCCGGAAGGGGCCGGGGAAGAGCTGTGTGCAGCCAGTCAGCAGAAACATCACAGTCAGTGCCCCAGCTTGAGGGGCTCATTAAGCCACCAAGATCTCTGACAGCTTTTGGTTATAGGTAAGGGCAGGCAAGGACCCTCTGCTTCCGTGTGTGGCCATCCCTATGCCTCTGAGCCTGCAGGCCTACCTGTTTCAGGCCCTTGCACCCTCCCCGTGTGCCCCCCTGGGGGTCTCTCCCCCACAAGGTCTTTTCCAAATACCAAGCGATTTCCTGCATGCGCAAATTGCATTCTCCCCTGGAAAGTTTAATCGGAATGCTCAGTGTTCAGTTGCCAAGGGCTGTGAACTAATTTTTCTTGTCATTGCCACTTGGTGAAAATGTCATCATTAGTGAAGTAGATATGCTAAAGAAGGGAGAAGAGAGATGAGGAGTATGACGGGGCATCTTAGCTCTCCCAAAGGCTCCAAAAGCCACAGGGACTACAGACCCCAGGATGGCGAAGGGAGTGGTCTGTTAGGGCTGAGCATCACTGAAGATGTGCAGCTGGGGAGTTGGCCATAGACTCGTGCTTCTGGGTGGAGCAGGGCTTACTCCGTCGGTCGCTGTGCCCTGGGGACAGGCAGCTGAAGCCCTGAGTGACCCCTGTAATGAGAACAGCTCCTGAACGATGGTTCTGCGTTTTGCTAAATCACAGTTCACTCTGTGACCTGGCTTATGTAAGGGTCCTTGCAGCAGCGACTCTTTGCAACCAGACTGCAGCGACTTTGGGGACAGGCAGCCTTGGTGCTCATGACTGGTCAGTGAGAACTCATCCGGTTGCCGGGGTAGACTCTGGGTTTACTTCCTCCTGCAAACATGCTTCCTGTCTTGCGGCGGCTAGCTCTGCTATTTTCTATCCTCTTTAACTGTTTGTGTGCCCTGCCTTTCGTTTTGTGTGATTTTCCTTTGTTTAAAATGGTGACAATTTAATAAGACCAAAGCATTGGGAACATAACTGTTGGTACCTTCCTCCACTGACCTCTGTCTTGACACGTGGGAACGTGGGGTGTGTTGTTAATACTCCTAGTACACCTCACATTTGCTCTGGGAAAAAAATGGGTCATAACCAAACACAGCCAGAACACCTGTAGGAATGTGCTAGACCCTTCCATAATTCTTCTTCCCAGGCCTTGCAGATGCTAGCCAGGGCTCTAGCACTGAGCTACAGGCCCAGTCCACAGACAGCCTTGTGAGGTGGGCTCTATGGTCTTCATGTTTCATGTAAGGGTCAGAAATGGTCTGTGATTTGTCTCATGGTCTGTAGTCTAGTAAATGCTGTGTTGGGATTTGAACCTAAGACCAACTGACTAATTATATTCTTTATATTATTTATATGAGACTTTCTGCTAGCAATTATGAGATCTGGCTTCTTTTTAGAGCTTGGAGCATATGCTGGGATGGGTGACTGTCACTCTGGGTGTCTCAGTTCCCCCATCCGTGTCCTGACTCTCTTACTGACTTTTGTGCAGACCAAATTGGATGAGGACATGGGCTGAGGGTCTGCATTAGGGCTCCCAGGACGTCAGGAGTATGGTGTTGTCTCTCCCTAATTTTGCAACACAAAAGGTTGATGGTATCAACAAGGATAGTAACCTCTTCTTTTCTTTTGTGCCAACTTTACAAAAGGTATTTTTTCATTACTATATTAACCCCTCTAAACAACCCTGTTATAGACCAGGGATGAGAATTTCTCCTCATTTTAGGTGATGGTAGCCCAGCAAGATCAAGTGACTTCTACAAGGTGACAGCCACTTTAGGAATCAAAGCCAAGGCTTAAATATATCTGAATGTGTTTGTCTATCCCCAAGTTCACTCAGGCCTGCCTCTAAGAATCAGTTTTGCACTGGAGTATTTTAGAAGTGCTTGGGAGAGAGAGACACACACACACAGAGAGAGACAGAGAGAGAGACAGAGACAGAGACAGAGAGAGTTCTTGAAGGAGTATGGGCCTTGGACAAAGAAAAGAAACAGGCAGGCAATGACCTCTCAAGGTCATTTCCTGCCCAAGGTCTTTCTGATCCAGATGCCATCCTCAATCCTCTCTCCACCTCTCTCACTAGGGACCAAAGGCTCAAAATTAAAAAGTCATCATTTGCCAGAACAAGGCAGCTTTGGGCCCTAGGGCTCAGGCGATGAGGACCACACTTGACGCTGCCTGTTCACAGCCTGCCTGGGTTGGGGGATGGAAAAGTCCTTGCCATCTGGCTGCCGAGCCACACTGGTCAGAGAGGATGCAGCACTTGGCTGGGGTCCTTGACAGTGGGCTGAAGCTGCAGCTTGTGCCTGGATTTGTCTTGTATCTTGACTCCACTTCCCACCACTTTCTTTTATTTATTTTAAAGATTTTTTTAATTGTGCATGCATGAGTCTGTGTTTACGTTCATATTTAACCTATTTATTTATTTACTGTGCACACATATGGTGTGTGTGGAGGGGACACGTGTACATTGTGATGAAGTCAGAAGACACCTTTGTGGGGTTGTTATTTCTTTCCGCCTTTATATGGGTACGCACAAAGCACTTTAACCCACGGAGCCATCCTGCTGGCTTTTGCTGCATCTTGCTGATCTTACTGAACTCACATTCCAGTTCAGTCCTGAGCCAGGGCCAGGTCTGAAGAGAGTCAGTGAATCTATAGAGGGGAGCAGGGTGTGTGGGACGGGGGGAGCAGGGTGTGTGTGGGGGAGCAGGGTGTGGGGCAGAGAGCAGGGTGTGGGGGGGAGCAGGGTGTGTGTGGGGGAGCAGGGTGTGGGGCAGAGAGCAAGGTGTTGGGGGGGAGCAGGGTGTGGGTGGGGAGCAGAGTGTGGGGCGGGGAGCAGGAGGCCATAGGTGAAGAGAAAATGAAATGTGTTTTCAATCACATGAGAAAAATTGCTCTTGTTTTTTTTTTCCAACATCATGGTTACCCGAATGTCTGCTCTGGGCCATGCACATTGTGCAGTTGAGGGGTGCAGGGAGAAGTCGGAAACTGCCTTTCCCTTTGTATGAAGCCACTTCTGCTGTGTTACATGGTGTAGCCTTGACTGAGCTGTTCTCTGGCTTGCTGAAACCTGGCTTCAAGATCTCAGACACAAAACTGGAGTCGTGGGCAGAAGAGGCACCAGCTCAGTTGTTCATAAAGTCCAAGCAGAGAAGGTCAGTGGTGAAGTAAGCCAAGTCGAGTTGTGAGGAGTGTGGCAAAGGAGACCCAACCCAAAGAAGACACCATTCCTTAGCTCTTACCTGCCTTCACAGAGAGAAGAGACCTCAGATGAACATCTCTCCTGATTTTTCAGGAGAAGCTAAAAACCTTTATTTTAAAAGTAGTTGATAGTTAATTCAAATAAGTATTTTAAAAACACAGTTAGGGCTGAACCAGCCTGGCCATCTCTGTAGTAGGAAAGATTTAGTATGAAGGAGAGGATGAGAAATATAGGTTGGGCAGCAAAATGAAGGTCCAAGAACACCAGAGCTGTAGAGAGGAGGAAACAGCCCATTGGCTCTGAAGAGGAAGATCTGGGTGTTGCTTGCAAGACATTTTGCAACAGGAGTTAGGAGCAAGTAACGTTTGGAGTGGAGGTAACTTAGTTACTTTTCTATTGCTGTGGCAAAACACTACAACCAAGGCAACTTATGGAAGAGTTTATTGGGAGTTCACAGTTTCAGAGGGCGAGTCCATGACATCACGGTAGGGAGTGTGGCAGTGGGCAGGCAAGCAAACACGGCATTGGAGAAGTAGTTGGGAACTTACATATTGACCATGAGCATAAGACAAAAAAAAAAAAAAAAAAAAAAAAAAAAAAACAACCCAAAAACAAACACACACACACAAAAAAACCAACTGGGAATGATATGGGTTTCTGAAACCTCTAAGTCTACTCCCAGTGACACACTTTCTTTAAGACCACACCACATAATCCTTCCCAAACAGATCTACCAACTGAGAACCAATTCAAACATATGAGGCTGTGAGGCCATTCTCATTCACACCACCACAGGAAGTAAGGAGATTGGGGTCTATCTTGGCTAGACGTTATCAATTCCATTACTTTTAATGTATGCATGGTACTAGTGCCGAGAGCCACGTTGAATACACAGGCCTGGCTCAAGATGTTTCAGAAGTGAACAATTTTAGCAACAGGTCTAGAGATGAGACAATTCTTGTGGTTTTTTTTTTTTTTTTTGGCAAAGAATGTGGCTGCTTTCCACCTTTGTCCTAAAAGTCTGCCAGAGGCTAAATTGAAAGTTTTGGACTAATTTTGTTGGCAGAGGAGATTTCAAGACAATCTAATATTAACTTTGTCATGTGGTTATTAGTAATCACCCTTATGCAATTCTACAAGGTAAAAGAGCAAGCAGGGCAAGAAGAAAGGTAAAATGTACAGTTTGAGAAGGAAAGGGGCACCAGGAAATTGAATGTTGGAGACAAGGCTTGTGCTGAAAGAGATAAGGAGAAACAGAAAAATGAACGGATGCCCTCAGGGCAAGATAGCATCAGGCTAAACTTGCAGCTTATGAAAAGAAAAGGCCCAAGACATTTTATGCTCCTAAAAAGCAATATCAAACCAAAGCTGTAGCATGAATCTTAAAGGTACTTATTAATAAAAACAAACCCAAGGCCAGTTATTGGGGTGAATGCTGGAAGATCAGAGAAGCAGAACAAGCCACAGCTTCCTCACCTTCGCCAATTCCTCAGCTGATCCTGTTTCCTCAGACTGGAAGCTTCTGTGTCCTCATTCAAATGGTTCTCAGCTGAACTGTTGCTCAAAGCCTAAAAGCTGAACCTTCCCCAGTTCCTGATTTTCACGCCTTAAATACCTTTCTGCTTCCTGCCATCACTTCCTTGGATTAGAGGCTCTTGTTACCACGCCTGGCTGTTTCCAGTGTGGCCTTGAACTCACAGAGATCCAGGCGGATCTCTGCCTCTGGAATACTAGGATTAAAGGCGTGTGTGCCACCATTTTCTGGCCTCTATATCTAGTGGCTGTTCTGTTCTCTGACCCCAGATAAGTTTATTAGGGTGCACAATATTTTGGGGAACACAATATCACCACACAAAGCTGTGGCAAATGTGATTTAAGAAGAGAGTGGGGGAGGTGTCCTAAGTGGGCAGCATCAGCCACGTGGTTGTGAATTGGCAACATTGGCTATGTGGTTCTGATTCTAGAATCATGAAGGATAAACAAGGAAAGGGTTTGTAGAATCTTCCTCTGCAGTTAAGGTAAGATTCCGAGGCCAGGTGTGTAGCTGGGGAGTCCTTGCACAGAGATCCTGAAAGGCCATTGCATGAAGCTGTGAAGGTGAAGCCTGGATAGAACTCTGGGTTTGGAGACGTCAGAGTCATGGAATAACTGCCAAGGAGACTAGACTAACTGCCAAGAATAACTGCTAACAGGGTATGGAACCAGCCCAAGAGAGGGAGAAGTGTGTTGTAGTCCACAAAGCCAGAAGGGTGAAGCTATCTTAGCTCTCTGAAATCAGTCATGGAGCTCCAGGATGTGGAGTTTGCTCTGCTGGGTTTTGATCTTGCTTTTGTCTCATATTTCCCACAATGTCCTTTTCCTCTCTTTTGGAATGATTGTGTGTATTCTGTGCCATTGTATGTTGGAAGTATATAATTTACATGTTGATTTTATAGGGGTTACAGTTAAGATATTGTCTTGAGTCTCAAAGAGACGTTGGACTTGAAACTCTGTTGAGACTGTAAAAGACTATGGAGACTTTGAAAATTTAATATGGCCATGAGTCTATGGGGGCTAGGGAGTGGAATATGCATGGTTTGCAGTTGGTGGAGCTGTTTGGGAGGGATTAGGAGGTGTGGCCTTCTTGGAGAAGGTGTACCACTACAGGTAGACTTTTAGGTTTAAAAAACCCACACCATGCTGGGCAGTGGTGGCACATGCCTTTAATCCCAGCACTTGGGAGGCAGAGCCAGGCGGATCTTTGTGAGTTCGAGGCTAACCTGGTCTACAGAGCGAGATCCAGGAAAGGTGCAAAGCTACACAGAGAAATCCTGTCTTGAAAAACCAAAAAACAACAGCAACAAATAAACAAACAAACAAACAAACCCCCCACCATACTCAGTTATCTTTCTGCCTTGTGCTGTGGATCAAAATAGAAGCTCTTAGCTGCTACTCCAGAGCCATGCCCGCTTGGTTTCTGCTCTTCTCTCTGTGATGATGGTCATGACTCCAACCCTCTGAAACTGTTAGCCCCAAAGAAACTCTTCTATAAGTTGCCTTGACCATGGTGTTTTATCACAGCAATAGAAAAGTAACTAAGACAATATGCCAGTAAAAGACATTCTTGCCGGGTGTTGGTGGCGCACGCCTTTAATCCCAGCACTGGGGAGGCAGAGCCAGGCGGATCTCTGTGAGTTCAAGGCCAGCCTGGGCTACCAAGTGAGCTCCGGGAAAGGCGCAAAACTACACAGAGAAACCCTGTCTCAAAAATAACCAAAAAAAAAAAAAAAAAAAAAAAAAAAAAGACATTCTTCTGGGGGAATTTCTATTTGGCTACAGCCTCAGGTTTTTTGTTTTAAAATTTAAAATTACATTGATTTATTTAGTGTGTGTATGTGTGGGTGTGGCTACCATGGTGCACAAGGCGACTTGTGGAAGCTGTTTCTCTCTTTCTATGGGTCCTGGGGACTAGACTCAGGCCAGCAAGCTTGGAAAAAAGCACCTTTACCTGTGAGCCATCCTTCAACACTTTAATGGAAATTCTGAGAAGACTGGCTTACACAGACTCCTGGCTTTTCTTTAGGTTGAAGGAACATGTTTAATGTATCAGGAGTTTTGTTCTTTATTGTAAGTGAAGTTCTTTCCCTAACTTCGTTTCCAGATTGGTTGTTGTGAGCACACAGAAATACAATCAGCTTTTGTGTACTGATCACACAGTCAGCAGCCTTGGTGAACTCTCTGTTGGTTCTAACAGGCTTTAGTGAGCTCCTTAAAAGTTTTCCACATGAAAGATTGTGTGCAGACCAAGGTAGTTATGCTTCTCCCTTTATCATTTAGATACCTTTATTCCATCCTTTATTCCATTTTGATGCCTGCATTCTCCAACTTTAACCTTTAGTATGATACTAAATAGAAATGGCAAGAGATTTCATGTTTGTTTTACTTATAACCAACATGTTATTAAGGAAACTGAATTGTTGATGACAAACTTCTTAGATAGAAAAATAAATGAAATTCTATAATTAGCAATATAAATAATGACCAAACCTGACTTTCTCACTCTGTTTTGGAAGATGCTTCTGTCCTGAAGTCTATTCTTCATGGTGTGTGAATATTCAGTGGCTTAGTCCCTGTTCTATCGCTGTGAAAAGACTCCAGGATCAAGGCAACTCTTATTTAAAAAAAAAAAATTAACTGGGGGCTTGCTTACAGTTTCAGAGTTCTAGTCCTGTAGCTGGAAGATTTCCTATGTCCCTGTCAGCCTGCAGTTGGCACAAATCTCTCCTACTCGCATCCCCCCAAGTAAACACACAGAAGCTTATATTAATTAAAACTGTTTGGCCATTAGCTTAGACTTTCCACTGACTAGTTCTTACATTTAAACTCAGCCCATTTCTGTTAATCTATATGTTTCCAAGTTTTCCATGGCTTTACCTGTGTGCCATCACATGCCGCTCCCTGGACGGTGGGCTCGCTTCTCCCCCCACCTACTTCCTGTCTCTGCTTTTGAATTTCCCACCTGCCTCTAAGCTGCCTTGCCATAGCCCAAACAGCTTTATTTATCAACCAATCAGAGAAACACATATTTGCAGTATCCAGAAAGACATTCCCCCATCACAGTCCATTATCATTATGGTGAGAACATGGAGGGGCAGGCATGCCACTAGAGAAGCAGCCGAGAGTTACATCCTGATCCGCAGGCAGAGAGGGAGACACTGGCCCTGGTGTGGACTTTTGACAGCTCAAAGCCCATCCCTGGTGACACACTTCCTCCATCAAGACCACATCTCCTAATCCTTCTAATCCTATAAAAGAGTTCCACTCCCTGGTGACAAGCATTCAACTATAGGAGCCTATGGGACCATTCTTATTCAAACCACCATGTTCAGGTATGTCAGAGGACATTTTCTCTGAAAAGGGGGACTGATGCATGACTAGGAATCCTCTTCAAGGAATTATTCATGCAGCTTAGCTCTGGGACAGACATCATTAGCTAACTCCTACTGTTGTCTGCATCAAGGACTGTCTCACCTCAGAGAGCCACATTGCCTGTGGTCATACCTCTTCCTGGGTGGACCACATCCAGTGACTGCCTTGTGTTGTGGAATAACATTTTAACTATGTAAAGTTGTGTTACATTTGTTTATGCCACAGAATATTACTTTAACTGAGTAAAGGTATGTTACATTTGTTTATGCTACATTTATTTAATTATGAAAAGAAGTGTTGCTGTTTCATTTTGCCTGCCTAAGGCACCCGATTGGTCTAATAAAGAGCTGAACAGCCAATAGGTAAGCAGGAGAGGGAAAGGCGGGGCTGGCAGGCAGAGAGAATAAGTAGGAAAAATCTAGGCAGGAAGAATGGGAGAAGAAGGATGAGAGAATGAGGGGGAGAGAGAGAGAGAGAGAGAGAGAGAGAGAGAGAGAGAGAGAGAGAGAGAGAGAGATGCCTGGGGCCAGAAGCCAGGCAGCTGCCAGCCAGCCATGGAGGTGGCAGGAAAGTAAGATATACAGAAAGAAAGAAAGAAAGGTAAAAAGCCTTGAGGCAAAACATAGATGAAGAGAAACAGGTTAAGTTATAAGAGCTAGTTGGACAAGCACAAGATAAGGCTGAGCATTCAAAACTAGTAATAAATCTCTGTGTCATGATTTGGGAGCTGGTTGGCGGCCCAAAAGTAAAAAGCCTGGTGCATACAGTCTTGGCCCATAGCAGACCCAGAGCTCCTGTGGGCTTGGCCAATGCTGCTGCTGGCAGTTGCTGACACCATCCAGATATTTCCTCTGCTTTGCCTGCTTCCTCCTTTCCTTCCCCTTGTGTTGATTCCCGAAGGCTTTCAAACCATTGCAGAGGCCAAATGCCACACCAGAGTCCACCTCCTGAGGACTATCATCTGCATCACACATGCCCGCTTATCCCTGTGCTAACAGAACCCCAAACTCAGTGCACTCCGAAGGAATACGACACTAGAACTGCATCTTGTGAGCCACCTAAACACTTTTCCCCCCATGTGTCTCTGGGTCATCTCTCCTTTGTAAGCAGTGCCAGCTCTTGCAGTGACTCCCAGTTAGCACTTGGCATCTGGGGGGTATATTAACACCAGCTTTCCCAGGATGCTGACTCAGGAGTGATTACCCCAGGAAGGCAGATTATAGTACATGTAGGATTCTGGTGCTAAATTTATCCTGACCAGCATTTTAAAATTGATTCTAAGTGTGAAAGGATGAGAAACAGCTAACCAAAAAAAGAGTAAGGCCCAACTCCCCAGAAGCTGTAAATATGATCTTAAAAGGTAAAGAGTTTTGCAAATGAAATTAAGGGGTTTACTCTAGAGAGATGATCTTGCAGTTTCTAGGCAGATACTAAGTTTGAACATGAGCATTTTTATAAGAGAGACAGAGGGATGCCTAATACCCAGAAGAAATGGTACCTTGCTACAAAAACAGAGATTGGAGCCACATGGCCATAAGCTAAGGAAGGCCAGCAGCTAGAAGAGGCAGGCAAGATTCCCAAGGGAATATGGACCTTTTAGCATCTTGATTTGAGCCCAGTGAAACTCATTGTGGACTTCTATTCTCCTGAACTATAGGAAAACAAATGTCTGCTGGCTCTGGTCACCAAGTCCGGGGTAATTTGCTGTAGCAGCCTTGAGTGGCTCATATCCTGATTTTTACTCACTGTGAAGACATCTGCCACATCTTCAAAGATCTTACCTCAGAAGGAAAAGGTCGACCAGTGCCTGACCCAGGGTCCTTCTAGGCAACTCCATTGAAGATACAGATGTGTGACTGATTTATAGACAGGAAGAAGCTCGACCTGCTGGGGTAGCAACAGGTATACTGGCTCAGCAGGATGCCGGCTCATTTCATCTCTAATGCATGTAATGCATGTAACATAAGTGTCTGTCTTTATGTCTAGGAGTAGAGTTCATGCCAGTCACTAGACTGAACTGTAGGGGCTTGAATCCCTCCTTAGCATGCATAATAAGTCTGTCTCACTGTTGCATGCTTATTGGCAGCTGGGACCCTGCTTCCTGGGAAACTGAGTGATTGCACAGCGACTTAGCACATAATCTTAACCTTGTTAGATAAAGCTAGCAGTGATCTTGGCATCTTGAGTGCTCTAGTTGGTGGCCATAGGCAAGCACTGGACTTTCCCTTTTGTGGTGGTGTGAGTAAAAATGGTACCCATGGACTCATGTATTTGAAGGCTTACTCATCAGCGAGTGACACTACTTAAGAAGGATTAGGAGGTGTGGCCTTGTTGGAGGCAGTATGTCACTGGGTGGACTGTGAGGTCTCAAAAGTCCAAGCCAGGTCCAGTGTCACTCTCTTTCTGCTGCCTGTGGATCTAGATGTAGAACTCTCAGCTACTTCCTGGCACTGTGTCTGCCTACATGATGACAATAGACCAAACCTCTGAGACTGTAGGCAAGCCCTAATTAGATGCTTTCTTTTATAAGAGTTGCCATTGTTCCGGCACCTCTTTAGAGCTATAAAATACTGACTAAGACATCCCTTGTTTGTCTACCTGTGAGGCTTCACCTGTAAGGCTTTAGTGACCTGTACATTGGAATTAGTCACTTTTCTTGTTGCAAGGGTTACCTTGGTTCACAATCTGAGGGTGTATAACCATCATGACAGGGAAGCCTTGGTAGCAGGTGGTTCCATGACAGCAGGCAGAGCTCCATGGCAGTAGGGTGAGCAGGTTATTTGGGCTTCTCACATCCTTACATTTCAGCAGATCAGGAAGCAGAGAGCAGAAAGAAGGAGTAGGCTTGTGGTGGTTTGAATGAGAATGGCCCCCATTGACTCATATTTTGAATACTTGGTCCCCAGTTGGTGGAACTGTTTGGGAAGGATTAGGAGGTGTTACCTTGTTGAAGGAAGGGTGTCTTTGGGGGCTGGGCTTTGGGGTTTCAAAAGTACATGCCATCTCCAGTTAGCTTTCTCTACCTTGTATCTGTGGATCAGATATAAGCTCTCTGCTATTGCTCCCTGCCTGCTGCCAGCCTCCATGTCATGATAGCCATGAACTTTAACCCCTTGGAACTGTAAAGCCCCAAATACATGCTTTTTTTTAAAAATAAGTTACCTTTGTCATGGGATCTTATCACAGATTATAAAAATAACTTAAGCAGGGCTACTAACTCCTGTCCCCTAGCAATCCATTTCCTCCAGGTAGGCCCATTTCCAAACAGTTCTATGACCTCCCAAAGCAATGTCTTTAGCTAGGGACTAAGCAATCAGACACATGAGCCTGTGGGAGATACTTCACATTCAAACCCTATCAGCACTTTTCCTTCAGCTTAACAACTAAATTTGTTTCAACTGGTCTTGATATCCTCCATTGCTTGGATAGAATAGATTTTTTTTTATAGGTCAATGCTGTCAACTCAATACTCTTTGCCCAAGACAGTGAAGGTTGGTTTAATAAACTCATGGATGCTACAGAACTGTGAGGCTGAGCTTCCCAAACCTAGGATAAGGTGACAGACTCAGGGTTTATAAATTTTTTTTGTGGTTGAAAAAGAAAGTTCCAAAATGACACACTGAACAAGACAAAAATATAAACTCACACATTTAGTTTCAAAACAATTGTCTCATGTATAGAAATGAAGAGCCTTTTATTTTCTAAATGAAAGCCATGTAGGAAAGGGTCTATAAGATTTAGTTAAGCACAGGCTTAGTATGAGACATCTGAGTTCCATGTCCCTGAGGAGTTTGTGGAGTTACGGCGTGCATTAGTAAGAGTTCAGTGAGCAGACTGAGGGGCACTGTGAGTTCTTCACTGGGCAGCTTGCACATGGAATTGTCCTCTATTCTGGTACCAGATCCAAGTGTGGAGAGACCTAAGGAAGATAATAAAAAAGTGGAAACTTGAAGAAAGGCGGGGGTGGTGGGCAGAGGTAGCTGTCCTGGAGAGGAACAGACCAAAGACAGGCAGAACACTGGGTTCAGTTCCCCACAGAGCCATCATGTGGACAAGATGTAGCCCATTACTTAGGCTGGAAGAACTTAGCTCCCCAAAAGAGGCAAAGTCAGAGCTTTCATGTAAAAGATGTTTATGAGGTGTCTAGGGTATTCTTTATCCGGATGGAGGATGAGCAATCTACCAGGAATGCTCTGGAGAGATGTTCTGCAATTGGAAAGAAATTAGGGCAGAAAAGCACTGCCTGGCCCTGCTGGTCCTGGGTTCTTTGGACTCCATCAGGCCTCACAGGAAGTGAAAGGGAGTCAGGGGATTTCTGCTGCAAATCTGAGATCTGCTGTGGCTTGTCCTAGAGTTACAGGGCTGGAGAAGACACTCAGGCGAGTCCAGGAGGAACTGTGGAAACCTGGCTTCTAGTTTATGCCTGGTGTAGAAGTCTTGAACAAGACTGAAGAAGGCCCTGGGGATCTTTCGGGGACAGGCTTGCCACCCCACTGCTCAGTTTTCTAAAAGTCAGATTTCTACCAGTGTTTGTCCACCTGCATACATCTGAATGAGAAGAAGAACAGACTAGCTTCATTTCACCCCTCGAAGAGATGATTTGAGGGAGTTTGCCCGGGTTGATCAGGCTTCACTTTAGAGTGGCCTTGCCATCCTGTGTGCCCTTTTGCCCTCAGGAGGCAGTCGGTGGGGAAAAGGTGTTTCAGAAAAAATGTTCAAGTTGAGTTGTCTCCCCAGCAAGCACCAAAACCTTGGCACACTGTGAAGATGGATTGCAGGACCAAGATGTGTGAGTCAGAGAGGCTGTGGCAGGTTGTAGAGATGGCTGTTTTGGTGGGATAGGACAGCATAGGGTGAAGAGGGAGACGAGGACTCAACTAGTACTAAAGATTTATTACATGTTTCCAGATATCTTCTTAGTAACTCAAATACCCAAGGATTTAATATTTTTTCAAAGCAATTGGAAAGCTGAGGAGGGAGGATTATAAATTCAAGGCTAGTCTAGGCTACATAGCAAGACCGTTTCTTAAAAAACAAAATGAAACAAATGAAATGAAGCCAGACCAAACAGAATCTAACCCAACAGAATCAACAAACCCAAACCAAAAAGATGGCTCAGAGGAGGGCTCTCAGGCCTCTCTGGACTATGTGATGGTGGCCGTGTTTCTGACTCAGCAACCCTTGCTCTGTCTTAGTGTCACTCTAGTTTCTCCTGTGTAGATGGCATTGTTCACGGGGAAAGCATTTGTGACATCCTTCTGCCAGAGTCAGTGGACTGGGAGTCAGCCTTCATGTTAAGTACAGAGGCTTCAACCCAGGCCTAGACAGCCCCGTCTCTTCCAACACGGAGAGACGCAGTGACATCAGAGAACGCCTCCTTCCCATTCTCCTCTCTGCCTCTGTTACTTTTCTCTAAGCAAATAGCTCACATTCGACTTCCAGCCCAGGCAGAACCCATCTACCTCTTCCCCAAGACGACTGCAGGGTTGTCACCGGCTGCAAATGAGCGGCTCCGATTGCTCAGGAAAAGATATTACAATTTTATCTCCTTGTACTGTTCAATAAAACATTAGTATCTCAGCATTTTTATTTAACAATAGGCAACCTTAGGCCAGTAATTATGCAACAATTATAATCATAAAAACTGTCCCCTGCTGCTCACCTAGAAACACGAATATATTAAACCAAGACTAACCATCTAAAAGGCAAGCAGCAAAGCCCCCTCATTTTTAATGTCCCTGCAGTGCACCATGGGAAGCTAATAATTCACCCTCTAATTAGTATCCCTTCTGCTGCTGTTGGCGCAAGGACAGACAAAGAGGGAGCGGCTTCGTTACAAACTCGCCTTGGTAATCTTTAAACGTCGGCATGCTCTGCGGGTTGGCTGAGTGGAGCTGGGCAAATGGGGTGTGCAATTAGAGCCGGGCAGCACCTCACCTTGTCCTGACTGGGCACTCTTGCCCTAACAAGCTCTGGGCAAGCACCCCACCAGCTTGTCCCTTTCTTTTTCAAGCCATGCCATGCTCTTGATCCTCCTTTAAATCTGGCTGTGACTGCATTGGCAGTGGTGGTTGTGGGGAAAACCAAGGAGTCCTTGGCCCGTAAGTGCTCCCATGCAGAGACCCCACACTGGGGCTGTAGTTAGTGAGAGCTGCCCTAGCTGCCTGGAGAGGGGCCATTGGGCAGTAGCAGACACACACTGGGCATGAGGAGAGCACAGGCATCTTCTCCAGCTCTTCTAGGGTGAACAGTCTGACTTACCTGCACTGATCCTCTGACCTAAGCCCCAAGGATCATGCTTGTGACTTCAGGAGGGCTTGTAGAATTGTGTAGGAGTCCTAAAGGAACACAAACTCTATCCCATGCCACTGTTAGGAATCAGTCATCGGGACCTTATTCATGAGTGTCAAAGGAATAAGCATCGGGGCAATAGAGAGCAGTGGTGACTGGCCACTGGTACACGTGCCCTGTATCCATAGAGCTGCTCCCAAACTCTAGCCAATTAGTGACACAGACCAGGGATATACTGTGTTCAGGGCCTCTGTAGCAGAAAAGAGAAATCTACCTTTTGTGATGTGAAATCTGAAGGAGATATTTTTAAATGTCCTAGGATTACACAATCAGGTAAACTGTAGAAACCTTTTTTTATTTTTATTTTTTTTTTTAATTTTTTTCTTTATTTTTTTTATTTTTTTTTTTTTTTTTGTTTCAATGCATTGACTATTTCTGAGCTAGGCCTGGCTGGAGGACCTGCAGGATGGGATTCTGGGTTACTGGCCAGCATTTGTGGACACACAGCCAGATGACATAGATTTCTCTGTGCTGAGTTTTGGATTCAATTTGACCAATAACTGGCCTTCCCTGTGCCCTGCTTGTGCGGCCAGCCAGTCAACCCCCTCTCTGGACAGCTGGAAGCAGGCTGGAAGGGTGTCAGAGAATCGCTGAGTGCAATTAGGCAGCCAGGATTAAACCCGACCCTAAAACGATGGGGCATTTTTCTCTCCGTCACCAACTCATTAAGGGCCCGCTTGACAGCCGAAGCATTCCCAAGGCTGGCCACAGCACATTTCTTTCTCCAGAGCCGCAGAGAGCACCTAGGATCGGGTAATGAGATGTGCCTGAGCTGAGCTGAGAGGACTGCAGAGGGCTGAGTCCTGAACTCCTGGGACTGACTGACCCTCCCAGAGAACCAGTCTGGCCAGAGGAGAAGTGGGTAGAGTCAGCCTGGGAGGGTAGGGCCCCTTGCTTGAAAAGGACCCAGCTACTGTTCAGGGTCCTCCTGGCCTTTGCCACAACACCGCTCTGAAGACCAGGAGGAAGGTTGGGAAGGAGATCCAGTTTAAGGGAAATGCGGTCCTTCCTGGAGCCCCAAGGGACCAGAGATTTAAAATATTTTTGGTACAGCCCTCTGTGCTGCAAGGAGCCCACTGATTTCTTTCCCAAGGACTCCCTAGCAGGGGGAGGATTGCCTTTTATTTGACCTCTTAGTTTTTCTCAAAAAGCAAAGGTGAGAATAGTATTGGTGCTCCCCGCCCCCCAGCGTGGGGAGGAGCCTGAACTTGGCAGGTGATCCAGCCCCAGGGCGGCTACTACAGTTACTGGGTGTTGAGTGCCACTGACTCTCTGTGGCTGCTTTGGATAGGAAAAGCTAAGAGCTCCATCCTTAAGTTTTTATTATTTTTTTATTATTGTTTTACTATTTTTTCTGTTGGAACATTGTATTTAGACAATCTATGATAGGTTTTAATTCAAGAGAACAATTGGTAATTGTTGGTAATCAAAGAAGTAACTACCACACACTTGAGTTCTTTCAAATAGTTGCTGTCCGGCGAACTTAGGGTCACTTACATCCATTTACTCTTCCAGGGCCTTGGTTACATTTTTCTCAGCACATGGTGTTGATCATACCCATTTGCAGATGAGGAAACAGGTCTAAGGTGAGGGGGCTTTTGAGTCGCACCATGACGGTTAATTTGGCATCCAACTTCAAAGCCTTCTCATGGTCCTGGCCTCCTCCCTTTGCCCTGTGTTTGAAGGTTTTCAATTTGGAACATGCTTCTTCTTCTTCTTCTTCTTCTTCTTCTTCTTCTTCTTCTTCTTCTTCTTCTTCTTCTTCTTCTTCTTCTTCTTCTTCTTCTTCTTCTTCCTCTCCCTCTTCTTCCTCTTCCTCTTCTTCTTTTTCCTCCTCCCCCTTCTCCTCCTCCAGGACCCCCATCTTCCTCTCTATCTTCTTCTTAAGTCACAACAGTTTCTTTAGCTAAAAGACAAAAACGAACAAGCCAGCCAACCAACCATGAATTGTATGGATGCCAGAACATGAGAAAAACATTGAGATGCTTGTAGACAAAGATGAAAGTGGGGGGATAATGATGGACAGAAAGTTCTTCTGAAGTTTGTGCTGCCCTGATACCTGCCCAGCAAGGGTAGTGGTGCTAATATGATTGACTTCTGTCTTCCTGTTCTATTGCTGTATAGAGACACCATGACCATGACAACTCTTAAAAAGGAAAGCATTTAATTGGGGCTTGTTTACAGTTTCAGGTTTAGTCCATTGTCATCATGGTGGGACATGGCAGCATGAAGGCAGACACAGTGCTGGAAAAGGAGCTGAGAGTTCCACATCTGGAACCAGAAGAGGAGGAAGACTCTGGGCCTGGCTTGGCCTTTGGAACTTCAAAGTGACACTTCCTCCAAGAAGCTGCACCTGCTCCAACAAGGCCAAACCTTTTCTTCCTTCTCAAGTAGTGCTCCTCCCTGATGACTAAGCATTCACATCCATGAGCTTTGTCAGGGGGCCTTCTTATTCAAACCGCCACAGCTTTAGAAACACAGGTATGCGGTGGACACAGCAATGCAAGGACATCCAGTCTACCTGATTGCAGGGACCAGAGAGATGGGAAAGTGGATGCCTCCCCCAGAGCAATTGCCAGGTGGGAGACTAAACAGTTCTTGGCACTTTCTCAGTATCCTGCTGGCTGACAGCTGGAGGGGTTGCTTGCCTTGCTGTTTTCCGCCTCTCCTGGCTTTCCAAGATGGCCCTGCTAGGACCATCACAAACTCAATGGGTCCGCAGCTCCAAGAGTGAATGAGTCCTTGTGCCTTTGACTTCAGATCTCAAGCCAGGTGAACCCGAGGGTGCTGACAGAACCCTGTGAGAACTCAACAGGCAGTTTGTTCTGTACACAAACCAAGGATGGGAAGTCAGCACCGGTTGGCCCTACTAGGGTGACACATACGGCTCCCAGCAGTCTGGGGCCAGTATGGCCTTTCCCCAGGTACAGCACAGCCAGCTTATCTCTCACTAAGGCAAAGAGGCATCAAGATGTCCACAGTCACCCTGGGAAGGGCTATCACAGAACAGCCACATGGGACCTTCAGACAATCATTTTGGATTGCCCACACCTAACACTCTCTGTATAGCATCAACTGTTCAGCCTTACAGCTGTCCCCTGGGGGTGGGGTGGGACCTTACCTAAACGGTCTCCACAGCACTGTGCAAGAAGGCCAGAGTGAAGAGGTGGAAGAGTGTAGGTGGAAACAGTTCTGGAGTAGGGGACCAGAGCTTCAGGGCTGGCTCATCTGAACTTTGTCAGGGTGACTGCCAGGCAAGGCCCACCTCTGCTCTGTCCTGCAGCTTGCTAGAAAAGTCTTAGGCACTGAGATTTGCATCATGGGAGAACTGATGGTGGCCCCCTGCCCAGTAATCACACCGAACACCCAAGAGGGGCTTCTCTGAAGGAAGAAAGGAAGCAGAATTAAGTCTCCTTAGCTCCCCTTTGGGAAGTTTTATCTTTGAAACAATACATAAAAGTTTCCTGGGCAGGGATTTCCTACTGGTAGCTGTTACCATAACTAACCTTCCCTTCAGGTTAATCAAGCTACAGGGCACACTAGACTAAGAAGCCACTTCCCAGCCACATATACTCCCACCAGGCAGGCCTCCTGCTAGGAGGGACATAATGCTCCCAGGCAGGACCTCAGCTCCACAGCAAGAGAACAGAGGTAATCATGGACACCCAGCCCCAAACTGGGGGCCTGGCCTAGGGAGATGGGGGTCAAAAGCACAAAGGAATGAAAGTGAGCGGGTGACATCAGTGACCCCCATTTTCCCCAATTTCAGGTGATAATTTGGAGGTGCTCAGTCCCTCCACTGCAGTGGGGGTATTAACTGGGTCAGGGCTGTGGGACCTGGGCAGGGCTGCTCTGCTTTTCCAGTGTGTGTGTGTGTGTGTGTGTGTGTGTGTGTGTGTGTGTGTGTAATCTGTTCAGTCCCAGCACAGAAGTTGGGGCCCTTTCTCTTGAACATGTTTCTGAGTCTAGATTCCCATGGCTTGACAGAGTTAATGAATCATAATAAAAACAGACTGAAGTCCTGGGTCAGAAGGATGGGGGTGAGAATGGAATTAGATTGCTTTGTTCAAGTCCTGCCTGTGTGTGGTTCTTTCTCATGTTTCACACGCATGTTGCCATCTTAGACTGGATTTAAGAAGTGTGTGACTGAGGGAAATGAAATTCTGCACATGGAGGTACTTCCTGAGGGCTGGAGTCACTGGGCACAAGTCTGTCATCATTCTCCTGGACATGCTCAAACCCAAGCTCAGTCTTTCCCTCCAGAATTACCGGAAGTTCAGGGTCACGATGGAACTGTTAGTCGAGAGTCCTTATTTCATACTCTGACAATACCACTTCCTCTTCCTGCAGCTGTTTTGTTGATGATTAAATTATTGTAAATAGGTTCTACTCACAGCATAATAAAACGCCATTAGCATGACTAATCACACACCTGATTATATAACCCACTCCTCCTCCCCAACCTATTTTCTGCATCCTACACCCAATAAATCCAGGGCTGACAGGGAGCTCTTGTTAAAGCTGATGAATGGGATCAGGAACTTTGCTAGGGTGCCTTATTCCTCCCACAATAGAAAAGACCTTTGGAGATGGCCACATGAATGAAAAGGGTGCTTAGGTACCATCTCTGCCCAGTTTGTTTATCGCGAGTTCTGGCATTATTGTTAATTGTTGTTATTCATCTAATGGCACATTAGTACTGTTTGATAAAGCCACTCTGTTTCAGGCACTGATAAACCCCCTTTATGTTCTTTATTTTGCCTGTGGGTGTTTTCTTTTCACTCCTTCAAGAAACTGTAGGATGTGTGAATTACTGTTATGTCCCTCATTTTATGAATGAGCACACTGAGAACTGGAGAGCTAAATAACTTTCCCACAGGTGGGGTATTCTCATTTGCTTTCAATTGCTGTGATAAAACACCCTGAGCAAAAGCAACCTGGGGAGGAAAGGGTTCATTTCTGTTTACAGGTTACAGTCCATCACAAAAGGAAGCCTAGGCAGGAACTCAAGGCAGGAACCTGGAGGCAGGAACAGGAGCAGAGACCATGGAGGAGTGCTGCTCACTGGTTTGCTCCCCATGGCTTGCTCAGCTACCTGTCTCATACACCCAACTAAATCATGGAGTCAGAGTTGGGAATGAAGTCAGCTTGATTCAAAAGTGGTTTTCTTATTATCTGTCACATGCCTCCTCTGCATGGAGAAGCACTTTCCAAGAACAGTCCTGCTGGTATGGGGCAGAGCTGGAAAGTGAAGGGGCTGGAAGAGTGCAAAGATGGACCAACCAAAGTTGGGGAGTTAGCAAATGTCTCCCGAATTGCCTGGCCCTCTGGTTATTAGTCATGTGAAATGGCTGGGGACCTGGTGATGTTGGCAGTGGCTGTGTGGCTCCATGGGCTTGTGCTGTGACAATAGACGGGGTCTCAGTGAGCAGAGTTGTAGTCTTGCCTCAGCCTTTCCTCTTGTCTTTGGCCCATAAGCTATCACCTTCTTGTGCTGGGCCTGTTTTCTCATCACAGGACTGTTCTGAAGACCAAATGAAATCAAGTTTGTGAAGGCACTATGAAAGCTGTGAAATGATTTCTATTTGCAAAGAACTGTGCCCAGCCTTCATATGAAAGAGGACCTCAGTGCTTTATATGTAGAGACTTGAGTCCTTTGCAAGTAGAGATGGACCTTCCAGTTAAGCAAATAGGTAGGCAAACATGGCCCATATTATCTATAGTCCAGCCATCTGTAGAATTCTGTTAGAGCAGCTGAGATAGACTAAGACAGAAGATACGTTCATTATAGTCCTTATCTGAGGTGCTTGAGACAGTCATATTCTTGGTTTTAGCTTTTGTAAAGTTTTAGAATTGCACACATTTAATGTGCTGTCTTTGGGATGAGACTCAAAATCAGCCTGGAAATTCATCTATGTCTCATAGAACCTGTACACAGTATCTGAAAGCAATTGTATATGTTTCTAAAGCCTCTGTGTCTTGGCTGTGATCTATGTGAAGTCAGATGCAGAGTTTTCCATATATAACATCATGTTTGTTGTTGTTTGCTTGCTTTTGGGGTTTATTTTTAAGTTTTAGATTTTGTAGTGTTTTGGATTTTTAGAGCAACAGTGCTCAGCCTGTATGTTCTTCTCCTCAGAAAACCACTCCCAATATACCCTACAGCAATGGCCATTGTCCTTACTCTTACGGCAGTAACAGATGACTGTATGAGTACACACAGGAGCATGTGGTGCCTCTGGAGGCCAGGGCTCAGTACCGTGACTCCAGTACTGTGACAAGTCACCTGAAATAAATCAGTTTGAAGGAGGAAAAGCTTATTTGGCTCATGGTTTTAGTCCGTGACTACTTGGCCATTCTGCTCTGTACCCATGACCGCACAGTGCACTGTGGAGGGCATGTGGGGGGCAGAAGCTGCTTGCTTTGTGCCGTCCCCTAAACAAAGAGGGAAAAGAGGGAGGGGCCAAGGTCCAATATCCCTTTCAAGGATGTGACTCAAGGGCCTAACTTCCTCCTGCTAGGACCCACATCCTAAAGGTCCTACCACCTCCCAATAGTACTCCAGGCAGGGAACCAAGCATTCAGCACATGTTTTAGGGGACATTTGCTATCCCCCAAACCACTCCATGAACACAGTGTCACTTCTGCTCTATTATATTGTCCAAAGTAGTCACAAATAAGACTGGGACTGGGATGAGGGAAGACTTGCCCTAGGACACGTATTTGAAGGTGACATTAACTCTCTGGCAGTGGTCTTGCACTTGATTGACTGCCAGTGTGAGCATCTTCCTATATTTTGGACCTCAAGTCCATTGATTGTCCCTGCCTCAGAGAGGGGTGAAGAAGCAAGCCTCATCCTTTAGTGGGAAGCCCTGGAGTCACATTGCTAAAGTCACTGTTCTGAGGGGGAGGAGCAAGGCTCTAGGTGTAGTGAGTCAACAGAAGGGCATTGTAAAACCAAAGCAGGCCTGATGGAGTCAGAGCTTCCCGGAGGGAGGTGGCCTGAAGCTCACATTACTGAATATAGTTCTCGTTCATCATTGGGCAGCCAGTTTTCTCAAGGAAGCCTTTGTCCTATCCCCATTTCCTTATTCCTAAACACTTGGCCCAGTTCTGAATCAGTTTGGTTCACCTACAACACTACCAGTTTCTATGGCCCACTGAGTGTGATCTGCTACACTTGAAGTTGGGGGTCATTGTGGTCCTGGGAAAAAGTCCTAAATTTTAGGTCTTCAGAGATAATTGACACAACTACAGAGGGGTGTGTGTGTGTGTGTGTGTGTGTGTGTGTGTGTGTGTGTGTGTGTGTACATGTGGGTTCATGCATGCATACATGGAGGCCAGAGGACATAGGAAGTCCTGCTTATGGGCTCTCAGTCTTATTTCTTTGAGATAATGTCTCTTACTTAACCTGGATCAAGGCTAGCAGTCAAGGAACCCTAGCAAGCCCCCTGTCTCTACCATCCTCAAAACTGGGGTTACAGGCACACGCACAGCCTCACCCAGCTTCTTATGTGGTTGCTGATATCTAGACTCAGGTCCCCATGCCTGTACAGCATGCACTCTTACCCACCGAAATATCTCTCTAGCTCCCTGTATTCTATTTAAATCTACTGGTAATGACACTTTTGTCAAAGTCACAGGTTATTTTTGAGGCATACATGGTTTGATGTGTTTGTTAAATCCAATCTAAAAGCCTGCTCCAATGGGATTCTAGGAATTAAAGAATTTATGAGTTTTTGAGGCATTTTCCAAGGATGCAGGTAGTTTAATTCATGTTTATGTCTAGCCCTGAAAAATGTGGATCCTTTGGGACCAGAGGAATTGTCACGAGAACCAGCAACTGGAAGAGCTTGGCATGGTGCATGCCCATAACTGCTGCACTCAGGAGGTGGAGGAAGGATTAGCTAGTCTGCCAGCAGCCTGGGCTACACAGTAAGGCCCTGTCTCCAAACACAAGCAAGCAAGCAGGCAGGCAGGCAAACACTAACACCGAACCCGAGGTGGCACTTCATTTGTGCTGTGGCAGACAGAAATTGTTTCCCACCTAGGATGAAAACCCAGTGTCCCCCCCCAACACACACACACACATAGGTTGTCATTGTCACTGAGCCTAAGGCCACCCTTAAGCCAGGGAATCTGGATCGGTAACATGGTTGAGACTGGCCAGACCACTGCCTCAAGTAATGACATCAGCTAATGGGTGATGCCCAAGCTCCGCCTCCAACTTTGATCCGTTTGTCAAGGAGGCCTGGAAATGGCTTTCACGTTTCCCCCTTATTTGCCACTTCACTCCCAGGCTTACCCTCTGACCTCTAAAGAAGGTCAATAGAAGATCATCTAAACTACAGCTCTGACAGTGTCACATTCAATGGCTCCCAGTTAATTCCACACACCTGGTGGTGACACTCCTCTAACTCCACACACTTGGTGGGGACCCTAACTCCACCCATCTGGCGGTGACACTCCTCTCTGGCCACATTTCCTCTTGCCTCCTGTATGAGTGTGTCCCACCATGCTGAGCTTGGCTCTCCTCTGCATCCAGCTGCTCAGCAGCAGCTGTACTCTGTGCTTCTCCTCAGATGCTCTTCCACTGCTAATAAAGTCTGAAGCCTATCCTTCCTTAAGGCACAGACCAGCTTCCACCTCATCCATGAAGTCTTCCTTGATCTCATTGCAGGACCCCTGCTCTGAGACCTGTGCTATCTTTGGGGGTATTAGGAATATGGTTAAAGGAGAAACTTGTGGAAACTAGGGTCAAATGCCAGGTTCGTCACTTCCTGGCTGTGTGACCCTGGGTAATGTACTTCACTCCTGTGTGTCTAAGCCCTAGAAAGAAGTGCAAAAACAGAATTGCTTCCCAGGTTATGATAAAGATTGAAATCTTTTTTACACACTAACTTCATTGAAGATGATGCATCATGTCCACTCTTCTCTGTGTTTTAACATATCAGAAAATATGCGGACATAGTGGTGCATACTGGTCATTACAGCACTGAGGTGGCTGATGAAGGGGAAGAACCGAAGAGTAAGTTGGAGGCTAACCTGGGATACACAGTGCTTAAGGCTAACCTGTGCTACATAACCAGACTTTGTATCAATCAATCAATCAATCAATCAATCAATCATCTCAAAAGTAGTTATCAAGCCTCTACTATGAGTCCTGGAGATAACTGTAGTGAATGAAGAACACAGTGCCTTCCAATAAAGCTTGCAGCTTGGCAGATAAGACATGCCAGTTGAGCCTTGTAGTGTGATATTATATTGTTAATTTTATTTTCTTTTTCAGACCATGGAGGCATTCTTTTTAAAAAAAAAAAAATTTCTAAGGGTTTGGCATCTTATTTCATGCATAGTAAGTGGCATGCCAATGAATGAAAACATGGTAATAACAAAATCACTCACCAGTCCAGGCTGTAGCTTTCCTGCCAAGAGTTGCTGGGCACAGGCTCTCCCTCCCATGGGAAAGGCCCAGAAACACTGAAGTGGGAATCCTGGGCCAGCAATAAGCCTGGTGTTTACAGCTGGTGAGAAGCTTGGGACAGGGGCAGGCTTGTCCTGATGATGTCTTGGGGTAGACTCCCCAGTTCTTGTGCTGTGAAATACAATCGTATCTCTAAAATTGAAAATGCATAAGGGGGCCACCAAGAGGACTTGGCAGCTTAGTGACTAGAGCACCTGCATTTGGGTGCAGGCTCCATTGACCTCTTTGTGACACTAACAATTTTCTCCCACTTTCTGAGTTCTAGTTTTCTCATTTGAAAAATAAGGAGGTCAGACAAGCTGAGTCTCCTTCTTTCTCTGTTCCTTTTATCTTTCATTCCTTTCTCTTTCCTTGGAAATGTTATCATTTAAGCTATTTTTCCAAGTAAATTCATATTTGGGAATGTTCCCCATATTTGGGGAAAATGAGACCAGAAACTAAGGCTTCTGCATCCAACTCTTAGCCCTCACTACTTCCCACTGAGGCCTGATATCACTCCAAGAAGAACCCTAAGGACCCCAGGATTGCAGCAAAGACAACAGGAAGACCCATGATCCTTCAGCTCAGCCTTGAGCTGAAGCGTCTATGACTCAGGGCACCAGAACCCACAGCCTTTAATTAAAACCACTTCAACTTACTCCCATTAACTATGATTGATGCACCAACCGGAGAATAAGTGCATTAATACCATAATTATCTGTTAAGGATGTTTTATTGATTCTTCAATGATATTCTAGTCAGTTTGTATTATTTAGTTTCTGGCTTAAATCAGGAAGAAATGGCTATTGGTGAAGAAATTAATCATCTAAATCAAATTGCCATTGATGCTTTCAGAAATAAAACTCTGGGACTGCGTTAGTCAAGCCGCTTACTGGCTAATGTTGGTTGCTGTGATGATTGATAGTGTGGGCTGTGAAGGGTTCGGTGCATAGCTCAAGGCTGTGGGTGAAACATCAAGGCATCCCGGGCTTCTGTCAAAGTGAAATCTTTTCTCCAGCTCAATCTACTCTCGAATCTTCTGGGTCCTCCAATTGTATGTCAGTAGATGACAGATCCCGGGCTAGCCAGGCCATGGAGCTCCTTGTTTTTGGGTCCTTAGAGCACCTACACTTTAGGTATGGTCCCAAGACTCCTGAGGCCTTTGGTTCCTTCATCTCTTGAGAGGAAAATGGGAAAGGCTGAGAGAGGAGAGCATATATTTGGAACCTCTTTCAAGCAGAAATCTTTCAGTTACAATGGACGGGAACTCTGATGCCAACAGTCCTGTGTGAAAGCCCTGTAGGGTAGGGTTTGTTTCCCCAATGGCTTTGCAGGAGCTAGAGCTGCCACAAAGGCAGGCTTCTCTATGCCTCAGCTAATGTTCCTCAACATCTGGGCCTTACCTTAAAGCTACAGGGTAGCAGGAAAGGTAAGCAGGTGCATGTACCCTGTCCTCACCTCACACCCTATGGAGAAAGTGACCACACCTTGCTTGTTCCATTATGTTAGGTGTGGACAGCTCTGGTTGGCTCCTGGGCTTCCTACCATGGGGCTTCTTGCTCAGAGAGCATGAATATTTTCTTCCTTTTTCTTTCTTTCTTCCTTTCTTTCTTCATTCATTCTTTTATTTATTTTGCTTTTACATTCCAATCAAAGCTTCCCTCCCTCCCCTCTTCCCAGTTCCTCCCTCCTCATTCATTCCTCCTCCACTGTTTCTCTTCAGATACAGGCAGACTTCCCATGGACATCAACCGGCCATAGCATATCAAGTTGCAGTGAGACTAGGCACCTCTTCTTCTATTAAGGCTGGATGAGGCAATCCAGTAGGGGGAATGGGTCCCCAAAGCAGCCAGCACAGTCAGAGACAGCCCCTGCTCCCAATGTTAGGAGTCTCACACAAAGACCAAGTTACACAATTGTCACAGCATGCCTAGGTTATTCCCATGAAGGCTGGTTGTCAGTTCAGTCTCTGTTAGCTCCCATGAGCCCAGGTTAGTTGATTCTGTGGGTTTTCTTGTGATGTCCTTGACCACAATCCTTCTTCCTCCTCTTCCACAGGATTCCCCGAGATCCACCTAAGGTTTGATGTTTGGCTGTGGGTCTCTGCATCTGTTTCCATTAGCTGCTGGGTGAAGCCTCTCTGATGACAGCTGGGCTAGGCATCAATCTGTGAGTATAGCAAAATATCCTTAGATATCATTGCACTGAGGGATTTTTTTTTTGTTTGCCATCAAATTTTTGTTCTATCCTATATCTCTGGGCTATCCTGCCTATGAGTCCTGGCCCTCAGAGGTGAGATCCCTCCCAAGGTATGGCTCTTCAGCTGTTCCAGTCATCAGTTGGCCACTCCCATCATTTGTGCCACCTTTACCCCAGCACGTCTTGTAGGCAGGACAAATTGTAGTCTAAGGGTTTGTGGCTGGGCTGGTGTCCCAGTCCCTCCCCCGGAAGCCTTACATGGTTTATAGGAGATGGCCTATTCAGGCCCTATCCCCAGTTGCCAGGAGTCTTAGCTGGGGTCACCCTTATGGATTCCTGGGAGTTTCCATTGCTCTAGGTTTCTAGCTCATCCCAGAGATGCCCTCAGACTCCAGTTATCTCTTCCAGCACTCTCTCCCTCCATCCTCCCCAACCTGATCCCTCCTGTTTCTATCCCTATTCTCCCATCCAGACCCCCTTCCATTGGCAATGTCCATTTTATTTCCCCTTCACAATGAGATTTGTGCATCCCCCCACCCCACTTGAACCCTCCCTGTTTCTTAGCTTCTTTGGGTCTGTGGGTTGTAGCATGGTTCTCCTTTACTTTATAGCTAATATTCATTTATGAATGAGTATGGACCATGTTTGTCTTTCTGGGTCTGGGTTACCTCACTCAGCATGATTTTTCAAGTTGCATCCATTTTCCAGCAAATTTCCCGGTGTCCTTATTTTTAACAGCTGAGTAATACTCCATTGTGTAAATGTACCACGTTTTCTTTATCCATTCCTTGGTTGGGGGGCATTTAGGTTGTTTCCAGTTTCTAGCTATTACAAATAAAGCTACTATGAACATAGTTGAACAAGTGTCCTTGTAGCATGGTAGAGTATCCTTTGGGTATATGCCCACGAGTGGTATAGCTGGGTCTTGCGGTAGATCAAGTCACAGTCTTCTGAGAAACTGCCACATATTTTCAACGTGTGCTAAACACACTCCGAGGACAGACAGAAAGAGCAGAAGACAAAGGTGACCATCTATATAAAGCTTCTAGTCACACATGTTCCAGTCAGGATCATCTGTGTTCTATTGGCCAAGGCTAGTCACATGACTAAGACAAGCAGTAAGGGCTGGTGTGCATACAGCTCCCATGGAGATGGGGTGAGTGGCACTCGAGAATCCTCCTAAGATCTACCATGACTCCCACTCTAGATAAACTGAAAACAGAGAAGGAGCTTTCCAAACCAAAGTGTGGTATGCCAGAAGAGTAGACAAGAGAGACAGGCTGCCGGATAGTGACATGCCCATCTAGTGTTTGAAAGCCCTCTACTGGCCCCTGTACAGGGGAACTCAGCCTGCAACGACAGCATGTTCTACCTTTTGACCACTCTGACGCTATTCCAGAAAAAAAATGGGGAATGAAAATATTCTTTTCTTAACCTACCACTATAGAAGCTATTACTGTAGGGGAAGGGGAAAGATGAAGGCAGGAGGCTTCTCTGTAAAGAGAAGAGAGGAATGAGGTGTGGAAGAAGCAAATGTAAGCATCGCTCTAGCCCTCCTCACTCTAACCCACGCACAGTAATTTAAATGCCTGCCACCCTGTGCTTCCTTCAAGTCGGTGACACACTTGTGACTCCAGCAGAGAAATATCACCGATCGGGACAGAGGGCAGGAGCCTCAGCCGACAGGAACGCGGCTTGCTCTCATTCATGCCTTCGGAAGAACTATTTACTCCCACTCTGCTTCAGTTTACCAGCCGACAATTAGAGCTGGCTAACGGGCCAACAAGCTGGCGTGGTGCACCCAATTATCTTCTGAAAATGGATCTCTATGACTGGGGCTTTGAATCGCAGCTTAAATCAAAAGCTCATGAACCCAGTTGTGGTCGAGGGAATGAGTCTAGCTGATGAGATAATGAGAGCTCTGACTCCAGCTCAGAGAAAGGGACACGGGAAAGGGTAGTGCGCTCTCTCTCTGTCTCTCTCTCTCTCTCTCTCTCTCTGTCTCTCTCTCTGTGTCTGTGTCTCTGTCTCTGTCTCTCTCTGTCTCTCTCTCTCTCTCTGACTCTCTTTTCTTCTCTCCCACTTTTCTTCTTTTTCGAAATTGCCTTTGAAGACAACAATGCCTCACATCTCATCTCGAGGCGGTCATGTGGCAGATGGCAGCTTGTTCAATGGCCTCAGATGAACAGGAGCCCTTTAGCATTCAGGACTCCCTCTGTCCAGCCTTGGCCTGCTCCGGTTGATGTGGGCACCCAAGCTTGCACTCCTATTCTCTCAGACCAAACTCGCCAAGCAGAGCATTTGCAATCTAGGGTCACAGGAGGAGGAGCTCCATCCTAGAAACTGATTTGTTTATGCAGATATGGCTGGAGCTCAGAGCCCAGAGCGGCAGGCATCTCCCTACTCACTCATGGCATTTAATTCTGATTACTTCCCTCTTAAGAAGAGCCAATTTGCCAATTATCCCTGAAATGTTTGATTAGGTGGCTTTCACCTAAGATGCTCTGCCACTGGCTATGGTCTTCTGGGGTTCAGTCTCTTTGGAAGATGGGGATGGGGCTTGGATGAGAAGCACCCAGCACAAGCATGCTGTTTCTCCTGTAGGGTCCACACACCTTGGCATCTTGAGAATGTGAGTTTAAGCAAGCGACAGCAGCAGCCATAAAGCTCCCATTTCCCCCTCCTTGCTGCTAATTACAGTCCCCTCCGGACTTCTAAAAAGTTGTTCACATCAAGGCTCCCACTTCCAGGGAGGCCAACTTTGTGAGTCTGAGCTGAGGCCCAGACGTTCACACTTTTTAAAGCTCCCAGATGAGTCTCACACACAGAGGCAGGGAGAGCTGATTTGAGGCCCCCGGTATGCCAAGAATGGTGCACAGATGGGCAAGTGTGAGCCTGGGGATGAGGAAAGAAGTGCCTTCCTGTGGCCGGGAACCAGGTCCAGCAAGCTTGGGAACTCATTGAGGGTGGCGTGGAGAGCAGTGTATGATAGAAAAGTGTTCAGATTAGGTACTCTGTGGGGAAGGGATACCTAAGGGTGTTTGAACCGGAAGTGTAGCGGGAGGGTGGCGGCAAACTGAGGGTAGATGAGAGGAACCTTCCATCTCCCCAGACAAGCATGGGGCCTCGGTGAGGGCACACACTTGCCACTGTGAGAATTCACATTTGTTAATGTTCAAAATTACTTTATTCATCCAATTTCTAAATTGTTTCTATATGTATTGTATACACACACACACACACACACACACACACACACACGGGAAGGGTGGTTCATAGTCTCCTTGACTATGACCTCCACGGAGTCAGGGAGTTCTCATGCTTAGCACCCATGGGCCTGGCAGAGCCTAATTACTTGATCTGTGCATGTCACTGAACCCCTGTCTCTAGAATCCCACAGACCCCTTGGATCATCTCCCTGAGCTTCTGGAAGGTGGAATTTTTGGTTATGGTTGACAAGGGATTCATCTGACAATAGAGTCAAAGAATGAGCCACGGGAGCCGGGCTGACAGTGCCTTTTTGAGAGCTGGCCCAGAGCATCTGATAAGAATACAGGGAGAGATCAGAGCATGGTGAATCATATTTGGGAGAAAATCTCTTTTGAAAAGCTAAGGATAGGTCATGTTTTTTTCATGCTTGTCAACTTGGCTGAATAATTTGCTTAAAATAAATGGCCGAGAATGGTAAGTTGCTATGTAAGGGGAATCAGGTAAGCTCTGGGCTCTGTGAGTATGTCTGCTCTGGAGGGCCTGGCTTGGGTGGTGCAAATTTTGTGGGTGGGGGAGGTAGTTTATGCATTCAGACGGGTTCAATGTCTCCTTGGCACCAGCACAAGGTTTCTAGGGTGCACATTAGCCAATTTCCAAGGCAAACAGACCCCATCCATCAGCAAGGCTGAAAAGGAGCCTTGTATCTATGGTGTGTCAAGTTCTCAAACGTGAGCCAAATGAGTTAATATCTTCTCATTGTCGTTTTTATTAAGCTTTTGTTAAGCTAATCTTGGCTAATGATGTGCCTCTGTCAGAGGTCTTATAATAAGGTAAGCGTTATTTCCACAACCTCTCCAGAGAGAACACAGTAGCTTTGGAAGTGCAGGGAATGGCAATGTCCAAAACGTAAGTGACCTGGCCAATCCTTGCAGCACAGAGCCTAGGGAACCACTCAACACTTGTGGCACCAGCTTTGAGGACAACATTGTTTAGGTGGTAACAGTTGGATGTTCTTTAGTCTGTCGGGGGAGAATTGGTAAGTTTGGGATGAAGCGGGCAGAGTGCCAACCTCACAACCAAGTGCCAGAGCCATGGCACAAGAGCAAATGTAGGAAACAACACAGCTTGGCTTTGTTCTCTCTGCCTCTACCGTTCACAAATGGTGTTCCGGGGCTCAGGGAAGCCATATTTGGGTACTGCTGGTCCAAACCTTGCTGACCTGGCTCATCCTGCCACGGAGGAGCCAAGAATCCAAAACTTTCTCTAGTTCCTCTGCTTGTCAAAATTCTCTCTTTCTTTTTTTTGTCACCTAACCTTTTTTTTCTGTAAAAAGCTGATCAATTAATTTATACTAATACTGTAATGCTTTATGCAGTAAGTAGCTATTGAGTTAGATGTTGGTCCCTGACTGCTGGCAGCCACAGTTTATATCCTGGCTTCTGGATAGTTTGTTCCAGGGTGAGTGGGGGAGAGGCTGAACATGAAGGGGGGTCACTTCTCTATGACAAGTTATGAAGGGTTCCTGGGCTCTGTTTTGCCAGCAGACTCTTCACTACATTCTCAGCTTGCACAGTCTTGTCTTCTCTTCACGGCCCCAGAAAGAGTGTTGATGCTCTTGCCTCCTCATGGGACAGTGCGTGCTTGATGCAGAGTGTGGGGTTTCATCCATTCCTAGGGCCAGAACACCGGAAACAATTGGTAGGTTTATGCTAAATGAATGTGTGAGGGTTAGGGATGGGAGCTTGTGTCCACTTCTCTCAGTTAGGACCCCATATGGCTTAGACCAATGCAGGCCCTGTACATGCTGCTACAGTCTTGCCAGCAGGCCTTTTAACCTGGATTCAGATCAGAATCCCACCATGCTGAGGTCATACTGGGATTTTGGTCTCAGTCATGGCCAGAAGTCTGAGCCCAGAGGATAATGGGAGAGCTAGGCGGATCTGTCAATTCTGTTTTATGCTGGAGTGGAACGGGCAGTTTTCTGATCACTGGAACCTTCTTCTGTATGTTCAGGAGACACTTTGATGGTGGCATGTACTTAGGTTCATTACTCAGGAGTGATGCAAGGGAGCCTATCCGTTCAGGTGACAGCCCAAGGTCAGAGACAACTCTGCTAGGCCCAGACTGAGGTCCCAGAAAGCTGTAACCCTGCCCTGGCAGTTGTCACACTGAATATGAATAGTAAGTACCACATGACCTCCCAGAGCCAGGCCAAGTGTCCTGGCAGGGTAGAGGTCTTGGTTGATGCATCTGGATTGTCCATGGCAGGGCAGGAAAGGTCAGGGCTGAATGAGTCATCGAGTGCAGCAGTGAGTGAGCATATTCACTGCAGTATGTCAGGGAGCAAGCGCCACGCTCCGAGGTCTGGAAACCAACAAGCCTAGAGGCTAGGCCAGTCACTTTGCCTTCTCTGGTCCTTGATTCTATCCCCTGTCGGCTTAGACTGGGTCTGAAATTAGGGCCTCAGGGGCCATGCCGTGTTGTAATGTATTTTGTTTGGCCAGCATTAAAATGTAAAATTAAAAAATCTGAATGCAGTTAGGCTGGGCACAGTGCTATCCAGTGGTCCACAGAAGCATCCCCTGCTAGCACGTGCATCCTGTCCACTCTCCGTATGAGAGACCTGTTAGCTCAAGGACGCTTGGTTTGCTAACCCTGGCATAGGAAGTCTCTGGAACTCACTTGCTCTGGTGTGCTAACATCTTATTAAAAGAAGAGGGCTGAGTAAGTGGAACGAAACGGAATAAAGGGAGCAGAGGGAAAAAAGGGAAAGGAGAAAGTGGGGAATGACAGATAGGCGGGGGAAAAATCAGCAAGAAAGATGTTCCATCTCAAAGAGTGACTCCAACCTGTCCTTTGAATCAAAAACAAATCCACAGCCACTTAGGAGAAAATGGAATCAGTAGGCAGATACTGGGAGAGACTGCCATTCCCGAGTGTCCAGGCACAGCCAGAATGCCTGGCCATGACTGAGTCCAGGGAGGCACCCACCTCTGCTCTTGTAAGCAAAAAGACTTGACCTCAAGGGCAGCAGCCCCTCAGATATTGCCCTAGGAAACAGCAGCTCACCTGGCCATAGCTGTCCACAAGTCTCCACACCCCGAGCCCGAGGGAGCAGGAGGCTGGCCGCAGTGGCGGCGTTGGCCATGGTGCTGAATTATTAATGCGCATTTCAGTTATCCTTCGCTTCAGCAGAAATATGACAAAGCAATCCCAGATAATGAAATCAGCCACATTTCTGCTGTTCACAGCAGGTTTTCAGGGGGCAAATTTTGCCCCCACAGACATGGTGCTGATTGAGTTACATGTTTGTGGGTGGGAGCATGACTGTCCGTGTTATCGATTGGTATGTAGTACATAGATTAGAAAGACCTGAGGCCCTTTATTACAGTGGGTCAGTGACTGTTCATAGCCAGATGGTAAGGGGGGGGGGGACTCTGCAGAACCAGCAGCTGTCATTTCTGAGAGGGACTCTGGGGAACGGCAGGAGGCCACACAGCCTTAGTCCAACCTGACAAATCTTTACCATCCCTGCATCTATCTGTCACAGAAGTGTCACGCTTTCAATGACATCTGGGCTTGTGGAGGTGCTTTGATATAAGGAATGAGAGATATGAGATCCCGCAGCTCTCCCACTCTCCCTTCCTCTCTGCCACCTTCCCCCTCTTGGCTATGTAGTATTCATTTCCCCCCCCAAATCCAAGTAACTAGAAACTAAAGTTATATTCAATCATCCAGCAACTCCAGGGCCTCCATCCACAGATAGTAGACCTGTTACGGGCCAAGGAACTCAGGCATGTAGACATGCTTTGTTTTCTCATGCTGAACAAAATAACCTCCATGTGATTAAGATATCCACTTTGGCTGCTTATGCATTAAAATTGGAAATGTGACAGAATTCAGGGCCAGGGGCTTCTGACATATTAGGACACTTGCAGAGACCAAGCCCACAGATAAGGCATTTGTCAGGGTAGATTCCTAGTTGTTACTGCAATTTCCCCCAATGTTTTATACAGTGATGTTGAACACAGCCTCATAAAAAGAAATAAAGAAATAAACAAATTCACCACTATATACAATTTCCTGATTTCCAGGTGCCAAGATGCAGCCCGAAGAACTTGACATATTTTGTCATAACTGTAATTGGGATTCACACAACAGCGTTTCTTAAGGCATTCATCTTCAAAGTGTTATTTCCTTTTGAAATGCTTCACCTGGGTCACGGGTCTTTCATTACTCCAATCTTAAACCTGCACAGGAAATAAGAACACTCCTATTCAAAGAGTAGAAAATGGAAATCATTTCCGGTCTGTAGGACAGGAACAGTGACTAGGTTAATGTCACTCTGGGATGTGGGGTAGAATCAAGTTGACAGTAGTCATGGGGTAGAGCAGACAGTTTTGCTCAGACAAGCTTCTGTGGGCTAGCCTGTGGTGCTTGGCACCAATAGTGGTACTTGGGTAAAACTGTTAGCTAGTATTAGCTATTAGCTAATTATTAGCTATTGGGTAAAACTATCAGCTAGTATTTTAGTCATTGTGTTTTGTACCATTCACATGGAGTTTGGGAATAGAATTTTCATCTCTTATCCAAGGGCACCTTTTTTTTTTTTTTTGAGACAGGGTCTCATGTGGCTCATGCTGGCCTTGAACTTGCTGTGTAGCTGAGGATAAACTTGAATTCCTGCTCCTTCTACCTCAGCTTCCAACATGCTGGAATTACTGTCGTGTACCACTATGCTTAGATTAACTCAGGGTTTCTTGAACGTTTCCACTCATGATCCACTTTCACCTGGGACATTTTCATGTGACTCTGGGTATTTATCTAAAACAGGCATACAAATCAAATACTTGCTGCAATAAATCATAAGGAGTTTTATTGTCAAATAATTATTTGATATGCATATAATTTTTCCTTTCATTAGAGATGAAAGCACATTTGTTTAGTAATGCATATGCTTCTTTATTTTCATGTAAAGAATTAAATCTTGGCTAAACAGTTTATACTGCAAGGCACAGAGCATCTTCAACATTTTTCAAGTTGATGGCTATTTTGATTTTATGAGTGTCAGTGCTGAGAATGTCACTTCACATAAATACATAGCACAAAATGACAGCAGTTTGTTTGGGGCCATTTCAGAAATGGTTGGAAATTTTGTCCTAATCCGGTCAAATTTCATTTAACATTTTAAAAAATAAAATTCAAGTCAGAAACCCAAACAGCATTCCCCCCTCCCCCGCCTCTCTCTCTTCTCTCTCTCTCTCTCTCTCTCTCTCTCTTCTCTCTCTCTCTCTCTTCTGTGTGTGTGTGTGTGTGTGTGTGTGTGTGCGCGCGCACAAGCACAAATGTTTTACTAGGAATTGAGCTCAGGCTTTACCCATACTGGCAAGAACTCTGCCACTGAATTATCTCCCCAGTCCTATTTTCACATATTTATTTTGAGACAGAGTCTCACTAAGTTTCCCAGGCTGACCTTGAACTTACGCTGTAGTTTAGACAAGCCTCAGCTTCCTGAATGGTGAGATTTTAAGTCTATACCACCATGCCAGAATCAAGCAGTAAGTTTTCAAATCAAACATTCTATTATAATGCAATCCAAAGAGACACCAATTTGATACCTACATGCTAAAGAGTGATGGTAGGAAAATATTAAAAGTATTTGTTTTCTGTAATTAAACCATTATGTTTAAGAGCATAAAACTTTTTATGTGCAGCAGAAGTATTGCAATTCATAGCATAGAGCAGCCTGGAATTTGAGCCCAGGTGTTCAAGAAGTGTTTGTTGACATTGCATGGAGTGATAGCATGCACACAGTATGAAGTGAACATGTTGTGTGTTCAGAACCAAGGCTGCAGTGAAGTCTTGAGATACAACATGAGTGAACTTACTGTTGCCAAATATTAAAAATTGTTACATTTGATTACTGTGTGAGTGTAAATACGTATGTGTGTATGTGTGTGGGTGTCTGCACCACAGAGCATGTGTGAAAATCAAATGATAGATTTTTTTTTTTTTTTGAGATAAGGTCTCACTCTATAGCCCTTGCTGGACTAGAATTTGCTATGTAGACCAGGTTGGCCTTGAACTTGAAGAAGTCCACCTGCCTCTGCCTCCCAAGTTCTGGGATTAAAGGTGTGTGCTACCACCATGCACTGCTCCTTCCACACTGAGACTCGGGGATGGACCTCAGTCTTGGTGGCTAGCGCCCTTCTCTGCCAAGCCACCTAGCCATCCCTGTTTTTCACGATCCCTCCATTCAGTTGCATGTCTCTCTCTGGGGTCTTGATCTGCAGTTTTGGAAGCTGGTGATCCATCTTGAGTATTTGTCACAGGGCTCTCTCCTTCTCAGTCTCCATAGGGCCCCAGGGCTATGGACGCCCTGTGCCACTAGCTTGGGCTCCAGCATGTCTTCAAGTGGGGCTGAGCTAAGCAGTTCATCTTGAGGCCAGGTATGTGGGTTGCCATGACTTGCCCTACATCATGACATATGCAGGTAAAATGATAATAAATACAGAAGCATCCTTCTAGGAAACTCAGAACCTGGGCTGGATGCATTGGCACTCACTTGTAGCTCTCATGACGGGTGATGCTGAGTGAGGAAGGAGGATTGCTTGAATCCAGGACTTTGGACCCAGTTTGGGCAACATAGTCTCTTAGGGGAAAATGGATTAAAAACTGGGCCATTGGCTCACTGACATTTGGTATCCTAAAAAGGGCTCTGGCAAAGTCATCAGCACTGAGAAGACAAAATGGTAAGAGTCTCAAGTAAATGGCACTAGACCACGCCTCTCCCGGAGGGAGCTCACCCACTGGAGGACTCGTCCAGCCCTTGACCTGAGGCAGATGGGCTCTGGCCCTTATTAGTCCCATGGGAACCTGCTCTCTTTGCTAATCTTGCTCCCCAGCCCCCTGTGCCAGCCTCTGTGGACAAGGCTGGCAGACCACATCCCTTGGCCAGCACGGTCCCTCTGGCTGCCTCTGGGTGGTGAGCCTCTGCTGGCCCCTCAGAAGCGCCTCGTCCCTTTCCGCTCCCTGCGGCTGCTCTTTATCTGTGGCCCAGAGCATCTATGGCTTTTATCTTCTCCCTATGGACATTATTGTCCAGTTCATCCCAAAATAGCCGGGTCTGGCCATCCCATAATACCTAGTCCCAGTCACTCCAAACAGGGCTAGCAGGGGCTCCGGGCTCTTCTGCCTGTCCCTTTCTCTCCTGCAGTAAACACTCCTCTGGCTCCAGTCAGTGCTTCCCCCAGATTCATGAGTCGGCGGCCACGGCGGCTTGTGCAGCAGCCCCAAACCCTGGCAGATAAATCTCTGTGGAGCTGTCAGCACAGACAGAGGGGAAGGGCTGGGCCGAGTCCTCAGAGAGGCAACTGCAGACACCAGATCTATCACCCCACCTGTCCCTGGAGTGCCACCCTGACCTTCAGAACAAAGCAGAGGTCAGCGTGTGGGGCTTATAAATTAATTTAGTTATTGTTTTTATTGTTCTTTTTGTTTGTTTGTTTTTTGTTTTTTTTTTTTCCTGTGAGAAACCTAGATACTAAAGGTGCTGCCTCCAGAGATCCTCTGTCCTTTGTCCTTGGTGACGATGAAGAACTCTGTCCTCTTTGTCCTTGGTGACGATGAAGAGCCTGGCGTTGGAGCCACTTGGGAGGTGAGGGAGACTATGGCTCCCTAAGGAAGGACTGAGTGAGCCACTGGCCTTGTGCAGAATTCTTGGCTACTGGAGGGGAATATGGATTGCAGCCTGTCCTGCAGGGTCACTCTGGGTTAATTTTAGCTCTTCCATGCCCATGGACGGACCACACATTTTTCCTCCTTAGCCACATCCAAGGCTCTCATCTCAAGCAGCCTCAGCACCTTCCCAAGTGAGATTGAGACGTGTGCTTATGACAGCATATCTCCATGAAGACGGATCACTCTCCCTCCAAGGTCAAAGCTCCTGCTGGCCAGGCTCTTCGGCAAATGATTTCATCAAGCAGGGCAGTGCAGAGCAGACAGCCGCTCTCCGGCCTCTGGCCACTCTGCTCATCACAACCTTTCTGTAGATTCCTGTGCCCTGTGGAACTTTCCTCCTTCCGCTGTCTGTCTGTGCCTCCCCTGACATCCTCAGGCCCCGACACAGAAGGATGAGTTGGCAAAATATCAGAAATGATGACAGGAGCCCAGAAGGCAAAACAAATCTTCCGATAAAAAACCTGGGAAATTTCTCAGTCCTTTTATAAGATAAGAGTCATGGTGCCTCATGAGTTCTTTTCTTGTTTTTTTTTTTTTTTTTTTTTTTTTTTTTTAACGGAACTGCAAAGACATTGCCTGCTGTGCCTGTCCATTCTCTGTCTGGCACAGACGATAATGAGGAGGGCCAGGCCTTTGTTTTCTTCTAGCCGAGGCCGATGGCTGCCACTCCTCATGAGTGTGTTTATAGTGTATTCGTTACTATGTTCCTGCTGTTGACCTGGGTGTGGGACTATGAAAAAGTGAGATAAATAAGCAGGAAAAATATAAACCAAGAAAGCCTTACAGAGGCTGTGCTGGTGGGAACCCTTTTGCATGGCCTTGGGTGATTCCACCACCTTGGTAGTCACGTCCTTCGGGAACGTTCTCTCCCTTCAGCGTGGGATGGATGTACTTCTCGAGAACAAAATGTGGCAAATATGGTGGACAACACCACCAAGCCAAGAAGAGTGGCTGCGGCTTGTCACGATTCTCACCTCACCGATGGGAGCCAGCTGCTGTGAGTGTGAAGCCCCAGGAGAGGCCCCCGTGAGGCAGTGAGTGTTGGCGGCCAACGGCGGAGGAATCCCTGGGCCTGTGGCCAGCTACACCAGGGAGCTTAGAGAGATGACCACAGCCCCAGTCAATGCTTGGCTCCCTCCTGAGAGGGAGGGACACGAGCAAAGCCCAGTGGAGACAGGAGCCTCAGTTAAGCTGTGGTAGGATCCTTCATCACCACAGAAACTGGTTGCTATTTATTTATAAGTTATTTAATTCAGTGTGAAATTTTCACACTGGAATGGATTACCAATGCAGGCATCATTTGGAATTTTCTGATGAAGTCTTAAGACAAGTGGCTTGAACAGAGTCTATTGCTGCTGTTGGAAGACCAGACACCAGCAAAGCTAGAGGAACAGTATCCTGGCAAGGAGGGTAGCCTGGGTGCCAGGATGCTCAATTAGAAGCATTCGGCTGGGGAGGGAGCCCACAAGCTCTGCTTGCATTGTTTCCTTCCTATGTCTTATTCTTCAACTGAGTCTTGGAAAGTATGCATTAGAACCCGGTCCCACTGTCAGGAGCACCAAGGCAGCTTTCAGTAATTAGCCAGGGTCACACAGCTGGGAAAGGGCAAGGTACAGATTCGAGCTGAGATTTTTCTCCATACAGATGTTGTGGACTGGTCTGCTTCCTAATATCACATGACTTTGTTGAGCCACTTAGCAGATGGCTGGTGTTTTCCTGCTCTGTTCTCAGGACTCACAGCACCTGACCAGCAGGAACTTGCATTCTGGCACCGAGAGCGGTGATCGCTAATAGTTTCACTTGGCTTTCACTCATTTGAAGGCAACTTGGATTGGAGGAGTCATTACTGGTCCCACATGAAAGTGAAGCCCAGACATGAGAAATGGCTAGCTCCAGGGTGTTTCTGTAAGGGATACAATGAGGTGCTGAATTCTGGGGCTTGACCCGGATTCTCACTCTTCCTCAGCCTGTCTTGCTCTAGGATCCTGAACTTTTGTGAAAGCTTGAGAATTCTTCCTGGAGTTAGTAGCCCATTTTCATAAGTCAGCTTTTGGGCAACCCTAGCGTTTATAAATCACTGTTGCTCAAGTTGGGGTGCATGTGTATATGAAAGTTCTCACCTAACAGCTGAGTGGGGAATATTTATGATGCATGAAAGTCTTTAACTTCACAGTTTCCACTATTAGCTTCATTTGAATAACTAGACTTTCTGGTTCATTACTCTTAAGAACTTGAGAGACAGGCGAAATTTGCAGGCCGTGTATGTCTCTCAAAGTGAGTGACTGATCTTCCAGCGTTTACTCAGTCTACTGCCATTTAGTCTTTGTTTAAACATGACTTCTTCAGAAAAGACTCGTCTGACTTTTGGTCCCGAATTAGGCATCCCCCATACACTCTCATGTAGCACTCTGTGACTGTCCATTTTGGTCCTGAACTAGCACCCCCCCACACCCCACACCCCCCCACAACCCCCCCCCCACGCGTACACTCTCACGAAGCGCTCTGTGACTGTTTTAGCTCTGATGGGATTGGGTGAAAACAACTCCCTCAGTGGCTAAAGTGCCTGTCGTGCAAGTGTGAAAACTGGAGTTCAGATTCCCAGAACCCACATGAATGCCTGGTGGACATGGCAGCCCAACTGTTATTCCAGCCTTTGGAAGGGTGATTCATGTCACTGGCTAGCTAGACTACTTATGCCAGCAAGCTTCAGGTTCAATTGAGACTCTTCCTCAGATAATAAGGTGGAGAAGAAATGAAGAAGACTGTGTGCACATGAATGCAGGTGTACCCTTATATAGGTATAGTCACACACATGTGAATACACATGCATGAAGGCACACCATATCGTGATATACATGACCCCCCCCCCAAAAAAAAAACCCAGAGGCTTTTTATGGTGTGGTTTCTCTGATGGAGTCATACCTCAGATCTCCTGTGAGTTAATCTTTTTCCCGAGATGTCAGAGAGAGAACACAAGACTGCCTGCCCTCTGGAAGACCTCCAATGGTCCTTGATGGTTGGATAAAGGAACTTCAGAGGAAGTCCTTCCCTGTACTTTGCTTTGGAGAAAAGGAGGGTGGAGAGTTGGGAGTGGGCCCAGGTAAGGTCAGAAAGATCTTGAGGCTGAGTTTTTAGTTGAAAGCAGCGCTCAGCATGTCAAATGCCACCCTCAGCATTCATTTTCTGAGACCCTGAAACAGTATTTTGGGATATGGTAGGGACTCCATGAATTTTGTTGAATTAAAATGATGCTGTTTGATGGAGTTGGGTTGTAGGTCAGTAATAAAGCTTTTGTTTATGATACATTAAGCTCTGGGATTCAGTCTCTAGTATGTATTTGTAAAGAAATGATGCACTGACCCATCAGAAACTGTTATGGTTTGGATGCAAATGTTCCCCACGGGTTTGTATGTTGAGACCTGGTGCCTAATGCAATGTTCACAAATGAAGCTTTTAGGAAGTGATTGGATCGTGGAGAGTCTGATCCATCAATGATGGATTCATAATTTAATATCATCCCCCTCTTTCCTCTACCCCATTTTCCTTCCCCATTGCCCCCTCTCTCCTGCCATAGGCTTCTACTGCCATCCTGCTCCATCTCCTCATAGACCCACAGTGGCGGAAACTGGACAATCATCACCTGACCACTCCAACACTATGAACCAAATAAAGTCTTCCACTTTCATGCATTTCTCTCAGGTGTTTGTCACAGCAATAGAAAGTTGACCAATGTGAGCAGTCCCAGAGGATGGAAGGGACACATTCAGATACCATCACACGGGGACAGTCTGAATGTAACAGCAACTGTGTAGCTGTAGCTAACACTTATTAGGCATGAATATGTTTCCACATGATCGTTTTTAATACAGAATGCTTCACAAATTTGTCTGTCTTCTGGGCACTGGTACTGTCCTAATCAGGGTTACTATTGCTATGATGAAACACCATGACCAAAGCAAGTTGCAGAGGAAAGGTTTGTTTGGCTTACACTTCCACATCTTAGTCTATCATTGAAGGAAGTCAGGACAGGAACTCAAACAGGGCAGGAACTTGAAGGCAGGAACTGATGCAGAGACCGTGGAGGGGTGCTGCTTACTGTCTTGCTCCTCATGGTTTCCTCAGCCTGCTTTCTTACAGAACCCAGGACCACCAGACCAGGGGTGGCACCACTCACAATGGGCCGGGCCATCCCCCATCAATCACTAATTAAGAAAATGTCCTACAGGCTTGTCTGCAGCCTGGTCTTACGGAGGTGCTCTCTCAATTGAGGTTCCCTCCTCTCAGATGACTTTAGCTTGTGTCAAGTTGACAGAAAACTAGCCAGCACAGGAACCACGCTAATCTTTGTGTTGCTCTGGTTCTAGCATGTGTGCTGTGGAAGGGAGACCCCATAAGTTTTGAGTATATTGCATGGTAATTTCCAGACCTGACACAGAGACAGTTATTTTGCACACAGATTTTCTCACATGCAAATGACAGGGTGACTGAGCTGTCCCGGTTTACTGAAGACTGTCTAGTCTTAAAACGGAAAGTGCAGCATTCTAGGGACAGTCCTTAGAGCCGAGTCAAATGGGGTGGTTAGTCATCAAGTGAGGGCTCAGGACTCAAGAAATGGGAAGCCTGAGAAAGGTGAGGCAGGAAAACGGCGAGGAATCTAGGGGCAATGCATTTTATGCTTGTATTTGGCAGGGGTGGATATACATGTCTGTCTGTCTGACTGTCTATGTGTCTGGGTTGTGTGTGTGTGTTGTGTCTCTATGTGTACATGTGTCTGTGTGTCTGAGTTTGTGTTTATGTCTGTGTATGTGTGTGTCTTTGTGTCTCTATGTGTTTAGTGTATGTGTGTGTGTGTGTGTGTGTGTGTGTGTCTGTGTCTGTGTCTATGTCTGGGTTTGTGTGTGTGTGCCTATGTCAGGGGGGTGTTTGTATGCGTGTGTGTCTATGTGTTTGTATCTGTGTCTATGTCTATGTCTGGGTTTGTGTGTGTGTGCCTGTGTCTGTGTGTGTGTGGGTGTTTGTATGTGTGTGTGTGTCTGTGTGTATGTGGAGAGGAAGAAGGTGGTAAGCTAATTAATTAAAACAAGAAACAAGATTAGACTGTGTAGACCAGCGGGGGCTACCATAGGAGACGATGTCATTTGCTTCCGTTCGTCCTTGAGCTCTGCATGGTGTAGCAGCTATTTCAGGAGATGCTGGCTGGATCCTTCCATCAGCACCTTCACTGGACTTACCCAGGTCCTCACCATGTCCCTTGTCAGGATTCCTGGCAGTCTGCTGGACACCATGAGCCCCAGGCTTTGGGGACACTAAGCTCTAGAGTATGGAAAAAAGCACACAGTGGGGCTGAGTGCTAATCTCCCCCAGGATCCTGTCTTAGACCTAAAGACTTCTCCAGGCAGGAAGGCCCAGCCCTCAGCACCCTGGCCAGAGGAGGTGTCACTGTGGGTTGCCCATGAGGCTCTGAGCATGTCTTCCTGGGACTCACAGTTTCTTGAGTTAGTTTTGATCACTTGCAGCATTGGTCGATGAAGGCTCCATGGTTCTGATAGACGTTTCTAGACACAGATACTCTTGGCTGCAGCAATACTCCATGACTCCAGGCAGCAAATAAACAGAAGCTGAAAACCAAATTCTCAATGACCAATCCAGGGTCTTGAGGATGGTGGGAGGTGGTGGGGTGGATTCCTGGATATAACAAAATATGTCCTCATTCTCTCAGGCCCCCAGGAGCTCTCAGCTTTTAGAAGAATGATTTGCCTAGAGAAGGAAGTGGAACCAAGAAAGACAGTCCTTCTTCTTGGTTTCCCGAATTAAAGCCCCCCACCCCCTATACACACACACATGTGCGAGCATGCCCATGCACCTGCACAGAATCTTTCTATATAGCCCAGGTAGACATTAAGCTCCTCTTGCCTCTGGCTCCCAAGTGCTGGAATGACTAGCGTGTACCCTTATCCTCAGATCTTCTGTTTTATAACTGACAAATTGTACGTATGTGTATTTAGAGAGTGCCAAATGCTGCTGTGATACAATATAGGATGGTTCAATCAGGGCTATTAACATATTTATCTCAAATTTCTATTTCCTTTACCAGAGTGTTTGGAATTTAAATTGAAATATTCAGCTTTTTGCTAAATATACTGTGCTTTGCAGCTGATCTGGAAAAAGAGAAACCAAAGACGAACCCCCTGCCCTGCTCCTGTCTGAGGAGGTGCCTCCTCCTCTCCTCCCCCAGCTTCTGGCCTCTTCCTCTCTGCATCTTCGAGTACAGTTGTAGACTCCACGGGTATAATAGGAATAGACAGTGCACCTTTCTGTGTTGGGCTTATTTCATTCAGACAGGGTTCTCCAGTCCTGTCTGTATTGTTGCAAATCGACAGAATATCCTCCTCATTTTCAATATGTTACGTGTACAAAGCCATGGGTTTTATAA